>NC_089587.1:12119905-12429813 GCF_019320115.1 Miscanthus floridulus
GATAAGCCTAATACCTCGGCTATTCCATTATGTGAAAAGATAACTGCGCACAAGGCATGGGAGATGGTGAGAGTAGCGTGTACACATCCTGTGAATCCGCCAGAAGTGGCACAGGGAGGTGGAGTACTGTGCTCTCGGGTAGCGTAGACCGGTTCACGTTTTGGAGGATCCGAGTGAGGGTTAATATATGTAGGTTCAGGACCAAACCTAGACCTGCATATGTCGTGTGGTAAGGAAACCCTAGCTGGCCCTATATCGATTCGAATCATCGTTTGCTCTACGATAACAGGAGACTTGATCCTCGCACCATCATCGTAGTTAATCAAGGAAAATATGATGACTTATGGTTATGAGATAAGATGAGTTGAGATAAGATACTTAATGAAGTCATTGATTTAGATCAGGTACAAATTGGGTACTATTAATGACTTAATACCCAGCTAAAACATTGAAAGTAAGGATCCACTTATAGTAAATTTTTCTGCAAAAAGTAATTCGTGCTTCAGTCTTTCCTTTAAGCCAGCATGACCTTGGAGTCTTTTCTTTTAGTTGGATAAGACTTGTTGAGTACCTTTAAGTACTCAGGGTTTGTTAACCCCTATTGCAGGTTCTAACTTGTGCTACTAATCGAGGTGATGTCGGTGGGCTCGACATGATCCGGCTGCCTCTTCTACCTTAGGGTGTTCCACCTAAGTTGCTTCCGTAGTACAAGTCACCATTTGAAATTAAAGTTAAGTTTTTACTTCAACATGTTTTGTAACCTAATGTTAATAAGTCTTCCGTACTTCGATGTAAGATATTTTTGTACCAAATGTTATAATATTGTGGTAACTCCATATTGATCCTGTATGAGTTGTAAAATATGGATGATTCGGGGTTTCTCGAGGACACCCGGCAGACTACCGGGATTATCTGGCTCTCATGTGCAGCTGTCAAAGGTCTTAGGACAATAACAGGTGCACGTGGGCCATATAATTTGAGTGATTCTGCCATAATCCCACACCCTATATCCCTATATCCAAACGCCACATAAATGTATCTAATTTCTTGAGTGACTAGATATATAAAAAATAGTATTAATATTTATATCTCTAAATAATTTTATTATAAAAGTATATTTTACACTTAATATGATGATACTTATTACATCCCATGATACCATAAATATTAATACTTATATTATTTATATATGTTTAGTCAAACTAAGGAGAAGTACAGTATGATTTTGTTGAAAAAATTAAATGTGCACTTATATATTTATTATTTACCATTACTTATCTGCGCAGTGTTATTATGCAGCCAAAAAATTGAATGATGAACGTATTTTCGCACGAAAATCTACATACTTTCCTGTTTCTTTTTGACGCCAAATCGAGGACAGCTGCGCCGCCGGCGCTCGATCCGCAGCTCGGGGACGCGCGCCATTGGGATCACGTTCGCCTCCCCCGATGGTGAGCAAGTCTGGAGCCGCCGCGGCCTTCTTTGGCCGGTGTTGCTTTTTTCTGCAGCTTGGGGGAGACTTCTCTGACCGGCGACCCTCGATCTGTGTGCAGGGACGTCGAATCTCGGTCGAGGCCCAGCGGCTGCAAGCCCGAAGCTTGCCGGAGCCCGCATCCGCGCCAACAGCTCGCCGGTGCGCCGCTCTATTGCCCTTCCTACCATGTATACCTTCACATTGCAATTCTGCAGCGGAAAACATGACTGCTGGAAGTACGGCTACGTGGAAATCTATCTAAATTTCCATCTAAGTTGAGTCCTTTTTATAAAAAAGATTTCAACTGTTTCACGTAACCTTTTAATAAGTGAGCGCGTGTTTAGTTTCAGGAAGTTAGAATTTGGGGTTACTGTAGCACTTTCTTTTTATTTGGCAATTAGTGTTCAATTATGGACTAATTAGGCTCAAAACATTCGTCTCGCAATTTTCCACCGAACTGTGCAATTAGTTTTTTTTTCGTCTACATTTAATACTCCATGCACGGACCGCAAATATTCGATGTGATAGGTACTGCAGCAATTTTTAGGAATTTAGGGTGAAACTAAACAAGGCGTGAGAAGTCCACACAAGCTGCATACCTTCTACAGTTCGTGAGAAGGAACTAAATAGGGTTCACAGATATGAGCAAAGGCTGCAAAGCTCGGTTGTTACAGGTGTTGCTAAACCTGACAGAAGGCAAGTATTATTAAGGGCCTGTTTAGATGTCGAAAAATTTGGCAAAATGACACTGTAGCAGTTTTCGTTGTTATTTAACAATTAGTGTCTAATAATAGTCTAATTAGACTTAAAAGATTCATCTCGTGGATTTCGTCTAAACTGTGTAATTAGTTTTATTTTTTATTTATATTTAATACTTTATGCATGCGTCCAAAAATTCGATGTGACGGGGAATCTTAAAAAATTTAACATTTTGGAAGAGAACTAAACGGTACCTAAAACTATTATCAAATCCACATATGAAGTGAGACTAGCCAAAATACTTTGACGAGACTAATTGGTCATAAAGTACCCCTACAACAAAGAAAGCCCCAAAAGCAATCACAAAGGCGACCCTTTGGTCTGATTGTTCTTTGGAGGGAGTGGAGAAGTGAGGAGGTGCTTCTGCCCAGCCACATAGCTGATTGACCATGACACCACACAGCTCTGGGTTCCCTTCGAAGCTTGAGCCGTTGTTTAGTTCCCGAAAGTTGGAATTTAGGGTTACTGTAGCACCTTCGTTTTTATTTGGCAATTAGTGTTCAAACATGGACTAATTAGGCTCAAAACGTTTGTCTCGTAATTTTCCACCAAACTATGCAATTAGTTTTTTTTTCATCTACATTTAATGCTCTATGCACGGCCCGCAAACATTCGATGTGACAGGTACTGTAGCACTTTTTTGGAATTTGGGGTCTAACTAAACAAGGGCTGAATTTGGGAATGTGCTGAACTGGCCTCCAGTTGGGATTGGCCCTTTTAAGTTGTTGTCAGAAACATTGAATGCAGACAGACGCCCTGTTCGCTTGTTGGTTTCACAGTGTTTTCCTCTCACAATAAACCAGCACTAGCCAGTCCAAACCAGCCCAGAAACCAACCAGCGAAAAGGCCGAGAAAGTGCAGGGTGTTGAGATCCGACGGGATTGCGCCTATGAAATGGTTGCTAGGGCCTTGTTTAGATCCACGTTCGTTTGTATTTGATAATTATTGTCCAATCTTAGCCTAACTAGGCTCAAAAGATTCGTCTCGTAATTTACAATTAAACTGTGTAATTAATTATTTTTTATCTATATTTAATACTCCATACATGTGTTCAAATATTTGATGTGATGAAGAGAGAATGAAAAAATTTGCAATCTAAACAAGGCCTTGACAAGTCAAGCACTTGCAGGTTTGACAGGTTGCAGAGCTGCTGTAGTATCTCCCCTGATAACATGTTGACGCTAATGTTGAGCGTGGTCAGTGATTACGGCTGACCAATCTCTTGGGGAATCACACCAGTGAAGTTATTGTGACCAAGATTCAGCACTTTTGGGATCCCACTTGTTTCCCTGACCTGAAGCGATCGACCTAAAGAAACAGGTAGCTCAAATACCGTAGGATCCAATTGGGTTGGAGCCTTTCCTGTCGTTAGCATTGGCAACTCCATTAGGGTACTTGGTATTTCCCCCGGCAAATCTGTTATTTGATATGTCTAGATAGAGTAGTGACTCTAGGCTTTTGATCCAGGCAGGTATTGGTCCATTGAGCTGATTGTTATGCAATAACAATACCTTCAAATTTTTGAGCCTTGATATCAATGAGGAAATTTTTCAGACAATGAGCTCATATACAATAAAGTCTTTAAGTCCCAAACAAATTGAGGTAGGCTAGAGTTGAAACCCAGCAAAAGCCATCAAGGTTTAGGCACGTGAATAGTTGTTTTTTCAAGCACTCCTATCTAAGGCTAAGTCTTTGGGTATATTCCATCATTTTAAGTCTCCTTTTATTTTTTCTACCCAAGTCAACTTCGGTCTTCCTCTATCTCTCTTCACGTTACTATTCTGGCTTAGGATTCCACTACGCACCGGTGCCTCTGGAGGTCTCCGTTGGACATGTCCAAACCATTTCAACCGGTGTTGGACAAGCTTTTCTTCAATTGGTGCTACCCCTAATCTATCACGTATATCATCGTTCCAAACTCGATCCCTTTTGTACGACCGCAAATCTAACGCAACATACGTATTTTCGCGACACTTATCTGTTGAACATGTCGTCTTTTCGTAGGTCAACATTCTGCACCATACAACATAGCAGGTCTAATCGCCGTCCTATAAAACTTGCCTTTTAGCTTATGTGGTACCCTTTTGTCACATAGGACACCAGATGCTTGGCGCCACTTCATCCACCCTGCTTTGATTCTATGGCTAACATCTTCATCAATATCTCCGTCTCTCTGTAGCATTGATCCTAAATATCGAAAGGTGTCCTTCCTAGGCACTACTTGACCTTCCAAACTAATATCTCCCTCCTCCCGAGTAGTAGTGCCGAAGTCACATCTCATATACTCAGTTTTAGTTCTACTGAGCCTAAAACCTTTGGACTCTAAAATCTCGCGCCATAACTCTAGTTTCTGATTCACTCCTGTCCGGCTTTCATCAGCTAGCACTACATCGTCCGCGAAAAGCATACACCAAGGGATGTCCCCTTGTATGTCCCTTGTGACCTCATCCATCACTAAGGTAAACAGATAAGGGCTTAAAGCTGACCCTTGATGTAGTCATATCCTAATCGGAAAGTCATCTGTATCTCCATCACTTGTTCGAACACTAGTCACAACATTGTTGTACATGTCCTTAATGAGCCCAACGTACTTCGTTGGGACTTTATGTTTGTCCAAAGCCCACCACATAACATTCCTTGGTATTTTATCATAAGCATTCTCCAAGTCAATAAAAGACATGTGTAGGTGCTTCTTCTTCTCCCTATACCGCTCCATAACTTGTCTTATTAAGAAAATGGCTTCCATGGTTGATCTTTCGGGCATGAAACCAAATTGGTTCATAAAGACCCGCGTTATTGCTCTCAAGCGATGCTCGATAACTCTCTCCCACAGCTTCATAGTATGGCTCATCAACTTAATTCCCCGGTAATTAGTACAACTTTGAATATCCCCTTTATTCTTGTAGATCGGTACCAATATACTTCTCCTCCACTCGTCAGGCATCTTGTTCGATCGAAAAATATAGTTGAACAGCTTGGTTAGCCATACTATAGCTATGTTCCCGAGGCATCTCCACACCTCGATTGGGATACCATCCGGTCCTATCGTCTTACCTTCTTTCATCCTTTTCAACGCCTCTCTAACCTCAGATTCTTGGATTCTCCGCACAAAGCGTCTATTGGTGTCATCAAAAGAGTCATCCAACTCAAAGGTTGTGTCCGCTGAATAATTTGTCAAAATACTTTTGCCATTGATTTCGGATCTCATCCTCCTTCACCAAGAGATGCTCCCTTTCATCTTTAATGCACTTAACTTGGTTGACGTCCCTTGTCTTTCTCTCATGAACTCTAGTCATCCTATAAATGTTCTTCTCTCTTTTCTTCGTACTCAAATGTTGGTAAAGATCCTCGTATGGCCTAACCTTCGCAACACTCACAGCTCGCTTTGCAGTCTTCTTTGCCACCTTATACTTCTCTATGTTGTCCACACTCCTGTCATGGTACACGCGTCTATAGCGTTTTTTCTTCTCCTTAATAGCCCTTTGGACTTTCTCGTTCCACCACCAAGTATCTTTAGCCTCGCCTCCACTTCCTTTGGTTATTCCACACACCTCTGAGGCCACCTTCCGAATGTTGGTTGCCATCTTCTCCCATATGTTGTTTATGTCCTCTTCTTTCTTCCAAGAGCCATCTTTGATAACCCTTTCCATGAATACCTCTGACATCTTCCTTTTCAGTTTCCACCACTTTGTTCTTTCAATCTTAGCTTGTTTATTCCTATGGGCACGCATCTGAAAACGAAAGTCTGCCACCAAAAGCTTATGTTGAGAAACAACACACTCGCCTGGTATCACCTTGCAACCCAAGCATGCTCGTTTGTCCTTTCTTCTTGCGAGGACAAAGTCAATCTGGCTAGAGTGTTGTCCGCTACTGAAGGTCACTAGATTAAATTATCTCTTTCTAAAGAAAGTGTTGGCTATCATCAGGTCAAAAGCTACCGCGAAGTCCAGAACTTCTTCCCCCTCCCGATTCCTACTACCATACCCAAAACCTCCATGAACTGCCTCGAAACCTACGCTTGTAGTACCTACACGCCCATTAAGATCTCTTCCTATAAAAAGCTTCTCGCTACTAGGTACAACTCTAATCAAGCCATCTAAGTCTTCCCAGAACTGTCTCTTAGCACTCTCATCGAGGCCTACTTGGGGGGCATACGCACTAATTACGTTCAAGACCATATCACCAACGACAAGCTTGACTAAGATAATCCTATCTCCTTGCCTTCTCACTCCCACCACATCATTCTTGAGGCTCTTATCAATCAAAACTCCTACTCCATTTCTATTCACGAATGTCCCTGTGTACCAAAGCTTGAAACATGTATTGTCCACCTCCTTCGTCTTCTGACCCTTCTATTTAGTCTCTTGAACACATAATATATTTACACGTCTGCCAGTCGTGGTATCAACTAATTCTCTTAACTTACCTGTAACGACCCTACATTCCAACTACCTAAACGGATCCTAGTTGGTTCGACTAGCTTCCTTACCCTTCGCACCCATCGACTCAGATGTGAAGACCCTTGTTCATTTTTCACTACACCCGGACGCCGATGTAGCGCGCCACTAAGGAAGCAACGACCCGATCCTTGCTCACTTGACACCATGCTCAGATCGCGACATGGCGCGTCACCAAGGGGGTGCCGACCCGGCCCTTGCCCATTTAACACCATACCCGGGTTCCGATATGGCGCGTCGCTAAGAAGGTTACGTCCCAACGGTTTTCTTTCGGGTTTCATCTCCATTAGAATGGCTAGATTTAACGTTGGCTCGCCACGCCTATCACAACCCTCCTCCTTTACCAGGGCTTGGGACCTGCTATGTTGAGACAACATATGCGGAGTTAGACAATGAGCACATATGCAATGTGAAAACCTGAAGATTCTGAAAACCATCAACCGTTTCATCTTGTGGCATGGCTTCACCTTTGAAGTTGGTCTCCAGATATAGGAAGGTAAGGTTCTTACAATCTCTGAGGACATGAAGTGTATTTGTTATATTTGTAAAATTGTTGGAGCCAATTGATAGGAAAATAAGGGACTTCAAGTTGCCTATTCTCGGCGAAAGCTGCCCATGGAAGTTGTTGTAGGACAGTCGCAGTGCAACCATATTGCTGCAAGAGTAGATGCTTCCTGGAATTGTGCCACTGAAGTTGTTATACAGAAGATCTAGCATTTCTAGATTGTTCAGGGTGGGGAAGTTGACCTTGGTAAGTTCTCCACTGAAATAGTTGTTCTCGAGGATAATCGTTATGAGATTTGTACAGTTGCACAGAGTTGATGGTAGCTCCCCAGACATCATGTTGTAGTCCAAATGGAGCTCTTCCAACGTCTTGAGCAGACCTATTGAGTCTGGAATCTTGCCTATGAAATTGTTCTCTCCAACATCTAGAGTAACCAGATCACTGAGTTTGCCAATAGGTGAACCATCAAGTGTTCCTTGCAAACCGGCATTACGAAATGACAGGTGCTCTAACGAGGTAGCATTGAACAGTTCATCAGGGACAGTCCCACCTAGGTTATTGTGACCAGCCTTAAGCACTTTCAGATTAGAGCAGTTGCCGAGCATGAGGGGAATCTCTCCACTGAACTGATTGTACTGAAGCTCAAGAACGGTGATGGATGCCGAGGCAAGGCAGAAAGAAGATGGTACCTGCCCACTAAAGCTGTTGTTGCTCACGTTGAGCGTGACCAGATTCTTTAACAGCTTCCAAGCTCTTGATGGAAACTCTCCAGTAAACTGGTTGCTCGAGATGTTCAGCACCTGCAGTGGCCAGCCATGGGTGACTGAAACTGAAGATGACAGCTCACCTAACTCTCCCTCGAGGTGATTAAAACTGACGTCAATGACGACTATGCTACTGGTGGAGGACATGAGCTGCTCTAGTGGAAGTTCACCAGACAGAGCGTTCCATGAAAGGTTGATGTACAGCAACCCGGTGAGTTCGCCAAGGGCCGGCGAGATGCGCCCTTGGAGTCTTCTGCCGGGCAGGGAGACCTCTGTGACCACCCCGTCTCCGTTGCAGGTGATGCCTTTCCACAAGCAGCAGTCTGCTGTGTCGTTCCACCATGACGACATGGCAAGGCCGCTGTCGACTGAGAGCTCCGCAATGAAGCGGAGGAGGGATCTCTTGTCCTGGTTAGGGCATGGAGTGGCACGAGAGGAGACAGAGGACAAGGAGAGCAGCAGCAGCATGCCGAGAGCAAGGCTGGAGAAACCCATGTCTGGCTACTTGCTGCTTCTGATGCTGCTTTTGCTTCCTGCTTTGTTGGTCGTTGATAACATGGGTGGTTATTATCAATTGTAAGGGATACGTACATTGGAAATCAGTGAGATCCAACCGCTATCAGGAAGGGTCATGCCTGCGTAGTGCTGAAGTCAGTGAGATTCAACTGTTAGGGACTTATAGATTATGGTCAGGTCTGAAGTCAGTTTGGAATTGTCGTTGTTTCTGTACCCACCACTTGCGCTGTTGAAATTCATTGTTACACCACATTTGTCAGCAATCAAAGAGAATGTAGTGCAAACTTTACAACTCTGGAAACACAGAACAAGGAAGGAACCAAGGAATTTGGCTATCGAAGCATGGACACAAATTTGGGAACAACCGGCTGCAAGAACAAGAGGGCCATCAAATTGAGAATTCACAGATACTCTGGATGTTGTCAACTCAGTCCAATTTATTTTAGTTCTGCAAGTTCTTTCTCTTGTACTTTGTAGCTTTTTCTTCTGCATTTCTGTACCTTATTCCCCTTGTATTTTCTCTTGTTTCCTCTCTGAGCCTCTTGGCTTTGCACCTGCATTTGTACAGTTTGCAATTTTAATACAAATTAGGTTGGGGCCTCCCCTCCTGACTTCCTCAAAAAAAACATGGGTGGCTGGCTCGTTCCGTGGCTGTTTTTTTTTCTCTCATGTAGAGTACGAGCATGGCACAAAAAAAGTCATCAGAGCATGAACACTTCGCATTGGACTAGCAAACGCAACTTGCATTCTGCATCGCCTGTCAAGAAAGCTATGGCCTGCACATTGAAATAAGAACAGGTGCGGTTGATTTCCTTGTCATTGTATACTTTTTTTAGTACGAGAGGAACATTGTAGACTTTTTAATTCTTGTGTACGCCCTTTTTTTTGGTAGAGAACCTGAAGCTGCTGATAATATTGTATCTTTTTTTCGGTAGAGAACCTGAAGCTGCTGATAGTACTGTGTCTTTTTTTTTGGTAGAGAACCTGAACCTGAAGCAATGAACCGCCAGCGCCTTGGCCAGTTGGCCCGGCTACTTAGCTATGCAATCGCCAGCTTTGTCGTGCAGCTACTGACCACCAGTTGCATGCAAAGCCTTGGTCTTGCATCGTGGCGGCCAGTTGTGGTTTGGCGGTGTTGCACGGCGCGTGTTGAGGTCTTAATCCAACCGGCCGTTGTCGATAGTTGAGCTAGTTGCTTTTTGTTGAGTATTGTTGTTGTTGTCGATAGTTGTTGTTTTCGTAGCTCTGTTGTACTGCCCAGCTCTCCTGCCTGATTCATTTAAAAAAAAAAAGCCTTGGTCTTTGTTTGGGTGTTGTACGGTGCTGCTCGTCTCAAACAGAGAGGAAATTGGTTATTATCAATTGTAAGGGATACGCACATTGGAAATCAGTGAGATCCAACCGCTATCAGGAAGGGTCATGCCTGCGTAGTGCTGAAGTCAGTGAGATTCAACTGTTAGGGACTCATAGATTATGGTCAGGTCTGAAGTCAGTTTGGAATTGTCATTGTTTCTGTACCCACCTCTTGCGCTGTTGAAATTCGTTGTTACACCACATTTGTCCACCATCAGCTAGCTTAACTCTCATGCCCTAAGGGACTGCAACTTTTATGGACTTAGTATCTTTTTACTCCTGTACTTGGATCTTCTTCCTCTTATTATTTCAAGATGTTACCACTTGGAAATATATCATGATTTAACAGCTTAGTGTTAACATTATCTAAAAAAATGCTTAGTGATAACGTGTTATTGTTCATCACCAAGTAAACAATAAAATTAATCCACGCTATCTATTTCTTTTTAAAAAAAAAAATATGTCACATTTTTCAGCTTGATCCCTCTCTCATCTCTTCTCTTAGCGGGAAAAACGGGTTTCATGGGTGAAGCGGACGGATGCAGGGCGTTTGGTAAATGAAGCTGTTTTTTTTTTTATCTTTGTGAAGCTGCCAATAAGCGCCACCAAACAGGCCCTAAGAGCAGGAGAAAGATGCTCTGGACCTACGGTAGAAGCGTCTTGTTTTTGGCATACAAAGGCAAAGCTACGATTTGAGGCTCTCTCTGGCTCCAACTCCGGTGACGATGGTAGAGCACAGGTATAGCCATTAGCCATGCCAATCGCGCCCTAATTACTTGTTTGTATTGGTGTACCCAAAGGTAAATCCTGATCCCTGGAGTGCCTCCTCGGCGATGCCATCCAGCCTTGCTGCCATCTCCGGTGTCATGTGGTTCCTCCAGTCCCCGATGATCCCCTTCCTGAAGAAATGCTTGTTCTCGACGGCGGTCGTCACCACCACGCCCTCCAGAACGCTGACGTAAGCTCCGGTCTTGTTCACCGCCAGGCTCCGGTGCTTCTCCAGGCTGCACAGCTCAAGGATGGAGCGCACCACGCCGGCGTCATCCTCCGCCGCAGAGAACAGGCACCCAACCAAGAGTCTCATCCAAAGCTTGCAAGAAGTAATTAGGAGCGCTCAATAAGATGATTACGTTAGACAACTCTGTTGCACTTGGGGTGTTACGAAGGTGGCTTGTTATATGTTGCGTGGATGGAGGATACGGGCATTTGTCCATGACAACGAGGGCAGAGGTAGTATTAGCCTAGTTTTTTTATTATGTATAATAATAGCCTAATAGTTAGCCAAACCATTAGTTTTTATATTTGTTCTTCATAATATGATCATACAAATAAGGAAATATTAATTTAGTAATAGAAACTAAATTTAATAATTTTTAATCATCTAACATGATGTTTTATTAGGCTTAATATGTTTCTATTCATAAGCTAAAAAGCAATCATACTCCCTCTATCCTAAAAAATAATGTCATATGAGGTTTGAGACTAAATTAAACTTTCTTAAGTGCGGCTAGATGTCACACCCGATTTTAAGGATAAAATAGGATGCATAATCTTATGTGCGTCCAGAGATCAGTCACCAACATAAGTCGATAAATTATAGATAGTGATGAGGACATGACACCATCAGATACGACCATTGTTTATAAGGTGAGCTCGTTCCTATATTTGCATAGTGATTTTTGGTACAATTCACTTGGTTCCACATGTATATGTCGTTATTTGAATGTAGGTACAAATATGTCTCAACGTGCAAGTTCATCAAAGTTGAATTTTCGGTTCATCGGCAGCTCGACAGTGCTTCATTAGGAAGGCCATAACTCAGCCATTTGGAGTGCGATCGAGGTCAATGAGCACTTGACGAAAAGCTTGTTTGATAAGATTTCAAATAGATCTGGTCTCATCTCAATATCACATCAGCAAGGCCGCCAAACCATCAAGATATTATGTCACTGTTTCTGCTGGGAGCTACACTGTCGTTATGGGCTTGTTATTCATCCTTGGGACCCTGGCCCAAGTGGGAGCACACCTCAAGGACTTGGAGAGCCCACCAAGAAAGCCCTTGGACGTCCTCCTCCTTGGCCACCACCTTAGGAGGCCAGCAAGGACGTCCAAGCCAAGCCGGAGGCCCAGTCCAACTTGAGTTCGAGTTCATCTCGGACTTCAGGATCAGCGTGTAGTAAAACAGACGTCTAGGTCGCATACAAACTCCGTTTTTGATGATCCACATATGGATGGAAAGGTAATTTCATAAGGAAACCAATGGAAGTGGTCCCACATCAAAATTCCATCAGAATCAATGAGAATCGTCAAAACAAGTTGACGTCCAGAATCTGTCACGGCGCTGCGTCGTCGTCTTTTGGGCCGTTGGGCCTTGTAACATGTTGGGACACCTTAGGATGTGAAGAGGGATCCTTGGACATCTCTTAGGCTATATAATTAGTAGCCACCACCTACTTTAGGTTTTGGGTTTTGTTTTAGATCAATCTGTCATTGAACAGTCGCCGTTATCGGTTTGCAAGACCCCAACTTCGAGTGCTTAATCATTTATCTGCAATTGTTATTTTAATTGAGTTGTTTTTTATCTTGTTCTTCCTTGTGTTCTTCGATTCGCAGCAGTGATTAGCCTTCTTGGTGAGGTCAACCGGATTGTGACACAGTTGATAAACAGAGGGGACATGGTGCTAAGGTTGCAGGGTTTGGGTCTTTCTGATCTGAAGCCGAATCGGTGTGTCGCTCTCCGAACAAATCGTTGTTTATCTTGAACCTGGCGGAAGATCGGGATCCCTGTTCCCATTAAGTGGTGAGCTTCAGGTATACCGTCAAGTTCGCATCTTACCCTTAGTTTGAGTGTTTTTACTTTTATCCCATAGTCCAATGCCATATTTATTTCCTATCCTATAACCATCCGCGCCATAGCCTTTACACGATTCAGTTTTAGAGTCCGCTTTGTTGAGTTTGTGTCCTAGGTCAAAGTCTTGTTGCTGGTTTAGATTGCGTTCTTTTCTAGTTTGTGTTGATACCTCTATCCGCCGCTATTCCGTATCACCATCGGTTTGCATCTTGTGTCCACTAAATCCTTGATTCGAGCAGCTTCCTTAAAACAGTCATAACTTTTGCATCCGAACTCGAAACGGGAAAAATTTTATATCTATGGAGAACGCCAGAAAATTTTAGATCTATTTCATCCCAGCGTTGCTGGGTTCGCAAAAATTAGATTTGCGAAATTCGATTAGGAAAATTGAGTTTCTGGGCCCACAAGTTTTTATATGCTTTTTAGCACAGTCCTAATTTTCTATAGGCCACATCTTTTATTCAATTGAGCTCAAATTTTTTGTGGTTTATTCTTGTGTGCTCCTTGCTGAGAAAAATATCAAAAGAGCAAAAGCAAGAAAAAAATATTGGACAAAAAATAAAAGAAAAAAATAGTAAAAGAGAATAGAAGATATCGAAAAGGAGCACATAAGGAACACTCAATAGCTCTATTATTTATGGTATCTTTTACCTTGTTTATATCCGTTGCTACCTTTAATACTTGTTTCCTTTCATTCTTGTTTCCTCTCTTGTTTATCACAACTGGTGATAGAAACACGTATAGGTCAGCAACTAGGACAAGTGCTCTGGACATTTATTCAATATTGCTGTCTATCACTCACTTGTGTACCACATATATATATATATATATATATATATATATATATATATATATATATATATATATATATATATATATATATATATATATATATATTTGTTCTTTTTCGTGCCTCCCAAGCTCTACATATACTTCAGATCGGTACAGAAAAAGACTTGCAATCTTAGTGTCACACCCTCACAGGTATCACGAACCAACCACCGGTTGTACCATCCACTACTTTGCGTTGGTAAGAACCTTGTAAGAACTTGGTAAGACGTGTGAGAGTGTGATTCCACTTACCCATAAATAGTTGATAGGGGATTTATATTAATTTCTAACAATATCAAACAACGAGTTTCTGTTTAAGAGTGAATTGCAGGAAATCATGGACCAGAAGTTTGCAAGGATGGACTGAATAAAGAACAATGAGCCCTCACATATAGACTATAATCATCAAGGTATGAGAGGTAAATTGACCATACCATTCTTTTCGGGTCATTATGATGTTGAAGGATACCTTAATTGGGAGATAATAGTAGAACAAAAGTTTAGTGCCCACCTTGTACCTGAGCAATATAGAGTTCGACAAGCTACTAGTGAGTTTAAGGACTTTGCCATTATTTGGTGGTATGGGCTAGTTGCAAAGGATGTTTTACCTGGTATATGGGAAGAACTTAAGATAGCTATGCGTGATCGTTTTATTCCTCCTTCTTATAAACATGAATGGCATAACAAATTGCAGTGCTTAGAGCAGGGCAATATGTCTGTCCAAGAATATTATATAGAGATTCAAAAGTGTGCAATACGTTATGGGATAGTAGAGGACATGGAAGATACCATTGTTCGTTTTTTTGGTGGTTTGAGGCATGAAATACAAGATATTGTTTTCCATAAAGAATTTTATACTCTTAAACGTTTGTTCCAGCTTGCTATGCTTGCAGAAAAAGAATTGTAGGAATGTCAGCAAAAGAACCATACCAACATTGGTGACAACCTCAACCAGATTTTAGCAAGGGTGGAGCAACCATTTGCGAAGGTTGAGACTGCGATAAAAAGGCGAGTGGTTACTTTCGCCACTACAACAACATCTTCACCACCACCACCTCCCACACATACTTTGGAGTCTGGTAAAACTTTAAACCATGCTGAAAATGCACAAACTAATAGAGATAGAGCTGCTAATGAAAGGAAAGAATTGGATGTTAAATCTGAATTGCCTTTGTCAAAAAATAATTATTCTAATAATGCTAGTGATAAAGAAGAGCTGTGTGAAAAATGCTTTTATTATACGTATGCCACAACTAGTGAATGAGTATGATGCTTTGGCTTTGGAACCAATTACTTATGCTGAACATAAAAATTTGCTTCACATTGCTACCAAAAAAGATGAAAAAAATTATTGTATTCTTCAAATACTTTGGGTTATATTGAGTTTGATACTTTATATGCTCTTAGTAGTTTAGAAGAGAAACTTAAATGTGTTGAATTGTCATGGTTGTCTACTTGTACATATCATTTTATTGGAAAATAAAATTGTAAAGGAGAGTATATGGTGCATCGTGTCTATATTTGTTCAAATCTGAAATCTCCTTATATTGTGCAAAAGTATGATCAACCATAGGATTGCAATTGCTATAATCTTATCATGTCGAGTTCCCCTAATTTTGTTATAAAGAAACAAGTTAAATTTCAAGAAGGGGAGCAATGTTGGCTACTACTAACAACGTTTTCTTTAGCTAATCCCAAATCGAGGACGGTTTGTTGTCAAGAATGGGAGAATGATGAGGACATGACAACATCGGATACGACCATTGTTTATAAGGTGAGCTCGTTCCTACATTTGCATAGTGATTTTTGGTACAATTCACTTGGTTCCACATGTATATGTCGTTATTTGAATGTAGGTACAAATATGTCTCAACGTGCAAGTTCATCAAAGTTGAATTTTCGGTTCATCGGCAGCTCGATAGTGCTTTATTGGGAAGGCCATAACTCAGCCATCTGGAGTGCGATCGAGGTCAATGAGCACTTGATGGAAAGCTTGTTTGATAAGATTTCAAATACATCTGGTCTCATCTCAATATCACATCAGCAAGGCCTCCAAACCATTAAGATATTCTGTCGCTGTTTCTGTTAGGAGCTACACTGTCGTTATGGGCTTGTTATTCATCCTTGGGACCCTGGCCCAAGTGAGAGCACACCCCAAAGACTTGGAGAACCCACCAAGGAAGCCTTTGGACGTCCTCCTCCTTGGCCACCACCTTAGGAGGCCAGCAAGGACGTCCAAGCCAAGCCGAAGGCCCAGTCCAACTTGAGTTCGAGTCCGTCTCGGGCTCCAGGACCAGCATGTAGTAAAACAGACGTCTAGGTCGCATACAAACTCCGTTTTTAATGATCCATATATGGATGGAAAGATAATTTCATAAGAAAACCAATGGAAGTGGTCCCACATCAAAATTCCATCAAAATCAATAAGAATCGTCAAAACAAGTTGACGTCCAGAATCTATCATGGCGCTGCATCGTCGTCTTTTGGGCCGTTGGGCCTTGTAACGTGTTGGGACACCTTAGGATGTGAAGAGGGATCCTTGGACATCTCTTAGGCTATATAATCAGTAGCCACCATCTACTTTAGGTTTTGGGTTTTGTTTTAGATCAATCTGTCATTGAACAGTCGCCGTTATCGGTTTGCAAGACCCCAACTTCAAGTGCTTAATCATTCATCTGCAATTGTTACTTTAATTGAGTTGTTTTTTATCTTGTTCTTGCTTGTGTTTTTCGATTCACAGCAGGGATTAGCCTTCTTGGCGAGGTCAACCGGATTGTGACACGGTTGATAACCAGAGGAGACGTGGTGCTAAGGTTGCAGGGTTTGGGTCTTTCTAATCTGAAGCCGGATCGGTGTGTCGCTCTCCGAACAAATCGTTGTTTATCTTGAACCTGACGGAAGTTCGGGATCCCCGTTCCCATTAGATAATACCATCATAAGTGTTTATTACATCACATATAATAAAATAGAGTCTTCACATAAATATAGCGGAAGTATAAAGAAAAATCTCTCACGGAAGCTCCATATCACAAGGACGTCAACTGGTTGACCACAAGTCTAGTAACCCTCAGAAAAGGCATCGTTACCATAGCCATCTGTTACCCATTTGGGATTTTTATCCAAATAATGATAAATAAACAAGCGTAAGTACGTGTCGTACTCAATAAGTGTAACATGGGGTTCATGAGGCTCAAAAGGGCTTGACACGGGTTTAACAGTATTTAGCTTTTAGTTGTCACAATTTTAGCATATGAGTAGCAACAAGTTGTTTTAATCCCAAAGTAAAACACATGATCAATGTAAACATGAATAATAAATAGCATAAACGGATAATTCTTAGTGATCATCTATTCCATAAGGGTCCAAGGCCGCTAATGACTGTGAGCACGACTGATATACCAGTTTTAGACTCTACAGAGGTTATACACTTTCACTGTGAGTCATGATACCCATATGTCCAGGTTAATTACTCCCAAAACACTTCCAAGGTGAGCAGGTAGGGTTCACTATGAAGCCTTTCAAAGGTTCATCTAACAAGTTAGGGCCATTAGATTCACTCGGCAAACAGATATAGAGCCCCCTTCCTGATGGCACATTGACGCATAGCCTATACACATTGGGACAGAGGCCGCACTATACCTGATTCGGTAAGCCATTCTTACGCCATAAAGGTAACCTCTAACAATCTAGAAAAGGTCATTATACTGAGCTAAAGCCAGAGCCATGTAGCCCTCATAGATGTACTGTAAGCCCCGGATGTTCGCTTACAGTTAAATCCTTAGGGAGAGAAATCTGAAGCATTTAGAAAGTAGCTAAACACTACAGCCCTCTATTTCCAAGTTGCTAAAAAGTCATGTTTTAATGTTTATTTGAGCACTAGCAAAGCTACCCAATGCATATACCATAGGAGACAAGATATAAGTTCAATTCTAGAAAATCCTTATCAAGGTGACACATGCAATATGAATTATATGTATTAAAGTTGATAGGAAACAAGGATGATCCCATGCTATACTTGTCTTGAACAAAGTGTTCCTGCTGATCTTGCTCGTCAAAGTAGTAGTCTTGATCACCAACGAATGGCTCACCGTCTATACTTGATAATCACAGCAACATACAAGCATCTAGAAACAATTATGCATAGCAAACAAAGGCTATAGATTAGAACAGTACACCAATCAGCATAAAATCAAGATGAAAAGTTTGTAAAACAAATTTATGCCTTGCTACGAACACACATACGCGAAGATCACGAATATCGGAGCTAAAACAAAGAAGTTATGAATTAAACAAGATTTTCTTTATTAAAATAATAGATTAAATCTAACCTCAAATTTCAAAAGTTGAAAACATACTTAACAATAGTACGAACATGTAGATTACGCAATTACAAATCTAATGCAACTTGAACGGATCAAATCGGAGTTAAAACGAAGATTTTAGGGTAAAAACAAGATTAATGGCAAAACTGTAAATAGATGAAAAAGAATTTTGGATCTAATCAAAGAAACTACGTTTTCAAAAGAAGAAAATGTATTTTAGGAATACGCTTTGGACCGTGGGTAAACACATAGAAAACTCTAGGGGCTTGTTTGCAAAAAGGTCGGCCGAACCGGTATCAATGAATGATGACCGTTGGATCACGATCTAACGATCCAGAACAGATCGGGTGGGGAAATAGCAACGCCGGCTAGCCAGCGGTGACACTGACGACGGTGCCATTGACGTAGTCGAGTGGCGTAAGTGGTTTATGGCCTACGGTCTACGAGAAAACAAACCAGGGCCACTGGAAGATAGAGGAGAAAACAACGAACTCGGCTAGATGGCCTACCGGAGTACGGAGCGATGGAGGGCGGTGCTCGGCTCGGTGATACAGGTGGTGATGGCGGCGGTGCTAGGGTTGTGTGGTGCGGCAATGCGGGACAAGACAAAGCTTGCTCTAAGGTTTGGTAGGAGGCAGCACGGTGCGGGCTCGATATTTATGGGGGCAAAACAGCTTGGAGCACACGCTAAGGCGGAGTCGGTGTCGAGGCGGCGGTGGATTCTCACGGCGGCGAAGTCCAGGTAGGAGACGAGCTAGGGTAGAACAAGGCGACTGACAGGCGGGGCCCGGCTAACAGTGAGACACGACGGGAGAGAGGAGGCGCGGATGACGCTACTGGGCAAGCCTGCTCACTAGGCCACGGGGAAAGGAAACTGGGCCGCGCGGAAGAATGAGGGCAGCTGCTGGGCCGCTAAGGGAGGAAAGGCCGAGCAGGCCAAAAGAGAGGGAGGAGGAAGAATTCTTTCTTTTTTTCAATTTCATTTTCAAATCCAAATTCAAATCAAACTTGAATTCTTTTGCAATTTTGATCAAACCCAAGCATCACAAAAATAAGTATGCATCAGCATGAATGCACAAACATGTAGCTAGACCTTATATTTGATTTTAATTTTAACAAAGTTATTATTTTCTAAATTTAAATGCTCACAAAATGCATAATTAAATTAAATTCACCTATTTTAAAATGATGCAAATTTTAGGGTGTTACAATTCTACCCCCTTAAAATAAATCTCGTCCTCGAGATTCGGACGATGCTTACTCAAAAAACTGCGGGTATGTTTTTCTTAGATCCTCTTTTCTTTCCCAAGTAGCCTCATCTTTTGTATACCGATTCTACTAAACCTTACACATCTTTATAATTCGGCTCCTTGTAACCCTTTCTGTTGTCTCCAAAATCTTTACCGAAAATTCCTCATAGGTGAGATCTTCCTTAACTGTAAGCCCCTCTAACGGTATCTACTCCTCAAGTACACGCAAACACTTCTTTAATTGAGAGACATGGAACACATCATGTACACCTGACAAACTCTCAGGTAATTCTAACTGATAAGCCACTTCACCATGTCTCTCTAAAATCTTGAAAGGCCCAATATACCTTGGTGCTAATTTTCCTTTCATGTTAAACCTTCTCACACTTCTTATTGGTGACACTTTTAGGTAAATATAATCCATTATTTCAAAAACCAATTCTCCTCTCCGAATGTCAGCATAACTCTTCTGTCGAGACTACGCCACTCTCAAGTTATCTCTAATCATCCTTACTTGCTCTTCTGCGTCTCTTAAAACATCCGGTCTGAACACTTGAGTTTCTCCCATTTAATTCTAAAACAACGGGGTTCTACGCTTTCATCCATACAAAGCTTTGAAAGGTGCTATATTGAGACTCTTCTGATAACTGTTGTTATACGAGAACTCTGCATAAGGAAAACTCTTGTCCCAACTTGTACCGTACTGCAACGCACAAGCTCTCAACATATCCTCTAAAATCTGATTAGTTCTCTCAGTTTGTCCATCTGTCTGAGGGTGATATGCTATGCTAAAATTCAACTTTGTTTCCAATGAACTATGTACTTGTTGCAAAAAATGAGATGTAAATTGAGTACCTTGATCAGACACAATTTTCTTGGGAACTCCACATAGACATACTATCTTCTTCATATATAATTGGGACAACTTCGATCCTTTATAATGAGTCTTGACCGGTATAAAGTGAGCAACCTTAGTTAACCGATCCACTATCACCCATATTGAATCATAACCTCTCTGAGTGCATGGTAACCCAACAATAAAATCTATACCAACTTCTTCCCACTTCTATTCTGGTATCTTCATTGGTTGCAATAATCCTGTAGGTCTTTGATGTTCCGCTTTAACTCTCTAGCATGTATCACATATAGCAATATATTCAGCCACATCCCTCTTACGTCCATACCACCAATACTTCTCTTTTAGATCCAAGTACATCTTGGTACTCCTAGGATGAATAGAGTAAGCAGACTCATGTGCCTTTCAAAGAATTGCATCTCGTATAGCCTTATTCTTAGGCTCACATAGTCTTTTCCCAAACCACAGAGTTTCATTATCATCCATACAGAAACCTAGTCCTTACCAATCACTATGTTCTCCGCGATTTCCTTTAACCTCTTATACTGTAACTGACCCTTGCGTATCTCTAACTCCAATGTAGGCTCTATCACCAACTCTACTACATTAGTGACAAAACCCAAATTTAGTTGCTTAAGTTTAGCATAGATGCCCCTTGCACCTCATTGGCGTAACTCTTCCTGCTGAGAGCATCGGCAACAACATTCGCCTTTCTAGGATGATAGTGTACTACCAGATCGTAATCCTTAATCAACTCCAACCATTGACGTTGTCTCAAGTTCAGATCTGTCTGAGTGAAAATGTACTTCAAACTTAAGCAACTCCAACCATCGACGCTGTCTTAAGTTCAGATCTGTCTGAGTGAAAATGTACTTTAAACTCTTCTGATCAGTATAGATATCACTCTTATGTTTGATAAGATAGTGCCTCCATATTTTCATAGCATGAACCACTGCTGCTAACTCCAAATCATGAGTAGGATAGTTTAGCTCATGCTTTCTCAACCGTCGGGATGCATAGGCCACTATTCTTCCTTCTTGCATAAGAACACATTCAAGACCCTGACAAGATGCATCACAATAGATAGAAAAGTTCTTGCTCAAATCTGGCAAAACCAATACTGGGGTTGTAGTCAACCTCTTCTTCAATTTCTCAAAGTTAGCCTGGCACTTCTCAGACCACACAAACTTAGCATTTTTCTCCAACAGAGCCGTCATAGGCTTGTCAAGTTTAGAAAACCCCTCTATGAACCTCCTGTAGTATCCAGCCAATCCCAAGAAACTATGAATCTCTCCCACATCAGTTGGTGGTTTCTAGTTCAACACATCTCTCACCTTGCTTGGATCTACTACTATTCCACCATTAGAGACAATATGGCCTAGGAAAGAAACTTCCTTCAACTAGAACTCACACTTGCTTCGCTTAGCATACAACTTATGTTCCCTAAGATTCTGCAAGACCAATCTTAGATGTTTAGCATGCTCTTCTTCCGCTTTGGAGAATATCAATATATCATCGATAAATACCACCATAAACTTATCCAAAAACTCCATGAACACCTTATTCATCAAGTACATAAAGTATGCAGGTGCATTGGTCAATCCAAAGGACATAACTCAAACAAACT
The DNA here is from genome assembly GCF_019320115.1 of Miscanthus floridulus. Taxonomy (NCBI): domain Eukaryota; kingdom Viridiplantae; phylum Streptophyta; class Magnoliopsida; order Poales; family Poaceae; genus Miscanthus; species Miscanthus floridulus. The sequence goes on from NC_089587.1 coordinate 12,141,471, forward strand.
ATACCTTGTAGTAAAAGTTGTCTTGGGTATGTTAGTTGCATGAATCTTCAGCTGATGATAACCAGAACGAAGATCAATCTTAGAGAAAACACAAGCACCTCTCAACTGATCAAACAAGTCATCAATTCTAGGTAGCGGGTACTTGTTCTTGATAGTAACCTTATTTAGTGACTGATAATCAACACACATCCTCTAGGTACCATCCTTCTTGTCAACAAATATAACCGGTGCTCCCCAAGGTGATGAACTAGGATGGATGAAACCTTTCTCCTACAACTCCTTTATTTGTTTCTTAAACTCCTTTAATTCATTAACCCCCATTCTATATGGATGCTTAGCTATAGGTGCAGGTCCAGGTAATAATTTAATAATAAACTCAATATCACGGTCAGGTGGCATACCTGGTAAGTCATCAGGAAACACATCTGAAAACTCATCTACTACTAGGTCCTCCTTGCTGGCGCTATCATCAAGCGGGTTCACTATGGCTATCGGCTGCTTCTGCACTACAACATCGATACTTATTCTATTCCCATTCGGTGCGGTCACAACAACTACCTTCTCTTGACACTGAATTACTGCTCGATTTTGCTTCATCCAATCCATACCCAGAATCACATCAATGCCAGATGTTCTCAACACAATAGGGCTCACTTTGAACTCTACCCCCCCCCCCTTAAAGATAGACTAGTTGGAAGACAACGATAAGAAGCTTGCATACTACCTCCTGATGAGTTTACTAATATGGGATCATTCATGGCACATAAGGGTGTGCTATGCGTTCTAACAAATGCTTGTGATATGAAAAAAATGCGAAGCTCCAGAATAAAAAAGAATAGTGGCATGAGTGGAATTGACATCAAACGTACCGAGCATGACTTCTGGTTCTGTAAGCACCATCTCTATAGACACATGATTTACCTTTCCTGTGTTGGGTGCTGGCTTCTGATAACTATTCTGTCTCTGTGGGGTCTGTTGGTTTGGCTTCTTAGGGCAGTTATACGACAGGTGACCCTCTTTACCACAACAAAAACACTTGTTGGGAGTGCTAGGAGCACTAGTCTTCATGGGAGTGTTGTTAGGCGCTCTCTGTCGTGGTGTCTGCTAGCCATTCTGCTACTGAGGGCGTTGATTATCATTCTGCTGCTGGTTCGTGTTGCGATTCCACTGATTAGGTGGCCATAGGTGCCTCTGCTGGAAGCTTTGCTGTGGATTGGTGCGTGGACGTGTATTACTCCCAGAAGCCTATCTCTGAAGCCTTCTCTTCTTAGCCTCCATCTCTTTTTGCTTATTGTCATTCTTCACCAGCGTCTGTAAATTAGGGTATGTATTGGACATAAGCTAGAGTTGCAGACCATCATATAGACCCTTGAGAAAGTGGCGTTGCTTATCAGCATCATCAGCCACCTCATTCGGAGCGTAACATGAGAACTAAGCGAATTTGTCACGATACTCAGCCACAGACATAGATCTCTGTTTCAAAGCCCTGAATTCCTCCTGCTTCAGCTCTATCAATCCTTTAAGTATGTGGTAGGATCTAAAATTCTCTAAACTCCTAGGAGGAGCATTAGTGGGAGGTCCATACTCAAATGCCTCCCATCAGTCTTGAGCTTCTCCCTGGAGTTGTTCTGACGCGTACAACACCTTTCTACTAGTCGTCGCACTACGCTATGTTGAGTTGCTTTTTCACTGCACGAAGTCAATCATCTGCTTCCAGTATATCAGTGGCATGAGAAAACACCAGGGGCGGCCCTTCAAGAATTCACCACGCTTGTCACGCGGTACCCCACCAATTGGATGTTTCTGTTGATTCTGCACCAAAGCTTGGATGGGTTGTGTCTGCACTGTCAGAAGCTGCTCAATAGTAGGTGGTGGTGGTGGTGGTGGATGTGGGGGAACACCTCCACGACCTTGGCCTCTTTCTCTTCCAGGCATTTGACATCCAACACTAATATTAAAAAATGAGAGATTTCCAAGTTATAGACACTTATAAAGATATTGAATACATTCTGAAAATTTTCTGGATGAGTTTCAACATCAGTAGCTCGGTAAAATAGTCATATCTCGAGTTCCAGATATTTAAAAGAGGCGTTCTTTATATGGTTCGAAATCTTAAGAAATTATCTATAACTTTCATTCAGATCACAAGCCCAGATTCTATCATTAGGTTAATCAAAAATAGGACACAACCGAAACTATTCTAGATTCCAGACTGCGTAGAAACTTCAACTTGAAACAGATATATCTCACAAACCAGATTAGATATAGGGGTGATTCTAGAGGAATTAGAAAGATACTTAAGTATAGTTATTCCCATAAAAATTTCATAATTTTTGGTTGAGTAGATTTGGATGGGAATTGAGATAAGGGTAGACTGCTCCAAAAAACAGATCTGAGAGAACAAGATGTACCAAACCCAACTATTTATTTATCGACTCAAACTTTAATATTCTTAACTATGGAACTTGCGGACATGCCCACAAAGTTCCAGCACTCATTATAAAAATCTAACTCATACATAAACATAATAATAAATCAACTAGACACACCAGAGTTCACACCACACTACTAGACTCGACTTGACTTAACTTGACCCATGCTACTAACGTCTTACTACATAGAAAGTAACTCCAACACCTATGGGCAAGGTTTATGGAAAAGCTTCTCATAAATCCTTGGCAGGCTGAGGCACTCCCTTTGGTCATCTATCACTTGTTGGTACCTCTTAAGAGTCTCTTGCTGTGCCTTTAACTGATCTTTCAGTCGCCAAATCTTCCCTACTAACTCACAGTCAAAGTGTATCATCACTTGAGTAGTTGGATCCGTGCCCTGAGGGTCCATCATTGCCCACTCCAATTCAGGGTGTTGACGAGGGAGGAATCGATATTGGTCCTCCTTCATATCCTCAAAACGGCAGCCACGGAGACCCATGCAGGCTTCAGCGGCTGCATCTTCTATGCCATCTTCTGTGGTGGCACGACGAGCATGATGTAAATAGCTCGCGTCCAGCTAGTATGCTTCCTTCTCTTCATCCCTGATGGAGATGCATGCCCTAGTCTTCCAATAAGTGTCCTGCAGAGGATGCATATGTTCTTCGCAGACATACTCCACAGCTGCGTCCCAATCAGCGTAGTAGGTCTGAAGAATCCCCATAAGTCGATAGTGCAAAACGGAGGATTCACACCCCGGCTTGTACCAAATCTTTGTTGTCCATCCTATGGTAGGGGTGGGCTGATGTTCTTGAACGGCGTCCTCCTTCTCATCATCATCAGACAATACAACAACATCCACTTCTTCGGATTCTTCTTCTTCGGGCTCTTCCTGGAGTGGCTCAGGCGTAGGTGCAGGTGCTGGCGAGTCAACTTCCTGCTCCTGAGGTTCCTCCTCACGTGGCTCCATAGGCTCATACAATCCACGAGACGGGTAGTAGCCTCCGATGTTGATGCGAGCGGTCTTATTGGCACGAGTCATCTACAGAGTTAGATTTAGTTAGATTAGAAGCAATAATTTTCATAACAGAATGAGACGAAAGAAGCATAAAATTTAGCAAATAACAAGAGTGAGATGGGAAACATGAAATGAGTGAAGCAAAAGAGGCTAGAACGATCATTGCTAATTAGGCTTGCGTCCTACAGTCAACACGGCTCTGGTACCAATCTGTCACATCGGATTTTAATGGCAAAATGGGATGCATAATCTTATGTGCGTCCAGAGATCAGTCACACACATAAGTCGACAAATTATAGATAGTACCATCACAAGTGTTTATTATACGTCATGTAATAAACACTTGTGATGGTACTATCTATAATTTGTCGGCTTATGTGTGTGACTGAACTCTGGGCGCACGTAAGAGGCATCACATTTTATCCTTAAAATCGGGTGTGACACTAGATTTATAAAAAAACATTATCAACATTTGTATTTCTAAATAGATTTATTATGAAAATATACTATATGGTTCATCTAATGATTAGTATCATATATATTAGTATTTTTTATATATTTGTCAAACATGAAATTTATTGACTCCTCGAAACATAAGAATGACATTCTTTTTGGATGAAGAAACTTTTAATTAAGAAAAAGAATTGACATTTAACTATATGATATCTGAATTCAAATTAAGATATGAACAATCCAATTCGAGCATATTCAAATTTGTATGTATATATTTTAAAAAAATATATAAATGTGAGCATGCTATCCAATTTAAATCTGACCGACTTCTATCCAGCGGCGAATCTATACTAAACTGCTGCCGGGGTCGCACAGATTCATGAACTCAATTTGATGGGGTCGTAGCTGGCCGGAATACGCGGGGTTCCACTGATTCGTACAAAGTTATCGGAGTCACATGACCCCGATAATTACACACTGGCTTCACCGCTGCTTCTATCCCTAGAGAAGAGCAGAGTTATTCTCTGTATAGTGGCAGGTGGAGTCCAAATCTTGAGGGGGAAAAAGCTCTGCTCAAGTAGTAGGTCGCATTAAGTCATCGACTCAATCATCCATTATTTCACAACAACCGTATGCTAAGCTATGGAAACCACCAACACATATAGCAAAGAAATGCTAAACACAATAATCACACTAGTAGTGAGACAAAAGTGATCGGCATTTTATGTGCCTCTGAATTTATGTGCCTCTGTGTTCAGAGGCGGACCTAGAATTTTACAATAAGGTATTTCACACCAAATTTTTCGTATGTTATTTGGTAAATCCATTTACCAATTCAATAAACAATTATAAAATTTGCATTGTGTTTCGGTATAAAACATTACATAACATGATTGGTCCTAAATTCAAAGTTGAAATCAGAGAAATTAACAAACCAAATACACGATGCGTGAAGAAGATTACTCTCTCTTTAAAAAAAATAAAGATCACATACATGAGAGAGAGTGATAGGGGGCGGCAATACCTATAAAAGGTGGTTATAAAAAAATACCTATAAAAGATACGGCAATGTTTGTATTAGGGCGTCCGTCCGCCCGGACAGCCCCGTTGGCAAGCCAGAAGGCCCAAAAGGCTCCCCTATCTATTCCTATCCGCTTCTCTTCGGTCACCGCAGTTTTCTAAAACAGAAAAAAGAAAAAACTCACCGCAGTGTTGTGACCGCGCTCCACCGCGCATATCGCCCGCCTTCACCATGCCTCCCATGCTGCCTTCTCTCCACCGTGCCTCCCTTTCCACCTCGTGCTCCTGCCTACCTTCCTCCCACCACGCCTCTCTCTCCACCATGTCTCCCACCCGCCTTCTCCACCGAGCGACCCGCCATGGCCTTCTCCACCAAAGCGGCGAGCTCCGCACCACCGGTGGACTCCACATGCCGACGAGTCTCCATTCTCCCAAGCAGCAATGAGACATTGCACTGAAACGCATGTTGCATGTGTATATTTCTAGTGTTTCAGATGTTTTAGAGGTATGTTGCAAGTGTTTCATATAGATGTTTACAAAGTAGACCGGGATGTTGCACATGTTGCAATGGTTGGACACGTATGTTGTAAGCGTCTGTTCCAAATGTTTCATCTGCTATTTTCAGACGTATGTTGCAAGTGTGTTTATTTGGAGTTGCATATGTTTCACACATATGTTGGAAGTGTTTTATCCAGGATGTTGCATTTGTTTGGCAAAGGCTTTTAAGGTGTTTTCATGTGTTTTTTGCAAGTGTTTCAGATGCATGTTTCAAGTGTTTCATTTATCTTCAGACGCATGTTGCAAATGTTTCATCTGGATATTTCAAAAGTAGATCGGGTATTGTTATAGGGGACCCATCTGCCGCAGCCTCCTGCTGCAGCTGTAGGGGCGTAGATGTCTAGGCGGAGGAAGCGGAGGGGGCGCGAGTGGTGCCCACATGGGGTCGGGCGGCGTGGCCCCGTGTGGGCACGCGAAATGGAGTGCACAGTCCATCCGAACGTCTGGGCGCTAGCACTGCCAATAAAAAGATATAAAAAGATGTCTGCATGAACGATAATGATATGACACGGGCGCTAGCACTGCCAAAACAAGACGCGCCACTCCCTTCTCCAGCGCGAGGCCGCTCACCGTTGCCTTCTCCAGCGCGGCGGCGCCGTATCTGCCCCCATACCGCGCTGCTCCGTACTCCTCTTCCCACTTCGCGCCACACGGCATGGCTGCCCGCCCCACTATGCCATGCCGCTGCCTCCATCCCACGCCACGGCCCACTCCGGCGTGTCGCCGCCATCCCCCACGATGCCTCCATCCCTTGCCGTGCCCAGGCCAGGCGGCCAGGAGAGGGGGCTGTCGCAAGCTAGACCTAGGCCAAGCGCAAGCGCTGCTGGCCGCTGCCAGGCCGTGCCACCATCCTCGGCCACCGGCTGGCCAGAACCGGCCATCCTCCCGCTCTGCGCTGCGTCGTACGAAAGAAGGGTGAAAACGCATGTTGCAAGACTATGTTTCAAGTGTTTTAGATGTTTCATAGGTATGTTAAGTGTTTCATGTGGATGTTGTTAAAGTAGATCAGGATATTACATATGTTGCAAGTATTTCAAAAGCATGTTGCAAGAGTTTGTTCAAAATGTTTCATCTGTTTTTCAGACGTATGTTTACAAAAGTTTTTTATTTGGATGTTGCATATGTTTCACACATGTTGCAAGAGTATGTTCCAATGATTTCAGTTGTTTTAGGCTTATGTTGCAGTAAGTGTTTTCATGTTGCAAGTTGCAAGTGTTTTATCTAGATGTTGCATATGTTTCGCACATATATTTTAAGTGTATGTTCTAGTTTCATCTGCTTCAGACGTATGCTGCATTCAAGTGTTTCATGTTGCAAGTTAGTCATGGGGGCACGGCGTGGGTGTCGGGGGATGGGGCTCGGTGAGATGGGTGCCCACGGATGGGGTGCGCTAGGGGCGTGTGGCGTGCCTGGGATCCTACGGACGGGGGCGTGCTCGTCCTCATCTCAACTCCCGGGTCCCACCCACGCTGAGAGAGGAGCGGTGTTGCTGGTCAGGAGACGTGGGCGCAGCGACAAGGGCGGGATGCACGTGCGGGGTGTTGCGAGGCGGACAGGGACGCGCTGCGCGGACGTCCGGGTGCTAGCCACGCCTTTGCGTGAATGATCGCCAACTGTTCAAGGTGCTTCCTCCAAAGAATTTTCAATCAAAAACTATGTTGTCGTGCAGCTGTGCCGATGAGGCCCGATGACCCAGTGTGGCGATGTTGAGTTGTTGATGTACCTCTTTCAGTCCTTCAAGTCTCGATCCGACTCTCCCAGCGACGAGAGCTGCAAGGGCACGCGAAGGCCATAGGTGTAGGGCAATGCACCGAGCGGCGAGCCACGAGCACCGAATTGCATAGATGTTTAGAGTTTAGACATTGACCACGTACAATATGATAGAACCGAATATCAGAGATAGCTCAAGATGCCTATAGAGACGGAACCAGGCATCTCTGTTGTGTCTTGATGTGGACTACATTAATGACGCGTTATTCTCTATCTCTATTTAGTCTCATTAGATATGGTGTTTAGTTAATTCGCCATCTCTGATGGTTCATACCATAATCATAGACGAGTTTATCAAGCGCACGTACGGCTCAAATGAGACCAATCCAAGATAGTTTACTTTTACTCACATCTCTAATGTGACTCTGTGTCTCTGTCTGAGACATGGATCATTAAACCCGGGTCACTACTGCCGGTTCAATTCACAATCCAGCGGTGATATCGTGTCGTCGCTGTCGAATCAAGCCACAACTCGGCATTGGCATATCATTGTCGGCTATTCCTCATATCACTACTGATCTATAGTTCAGACCGGCAGTGACAGGAGGGAGTCTTCACTCCCGGATCAACAGGATCCTCAATCATTGTCCGTATCCTAGGCTTAACTCCACAGTGAAGCCAATTCCAGCACACATAGCAGTGATGGGCTGGTAGGGATTGTGTCTTACAGTAGCGAAGCTCACAATTTCCTGCAGATTGTTCTATTAGAGCACTTGTCAATTATTATCAAGTGGGATTCCCAAAGTTTCTATTTTCTACTTTGAAAGAATCAAAGGGGGAAAGTTAATCACCAAGTAGGCTGTAAATAAAGCATAATATATAGCTGTTCAGGTCAACCAACCCTTACTAGTCTCCATGTGTCTAAAACAAATTCCCTGGAGCTATTATTGGTTTGTTGCCAGGTAAGCAATGACAACACGGCATCAAAGGTCAGACTTCAGAGAAGATTATTTTGCGGGAACGATGTCATCTAGCTGTCCTGTTAGCCAGCATCCTGATATGATATACTGCCGTGCCACTATAAACGAAGGGATGTCACCGTCCTGCTGCATCTGCATACTCACAACTCGCAACCCATCAGAGGTCATCCCTGTTACCCTGTGTCAATGGCGTCTGCAGTGACCAGCAGGTAACTAAACTAGACTAGAAAGGCAAAGGCAACTACCATATCTCCTCCATCTACAACTTTTGAGTGCATCTGATGTTGCTTCGCCGTTAGCTTGTTGGTGCATGCATGGATTTGCAGCATCCATTACAAACAGTTCTGCTGCGAAACAAATGGATGCATTTGGATTAACCAGAATCAACCTTGATGTGCAGCGAGAAGGAGCAGGCCATCCCTACCATCGACGCTGACCAAGCGCATGTGTTGTTGAGCTCTGGCCATGGCTATGTGGATGTCAGGTATGCGTGTAATATATATACTGAAGCTTCCATGTTCTTTTTTTGAGGAAAGAAGCTTCCATGTTCTTATGATCAACTGCGAATGAACTGACGGGGACGAAATGGTTCTTCAGGATGCGGGAGGACTTCGACAAGGCGCATGCACCCGGTGCTCGGAATGTTCCCTACTACCTGTCAGTCACGCCGCAAGGTCAGTTTCTTGATTCTGCTTGCTCACTGACAGTGGGGGGCTGCTGGGATCGATTGGGGGTGTATTCTCCTTCTTTTTGTTTTTTTAGAAACTAAGTCAGTGATTGATTTCGAATTTAAACTTGCCTGATTATTCTACCTGTTCTCTTTGCTGATCACAAGGGAAGGAGAAAAATCCACGCTTTGTAGAGGAAGTGGCTGCGTTCTGTAGGAAGGATGATGTCTTCATTGTGGTAGATTACTACCTTCATCAATCATATATACTCATAATTACCTTCCTAAAAAAATATACTTATAAATACGCTATATTGGTAATTCTAACTAGCATCAGGCAGCATGGCTAGTTAACCAAATCTAGTAATACAATGCCTGCATACTAGCACCACTCATCATACTCTTTATTATATCAGTATAAAAGAAGTTAACTTCATATATTTACGTAGGCTTGCAACACGGGGAACAGATCCAGATTCGCGACTGCAGACCTTCTAAACGCGGTAAATACAGGGCCATCTGAGCTACCAACCTAGTAGGACAAGCTTGTGTCTGATTAGGGTCACACACTCACACTAGGCTGCTCACCTGGATGTGTTCAGGGGTTCAAGAACGTGAGGAACCTGCAAGGTGGCTACCGCTCCTTTCTCCAGAGTGCAAATCAGCAGCGACCTCAACAGCAGTAACCACCACTGGTTAATTGAGCTTGCACTCCCTGAAAGTGGCTTTGTGTGCTATAATCACGGATGTGGATAGCAAGGAAAACCTCTAGTTCAGCGCTGGAGAACGTTCTTTCAAACGTGCTGTAACGATCTGTAACTCCTCTGTTTCTTTCGTTTGTTTCTCTTCTGTTCCATTTCCTCTATTCACATACTGCAGTTGAGTGACACATTTGTCATGTATGAATATTCATGAAGTACTCCAGGAAATGTTTAATGTGCTACGTGCTACATATATTTTACAAGGTATATTCAACTGTATAATCAAGTCAGTGTAGCATTACAAGGAATTGGATTACATGATGCCCTTTGACATATGAATTTCGACATGTGCCTGGCAAAACTCTGTATCAACATGATTGTTTACCATAATAACCTGACATACAAAGCAAAATTAGTGAATGCCAGTCGCCAGATTAGCTGCTTTGTTCTGGGAGTGATCGGTAGTTGACTGGTTCCTCTGGTCCAGAGCTGCCAGGTTGAATCACAGTGACCTGTTGTCTCAAAACTCTCTTGAGTATACTTGCGAAGTGGAGTTGTGCACAAGGGGAGATCTTTAATTTACAGAGACACAAAGTTTCATGAGCTCTTTCATAGCACCTCCTTCTCCAGTTTCAACACGGCCATGAATGCTTCTTGAGGAACATCAACCCTTCCTATTGCCTTCATCCTTTTCTTTCCTTCAGCCTGTTTGCAAATATCCAGTGACCGCATTATAAGATCACAAAGGGATTCTGGTTTACTACTAGTCATTCATCGTGTTCTATGAAAGCTTAAGTCAATCATTTGTCAGGATAACCATTCTACTACTTATGTATACACAAAATGATATTTTTCAAAGTTCTTTCTTTGGTCAAACAACGTTTTTTTCTAAGAATACCTGTTTCTTCAGCAACTTCTTTTTCCTTGTTATATCACCACCTGCAAGTTAAAAAAAACATAGTATTCTGAATAAGCTTTGTAAGTCTGTAAGGCAAGAATATAGAACACAAGTGTATTAACTGCTATTTGTACTGAGATAAGTGTGCACATGATCATAAAGTGTGAGACAAGATATTCCATTAGCTTTACAAATGCTTCCAAAGTGCAGGTTATAGTGTTATGTTTACCATAGCATTTTGATAGGACATCCTTCCTGATAGCAGACAGGGCTTCGCTCGCAATGACCTTTGTGCCAATACATGCCTGCCAATGTTCTCATTAGCATCTGATTGCTATTGGAAAATGGGATTGTGAAGTGGAGTTTTTATCACCGCAGGAAAAGGATTGGTACAAGTTGTTTATGCTAATTTTCTAGCATAGGATGCTTGGTTTAAATAAAGCCAAGGAAGGTCTCAAAAGAAAATATGAAGCAGGATCGGTGCCAATCACTTCTTTAGTTTGTTGCTGAAAAAAAATTGCAAGATCAAATTCAATGCTCCCTCTTGATATAGCTCGCAAAAAGTAGGCTGAAACATTTGGAAACCCATGACCGCATATTAAAGCATTTCCACCCCCATAGATGGTAGCACTAGCACACAAAGATGTGCATGTGTTCCACATAGTATTTTCTCACTAAATAACTTACCAAGATTCTCTCCGACCCTTATTATCTAACATCCCTTCATGCTGGTATGAAAGGTACTCTTTAACTCTCTCATAACTGTCTGACTGATCTTGTTATATACATAAAAGATAAAAGAAATCTGAGAGAACAAGACAAGCAAATCTCACTTGAATAGGAACTCTAAACATTTGCCGAGGTATGAGTTCCTTGAGTTTTTTAGTAAGTGCCCTGCCAACAGCATATGCCTAGAAAAAATATTTCACCAATCAGATTGCCTCGAGAAGCTATTCCATAATAACTATAGGTCTATGGATACAGGTTACTTTTTCGAAAATGAAGTTAGCACTTGATGAGAGAAAAAAAAGCTCAAACTAAATACAGTCAGAATAACTAACTGTTGTGCTACTTTGTAGACTGCAGGTTTATATAGATGGTTACATGAGAGTACAAAGGAAAGATAATATGTGATAAATCATTAATTAACACAATTGTATCATTGACAATAAGCATGGTCAAATACTCAGTCACAAGTAGATTCCTGAAATGTATCTATTGTTTGCAGTTTGCCATAAGTACAGAATCAATGTAAATATTTGTGTCTGTGGGCTGGATAGATGTTTATCTTTTTTTTTTGAGACATAAATATAGCAGGGGAGGCCCCCACTGTATGGATAGATGTTTATCACGTCATAAATAAGTTGTATCGTAATATTTTTATTGATCGTTTGGCCTTGGATAAGAAACAATTGGTCGCTGTTATTTCTGAACTGCATAAGTTATATGTGTAGATATCAACTAAAATGAAGCACCTTATCTCTGTGTACAATTGTTGACAACGCCTCGACAGGATCCCCGTTGATTTGTATATCTAGTTTTACTAGTTGACTTTCTCTGTACCTGTAGAGAAACATATCTCAGCTAACTGTTTCACAAAGGACTACATGGGCACTACCAAAAGGCTGAAACTGCAGAGAAACAAGAGAATAGCAACAATGAGTACCCGATAAGTGAATATTCCATGCTAGCATATCCTTTACTTCGTGATTTCAGTTGATCAAAGAAATCACCAACCATCTGCATACATAAATGTCCACTAAGCAATAGGAAAAAAAATTTCTTCAATTCCTTCGTACGTTCTACAGGTATATTAGCATCAACGAAATAGAACAGCCAAAGGAATATGTTTTGCAAGATACATCATTGTTTAATAATGTATGATAGAATGAAACAACGGAAGTATCTTTTTCATAGCCAGGCTCAAGAGAAACAAACATTACAGACGCAGCAAAAAGATGCAACATGCTTAATGCTGAGACATATCATGCAGTGTCAGGTTGCTGCAGGATGAATTTAACAGTGATGATGATGCATTTCGTATAGTCATCTTTATGGCGTAGAAATATTTCAGACAGACTAAAAACTGTTGAAAATAACTATATCATCTGTTTCTGAAACACCTCCTTTTGTATATTTTGCAGATGCATTACGGAATGCATCTAATTACTTCTACAAACTTTTTTAATCTTCAATTTACTGCAAAGAAAATAGCTCCGTTTCACACCTCTGCTAGTGGTAGCTCATAAATAAGTTTGGCCCTGCTTTCTGTGATGAAGTTCATTTCCTTGAATTCACCTCTTCTATCTTGAGCCAGCTCCATTATTGAACCAATATAATCCTTCGGTGTAAGCATTTCAATCTGTAAAGGGGAAAAAAGGAAGACACCAAAAACAATAATCAGACCTGTGCAGGATACTACTCCCAAAGTTCAGTAATACAGATACAACCTTCACATATGGTTCTTCTATAGACCTCCGCTTCCCGGGCTCCGGAAGCAAGGATGGATTTGAACATTCAACCTATATGACATCTGTAAGCAATCATTTTTTTCACATGCAAATAAAACTGACTGATTTCTGGTTAAGAAAAGGCAGATATTTTTGTCCCAATGCAAATTTCCGCACACTTGGATGGTTTAGCTTAGTTGCTCGCAACATGCACCATATAAGAACTTTTGGTAAAAACACTAGGAGTGACTGCAAATGCTATACATGTCATCTGAAATGATAACAGTTGGTCTCTTAAGACCTACATTTCCCCCCTGACTGTACCAGTGACTGTTTTAATAGAGAACAAGCTTTTCCTGTAGTGTGCAAGTAGAAACTTAGGCACCGCTGTGCGGCACCGCTGTGCAGTACCACTATTTCATTAGTTGTGCAAGTAACAAGTACAGGTGGTTTCCATAAATTAATTCTCCATAGTGAAGTTCCCAAAACAGATCCATATTTCCTTAGTGTGACAACAGGACGTTCTTTAATGAGGATTTAAGATGGAAATATGGAATATGTCGTGTTTGAGATCATTTGAACAGACTTGACAAAAATTGTTGATTATTTGATTTTGAATACAGCTTAAGTTCTTGCACCTCCAACAGATGTACTGATTTGAACAATAGGAGTTATGGCCATATAACTATTATTCTGTTAAGCAATGTTGATTCCAGGAAAAGACAAAAGAGTTCAAGATCATAAAAGACTTACGGTTTCACCATCAGCACAGTTCACACGGTATACCACACTTGGTGCAGTAATTATTAAGTTCAAGTTGTACTCCCTCTCAAGCCTTTCCTGAAAATAGAAAAAAACTATATTGTAGAAATTTCAAGCCATAGTGGTTTTAATATGAACTACACTGTCATGAACCAAGTAGATTGTAAGAACCTGAACAATTTCCATATGGAGAAGACCAAGGAATCCCACATCTGAAGCCAAACCCCATGGCACTAGAAGATTCCGGTTCAAACTGCATTAATGGCATGGACTTAGAGAAAATGAAGTATCATACAAAACACCCATGCATAAAGAACATTCAATATTACAGAATCCAAATGAGAACAAACATGTTTGTTTTTGTTATTACATACGTCTTTTATCAGTCACTATTATGCTATGGCTTTAATGACATTGCTTTTACTGCATACATTTTTGTAAAATGAGATGAAGTACTGTTGTGTTTCTTGGCGGTTAGAATGGAACATTGGTCTGATATTCATAACTGAAGGTACTGGATTTGAATTTATTGATCAGCATTCTTGTTCATATTTTAACACAAGAATTGGTAAACCATCAGGAGACGACGAAGTTTGTCAATTCTATGTTGTTTTTACATTTAATTAGAGTATATTGAGTACAACTATCTTCATATTCAAGTATATCAATAATTCAATATACTGATCTCATGCATCATGTATTCATGTGGCTACTTGTATACTGAAGACACTGTGGTTAAATTAGTTGTTAGTGGAACTGTTTTGGGGTTTGCCATACCCTTCCTGTTCCAAATTATAGTTCACTTCAGCATTGTCCTAGGTCAAGCTTCTCTAACTTTGATCAAGTTTTTAGAAAAATATATCAACATCTACAGATTTAAACAAATGCACAATCAAGGTATATTTCATGGAAAATTTAATGAAACCTAATTTGATATTGTAGATGTTGATAATTTTTCTATAAACTTGGTCAAAATTAGGACAAAGCCAGAGTAGGCTATAATTTGGAATGGAGGGAGTATATTTCATGATATCTGAGCTTGTGCCAACACCATTGCGTATGTAAGAATCTTGACGCTGTTGCATTAGGATTTCACTTTATAAACTATATTTGATCAATTTCTTTTTAAGTTCACAATATCCACAATTTGGGTCAAGGAAAATATGTTCCAACTTCCAAACTTCAAATGCTAGAAATGAACAAAATGCCTTGACAATACATTCATGGCAATATGATGATATAGCTAGGCCAGGAAACCCACCTTTAGGGCAGCATCATTTAACTGAAGTTTTTCCAGCGCTTCCCGCAACTCCTCAAACCTATTGACAAATACAATGTTTCATACAACTACACCGTAACAGAAAAGAACGGGACTCAATATAAAGGGAAGATACAGTACTGATCAGCATCTATAGGGAACAAGCCACAAAAAACCATTGGAGTGGCTTGAGAATATCCTGGTAAAGCATGATCTGCTTTTTTTGAATAATGAGTAATCGTATCACCAACCCTGGCATCTGCTACTGATCTTATAGAAGCAGAGAGATAACCGACCTGTCAAAGAGTGGGCAACTAATCAAGATACAAAGAGACATTGTTTTAAATGAACGCAAGATGAAGGTTGAAGAAAAACTTCTGAACTAGACCCTGTTCAGAGATTGCTGATAATTCTATACAGTTATAAGTTTATAAAGGCCTGGTTTAATTGTTCCGATTGCAGCAGTTAATTTTGTAATCTGGTATGGTTAATACATGGTAACTGTGTTTTTATTTATGAGGAATCGTAGCTAACAATAGTTAAAAAATAATATGTTCAAGAAAAAAAATAGTTGGCTGATATAGTCGAATAGACAGTTGAACAATATCCTTGAGGAAATGAAATTAGAGAGCCAAAAATTTAATATCTTCTTCAAAGGATTATAATTGATGTAAGACATCACAGCATAAAAGTTACCTCGCCAGCATATAGTTCGTCAACTTGCATCTGATTTGGGGATAGTACACCAATTTCATCAGCAACATATTCCTGTTAAATGGACAACAAGCTTAGCATGACGTTCTACCCATGGTATACACAAGGATTATGAAGGTTGAAGAAGTTTTTTTTTTGAAAAGAACAACAGCAGGGGAGGCCCCCGCTGTTAGGAATTTTTATTACCCTTTCGCTGTTGAAGAAGATTTGGTAGAATGGGTTTCTGGAAACTAATTTAGATGATGAGAAATACCTAAAGTGGCGTACAAATAAATTACTATGAGGGAGCTTTGGATGGTGTTTCACCAGTGCTACTTTAGGAACTAATTTTTCCGAATAAAAAGTATTGCAGCAATAGAAAGCACATTAAGTTTCCGGGTGAGGTTTATGTTTGGTTTTGATTACCTTTCCACAACAACAACAACAAAGCCTTTAAGTCCCAAACAAGTTGGGGTTTTGATTACCTTTCCATTGGCCATAAAACATATCTTGTCCCCTTTCTTTATACTGCCATCAATAACACGGAAGTACACAATTACACCTCTGTATGGATCATAATAGCTGCAATAACAAAGACAACATATAACAATAGTTCAGATACATGTAGAACATTAATTAGCCAATTCTAAAGAGCTCAAGTACTTAAAGGAAACCTGTCAAATATAAGAGCCCTGAGAGGATATTTTGCCGTATCTTTTGGTGGGGGGATTTTGGTCACAAGGGCATCTAGTATTTCAGTGATGCCTATGCCTTCCTACACGAAAGAACAAAAAAAAGAAGAAGAAGCCAATATGAAGATTATATCTGTTCATAAAGGGGGCATGATATGTTCTATCTGCAGCTACCAGCTTATATAAGCAACTCTGTAAAAAAAGAAGAAGAAAAGGAAAAGGAAACAAAAACTAACCTTTGCTGAACACCGAATTGCATCACGGCAGTCCAATCCAATTATCTGGTAACAATAAAGACAAGGATGGAATTTTTAGTTCTAAGGAAAAAATGGGGCATAACTTTTAAGTAGGAAATGGAAGGAACTGTTGGCCAAAGAATGTAGAGGACAAGTCTAAGAAAGGGGTGATGCTTTCGGAAATACCTCTTCAATTTCCTGCGCGACACAGTCAGGTTCAGCACCAGGAAGATCTATTTTATTTAGAACCTAAACTCGAGGACAAAGTCATTGTCAAACAGACAACAAAAGGAGAATAGATAGCTGGATATCATATAAATTGTTTATTTTTCTATTTCAGTTTAATAAGGGCAATCAAACAATTAAAGCTTAAATGTATTTTTTACGAAGCAACACGAGCAAACTTAAGCAAGTTGTTATCCATGTTACAGAATGATTTTCACATTAGCTGTCATCATTAGTTCATTACTCAGTTTGCATCCAGATCTAATAAGATAAAAGGGCAATACCAAGAAGGAAAACTAGTATTTCAAAGACTCAGATGAAGTCCAATGTATTGGGATTTAGCAATGAAATGAAAATGATTGTAAAAATTGAAAATAGGAACAACAGTTTGTACACAGGAAATGGGGTAGAACAAACCGGTATGATTTCAAGGTTGTTTTCCAATGCAAGATATACATTCGCTAACGTCTGAGCTTCAACACCCTGCATGAAGCCATCATACATCTTTCACTTTGCAGCAAATGTATATTGGAAGCCAGTGAAATCATTGGCTAGATTCCGTGCATTGGCATGCAGAAGACAAATATCTTCAGATACATAGCTATTGAAACTTACAGGAAGGAAATATATATTGCACCTGAGAAGCGTCAACAACAAGAAGTGCGCCCTCACAGGCAGCAAGAGAGCGGGAAACCTAGCATCCAATCAGATAGTTCCAAAGATGTTTAAATGAACTCACATTGTTAAACATGGTATGATCAAATTTACCATAGTACTACCACATACTCTCCAAAAGGTCTTAAAATTTCAGAGTGATCAAATCTTCAATTAGTAATTCTAATAGGAAGCAATCATCCTTGCTGCCTAGAAGCAGGAAAACTTCTCTGTCTGAGAGTGGTATGAACAAGTGACTATATACCTCATATGAGAAATCGACATGCCCTGGTGTATCAATTAAATTCAGGCAGTAAGGCTCATTATTCATGACGTAGCGCATCCGAGCTGCCTAAAAAACAAATTATTAGAACAGGTGCAAACATATCAAACACCAAATACGAATAATGTAATGGGAGAACTCATCCAGTACGAGCTATGTACAAGCAAATGACAGCTCAAACTAACAAAAACACAAGAAAACTGTCCCTATATAGCAACTAGTAATTTCAAGAGTTTTCCCCGATTGGTCAAGATAGAGATGGTTAAATGATCGTAATTAACCGGTTAAAGGTTATAGTTTTGTATATGGGTACCTGTAATTTGATAGTGATCCCTCTCTCCCTCTCCAGGTCCATATTATCCAGAAACTGCTCCTTCATCTCCCTCTTCTGCACCGTGCCGGTAAGCTCTAGCAACTTATCCGCCAGCGTGGACTTGCCGTGGTCGATGTGCGCGATGATGCAGAAGTTCCTGATATTCGAAATGGGCACCTAGCAGGACAAACACGCGCTGAATCAACACGCTAACGAGCACCGGCACGGCGCGATAGTAGTAACAGTAACATTGCTTGAGGCTTACTGGCTTAGGTGACCAATCACCAATGTATACATACACGATTATATAAATAAAACAGGACTAACGAGTAAGGACGGACTGGCGGCTACCTTCTGGAGGCGGTCCTGGCCGGCGTCGGTGGTGGAAGGAGCAGCAGGCGCGGGGGGCGCGAGGCAGAGGACGCTGGCCGCGGGGCGCGGCGTAGAGACCGCGCGGGCGGGAATGACCGCAACCGGGAGCAGGGGCATGTCGCCGGCGTCCCGGCGCGGGGGAGCAACGGCCTCGGCGCGAGGACGGCGAGGCGGGAGGCGGTGGCGGTGGCCATGAGAGCCTGAGAGGTGGAGGAGCGCTGGAGCCTGCGGGCCGCAGAGGTTCGCTTGCCTCACCGCGCTCTCTATCCACAGGCAGACGCAGTGGAGATTTTGGGCCCACTCCAGTAACCGTTGCAACCGACCCGAGCCCGAGTCGAGACAGCCCACCAGGCCTAGCAGTCGAACGCGGGCGTCTTTTTCAACTGGAGCTGATTCTCCAAAAAAAAAAAAAAACTGGAGCTTTAAATTGCACTAAAAAAACAAAAACTGGAA
The DNA here is from genome assembly GCF_019320115.1 of Miscanthus floridulus. Classification (NCBI taxonomy): domain Eukaryota; kingdom Viridiplantae; phylum Streptophyta; class Magnoliopsida; order Poales; family Poaceae; genus Miscanthus; species Miscanthus floridulus. The sequence goes on from NC_089587.1 coordinate 12,160,296, forward strand.
CTTTAAATCTATATGACTATAGACGTCGCTTAATTTTAGAGGCTTTAGAATTTAGATTGACTTAATTTAATTTTCATCTGCTATCATAGTCATGGATCATATCACCACTTCATACAAAATGAAAAAATATATCATGATAATACATTAAAGTTACTAGTAAAGCATTAAAATAAATAAGTTTTCAAGTGAACCATGATTTTAGTTTTACTAGCAAATATGTACGTACGACAGGCACATGTTTATGAAAACTATTTCAAATGCAATGAAAATATTAATTGAATTCTCGATATGTCAATTTATATATTTTCATCAACAATTTCTTTAATGCAAAAATAGAATGATGAGTTATTTACTGGATCTATAAAATGTTAAAGAAATTTATGGTGCCATGTCTCTCTCGAATATATCTATACAACGTATACAAACAAATCAAAGTAATTAATCTCAATAAATGATACACAAGTTTATTTATTTTCCTCAATGCAAAATTATATATAGCACAAGATTTTTTAAACATTTTTTGAAGACACTCGTACCATTTAATCATTTCCATTTTTTCAAGTGAAACAAAACATGAGCACATGCCCACAACCTTTAAAACATTGACGTCAACGATGACTTCCAGTGGACCGTTCGGCTTCAGATTAAGGGCTTGATTGGTTCGTTTCCAAAATTTGTCATGCCAATAATTTAGCAAGTCAGATTAGTATTGGGTTTGCTGTCAAAACTTGCCAAAGTCTCACATTTATCTTGCTAAAATCTATGACAATATTTTTGTTCAACTTTTGATTTACCAGATCTTTGGTATGACAAATTTTAGATGTCAACCAATGCCCTAAAGCCACAGCCCCTACGGCAGTTTTATCAATCTACACGGGTTTGTATTGTCAGCATGCCAGTTATATCCCACCCGTACGTGTTCAGATGGAAATCATCAGACCCGGTCCCCGTACGTTGAATCGCTGACGATCGGATCCGTGTTAGCCTGGAGTACACGCATGGACACACCAGAGCGACCTCGGGATCGACATTCGTCAACTGCTACTCCAATTGAACACAACATCTGGTTTAGATTTGAACTGAGCCTATCAACTCGAATGAGATTGAGGAATTTAAGGGAGATATACATGATTTGAACTAGGATTATCACCCTGTTTGCTTGATCGTTTCTGTGGCTTATAAACCGGCTGATGCTGTTTTATTGTGAGGAAAAAATACTATATTATGGCTGATAAGCATGGCTGATACGATCAAGCGAACAGAATGATACACCGAGACTTTTCTTTTTTCTATATGTTTTGGGCAGCACAAGCGCCCAGACGTCCGGACGCTCACGGCTGCTCTAACCCGTCCGCTCGGATTTACGCGTCACCTGCGTCATCTCCGTTTCCCACGCTCGCATCCGAACCGCACGCTTTAGATCCGCTGTCCACGCTCTTGGATGACTCGCCCCCGCCTCTTCCACACCGGCACGACGCCCATTGTGGGGTATGGTCCCCGGTATCCACAAGACAAGACATGGGCCGCACCATCAGAAGTGGCCCGGCCCATAAAATCAAGGCGTGCACGACGCTGCTCGACGTGCACCGCAAGCTATTGTATAGTACCAAATAGGATATTTTCTTTGTAACCATGCTCCTCCAGAGTATATAAGAAGAGACAGGGGTCCCCTAGTGGACAGATCGATACATCTCATATTCAATACAATACACCAAAGACACGGGACGTAGGGTATTGCGTCGATCAGACGGCTCGAACCTGTCTAAATCGCTGTCTCTACGCCTTGTGTCACCATCCGGTTCCTGATTACGCGCACCTCCACCGATCAATCTACCTTCGTGGGATACCCCTCGGAGGACTGTCGAGCATCTTTTGTCGACAGTTGGCGCGCCAGGTAGGGGTGTGTGCGCTAATCCTTCAGTGAACCAGATGGACCTCAAGATCAACGTGACGTTGTCAGCAAGATCGTTCTTCGTTTTGCATGAAAACTTCATCATCATCTGCGGCGATTCGGCTACCTACAGAGCACCTCGATCTGCAGCGATTCGGCTACCTACAGATTCCAGCGTCCAACTTCTGCTGAGTCCACGCGACTCCGACACGTGGGCAATCTGCCCTGGCCGGCTCCAACTCTCCGAGAGAAAGCCTACAAGCACCGCACGGAACCTGATAGACTTCAGGGTCACGTCATATCGACAAGATATACAACAAGCTAGTAAGGAGGGCACGAAGTAATGCAAGCCAATACAAAACAAGCAAGCTCGTGACGCGTGCAAGCCAACTTGCACGTATGTATGCACCATATACGCAAGATCCTTAATCAAAAGCAAATTAGGAAGGCGCTACATGGAAGCCAACTATACAGATTGCTAAAGGCACTTGCACGAGCGCATGCACGGAGGCATCTGCGTCTATATTTCCCCACGCAGTGGACTCCATCCGCCTATGTCGCGACTCCGCACGTCTGGGGGCTCCGGCTTTTGCACTGGCCAACACGGTCCGGCGTCCTACGCCTCTAGGATACGATGACTATTCCAACGGCGACTACAAAGACAAGGCATGCATCAAGCACGCTTTGGCCACGCCCTGTCTACTCCGCCATGCAGCATCGCTTCTCCGACCAGATTGAATGCGGCTACGACAACGATCTCTCCATATCTAATCTGCCTAACGCCGACCAGATAACGTCATACACCGCCGACCAGACGTTCTGTCTAAAGCTAAGTCACGCTTTAATATTTTTCTAAATATTCTCCAATCTTCGTATATCGCCGTAATGTTTCTCCAAGCTGTTTTCTCCATATTTGCTTTCCAAACGATTTTCCGAACCCCCGAACAGTCATGTTGATGCCCGGACGCCTCTAGAGATGGCCTTGTCTCCGACTCCTCCCTACACGTGCACGAGCATCTGCTCTCTGCGTTATGGTTGGTCGGCAGCGGCTCCTTAGCGACGCTTTGTTCTTCCTACACATGCACGGGCTCCGCGCCGCGCGTTATGGTTAACGGGCTAGCTAGGGCTGGAGACTCAGCTACACACTAACTGTTCGGACGGTTTGTATTAAATATAAATACATCTTCACACCAACTGATCGCCGAGCTGCATACGCTATTTCATCGCCATTGTTGATTTTTCTCCGAATTTCATATATTTTTACATCATGTACTACCCGTTCTACATATTTGTATTGTAGGATCATCGTCTAGGTGATCGGACCACCTAGTGCTCGGACTTCTCCACCGATCAACTAGTCGGACTGCTTGGTTCATGGGCTTCGTCGTCGACCTGTTGATCGGACTGTTCGCCGGTCGCTTCTACTCAATGCTCACTTCGTCGCCGACCAGTTGACCAGACTATTCATCGCTCGTGCTTCATCGCCAGCTACGCCGGTTACTCATCGACGCTCGGATTCTTCGTGCTCGAGGACTAAGTGGGCACACTTCATCACTCGGACATCGTCGCCTACGCCGAGGACTCCTCGGTGCTCGGACATCACCAGCGATGCCAGGGACTCCTCGCTCTTCGGTGGTCGGACATCGCTAGCGACGCCGAGGACTCCTCGCTCTTCGGTGCTCAAACATCGCCAGCAACACCGAGGACTCCTCGCTCTTCGGTGCTCAGACATCGCCAGCGACGCCGGGGACTCCTCGCTCCTCGGCGCTCAGACATCGCCAACGACGCCGAGGACTCATCGCTCCTCGGTGCTTGGATATAGCCAGCGGTGCTGGGGATTCATCGCTCCTCGGTGCTCAGACATCACCTACAACACTGAGGACTCCTCACTCTTCGGTGCTTAGACATCGCCAACAACGCCGGGGACTCCCCACTCTTCGATGCTTGGACATCGCCAGCGACGCCGGGGACTCCCTTGCTGCTCGGATCTTGCTACGTCTCATCGGTGTGCTATCAAGCTGCTCCATGCTATTCGGATCAGGGTGCCGATCTTAGGCAGCACGTCTGGGGTCTTGATACGCGCATGTCAGACGACGTCGGTAAGCTTTCAGACTTTCTTTTTCTTTGACCCTGGTACAAGATTCATTCTTCATCTTCCAGCAGGCTAGGGGACTAAGTGGGCACACTTCACCTTGCGATGAATGTGCGTTTTTCTCATCTCGAGGCTACGCCCGGGGACTGGCTGCCTGCTAGGCTGGTCTTCTACTTTTTGACCCTGGCACCACGTGACTATATCACCTACTGTCAGGCTCGGGGACTAGCTGTGGGGGTATAGCCCTCGGTATCCACAAGACAAGACATGGGCCACACCATCAGAGGTGGCCCGGCCCACAAGATCAAGGCGTGCACGGCGCTGCTCGACGTGCACCGCAAGCTATTGTATAGTACCAAATAGGATACTTTCCTTGTAACCCTGCCCCTCTAGAGTATATAAGGAGAGGCAGGGGTCCTCTAGTGGACAGATCGATACATCTCATATTCAATACAACACACCAAAGACACGGGACGTAGGGTATTATGTCGATCAGACAGCTCAAACCTGTCTAAATCGCTGTCTCTGCGCCTTGTGTCACCATCCGGTTCCTGATTACGCGCACATCCACCGATCAATCTACCTTCGTGGGATACCCCTCGGAGGACTATCGAGCATCTTTTGTCGACTCCCATCTCTACCAAGCCGCCTGGAAGACTCGCCCTCACCTCTTCCACAACAGTACCTCACGGCCTATACCTCCTCCCCATATAGCCAGCGACGGACTGCACCTCCTCCATGCGTCGGTGGTCGCGGCTTGGCCCTACTAGCCCTCATGGACACCAACGCCGGCAGTCTGCACTTGTAATATGAAACACTCGAATGCAACATACATTTGAAATAGATGAAATATTTGGGACACACGCTTACAACATGTGTGTGAAATATATGTAACATCCAGATAAAACAATTACAACACAAAAAAACACTTACCGCAATATAAGACTGAAACAGCTAAAACATTTGGAACATACTGTTGCAACATATGTATAAAACATATGCAACATCCAGATAAAAAATGAATGCAACATACGTCTGGAAACAGATGAAACATTTTGAACAAACGCTTGCAACATGCTTCTGAAACACTTGCAACATATGCAACATCCCCTGATCTACTTTTGCAACATTCATAAGAAGCAACTGCAACATATACCTTTGAAATGAATGAAACACCTAAAACATACATTTGCAACATATGGGAGGGAAAGCCTGGGTCGATCGATTCTAGCCATCGAGGTCAGAGCCGGCGGCGAGCGACAACGCATGAGCACCACCGACACCAGTGCCACTGGTACTGGGCTTGGCTCGATGGCGACGGTGGGGGATGGGGGTGAGGAACACCATGGCTGCCGGGGTAGGAGAGCTCGGTCGACAAGGTGAGGGAGGGCACTGCTAGGGGTGGGGAAGGCGCCGCACCGGGGTGGAGGAGAGGCGCCCACTCCCCTACAACACCTCACCGAATGCGAGTCGATCTCGCTAGGGTGGGGAAGAGGGTTGTCAGATCTACAGGCGTTGGGGGCTCCCGGTGGGGGAGGGTGCCGGGCATTGGTACGCTGCGGCAGGGGTAAGGGTGTGAGCAGAGCGGAGTGAGGCGTGCGGGAGTTGATTTTGTTTTTTAGGTGAGTGACGCATGCGGCAATAAGTGGAGCGAGGCATTCGTGCTTTCGTATGTCTTAATGGTAGCACTGCCAATATGTTTTCATTGTAAGAGCGGTGTACTTTGAAAGGATCAAGATGCCCAAGAGAGGGGTGAATTGGGCTAATTCTAAATTTTATGCAATAATTAAGTCCTACACTTAGCCCACTTCACCCCTTATACTTAGAATGTATTTCTATTGTTCTACCGCACACAAGTTTTGCACCCTAGGTTCCAATCCTACTCTAGCATAGCAATTCTAGGAATGTAAAGACATAAAATGAATTGCTCAAATGTAAATGCCCAAAGTAAAGAGAGGGAAAGGAACATAGCAATGTTTTCCTGAGGTATAGGAGAATCACCACTCTCCACTAGTCCTCATTGGAGCACCCACGTAAGGGTGTAGCTCCCCTTTGATCCGCGCAAGGATCAAGTGCTCTCTACGGGCTGATTCTTTGACACTCCATCGCGGTGAATCATCCACAACCACTCACAACATGACTTGGGTAATCCACAAGCTCCGTCGGATGAACACCAAGCTCCCAATCACCACCGAGCCATCTAGGTGATGGCGATCACCAAGAGTAATAAGCACAAACTCTCGCTTGACCAAGACAATCCTAATGAGAAAGGTGGATGCACACTTGCTACTCTCTATTCACTAATGAGGTCCTTAATCTTGGATTCACAAATCTCAATCACCTCACTGGGCTCTTGCTCTCCCTTGCACTCCAAAGGTGTTTCTCAGCTAAACAAATAGGCAAGAGACCTCCCTTATACGAGTGGAGTAAGTATTTATACCCCCTCATTCAAAACATAACATTTGGAGGCTGAGTCATCACTCTGTGGGCTAACCGGACGCTCCAGTTAGGGTGACTGAACTCTCTGGTCAGTTATGCTCACCACTGTGTCATAAAAGAGCCGTTAAGTTCTGACCGGACTCTGACCAGTGTCCGGTCAGCACCAACCGGACGCGTCCGATCAAGAAAAATCCTTTCTGGAACCTTACTAGAGTTGACCGGACGTAGGCACCCCCAGCGTCCGATTAGTACCCACCAAACGTGTCTGGTCATGCAAAAGCCTCTCTGGAACCTCTCTAGAGTTGATCGGACGTAGGCACCCCAGCATCCGGATCTCCTCCACTCAGCGTTCGGTCAGTACCAGACGACTGTAGTTGATCAAATGAACTGACCGAACTCACCCTCTAGCATCCGGTCACAACCAGACCAGCGTCCGATCAGTCATTTGACCCTCCATTCACTTCCAACTCAAAATCCTATGTGAATGAAGTTGACTCCAACTGATCTTAGGGCTATTCCTGAGCTACCTAGTGCTAGGTTTGACAAGTGTGCACCACACCTAACCCACTAGACTCACCTAGGTTAAGCTACTAGTCCATACCCCCCTTAATAGTATGGCTAAAGGAAAAACTAAGTTCTAAACTACTCTAAGTGTCTCTCCAACACCAAACGATACTTAGAACTAGTTCGTCCTTAACTTTGTCGTCCATCCTTTGAAAACCAAAACGATTTCCATCGTCAGGGGCATGACAACCATGATTGCCCAATCAATTTCCATTACCATGACCTAACTCAATTTGCCTCTGCAAAAAACACGTTAGTCATAGTAATCTCATGTCGTCATTAATCACTGAAACCCAACTAGGGGCCTAGATGCTTTCAATCTCCCCCTTTTTGGTGATTGATGACGACACAACCTCGAGTATGTAAAAGAGATGGGTGAGGTTTTCAACATGCTTGGTTCATATAAGCTTTTGATAATAAGAACAAAGGGGTAAGGCATGCTTATATGATCCAAGCCAACATGGTGTACTCAAAAGATATGAAATAAGCATGAGTACATGAAGTAAAGCTCATTTGAATCAGAGTACGCATGTCACATAAGTCTCACTATCACATGTATATAATACAATGCATGGAAGTAAATGTGAATGTATGAAGTATCACACACAAAAGACCAAAAGAATCGTATCGAGACTATCTGACATGCTCCCCCTAGATCTAACACTCCCTCTAGATCTAACATACTCGCTCACTCTCCCTCTTTGGCGTCAAGCACCAAAACCTAAGGGTCGGACGATGGGACAGGAGCGGTCGAGTCGGGTGCTGAGGTACAATGAGAGATCTAGAACTGAGCTGCATCATCCTCTGGTCCTGAACTCTGAGCAGTCTGACCCTCTATAGCTGGAAGTGAGGATGGAGCGGTCTGGGTCTGCTCAGTAACTGGTGCAGCCTGTGACTCTGAGGGTGTCACTATAGGAAGTGGAGCCACAACTACCGTTGTCGCTGTCACTGAAGCCTCAAGTGTAGGAGCGATTGTCTAAGGTGGCTCGGACGATGCAATAGATGATGGAATCATCTCAGTAGTTCTAGTAACTAGAGCATCTATGGTAGGGATAGGGACTCAGAACTCTAGAGGTGTAGGCTACCCTATAAGCTCACTAAAGGTAGCGCCGAGACTCCTGGAGATAGGGGTGTCCATCACCAACACTGAAGAACTCTGACTCGGAGTGAAGCCCATAACGATGGGAGTAAAGTGAGGACCCTGAGCAGTCACTGGTGAAGCAAACCACTAGGACACCTGCTCTGTAGGTGAAGCAAACTGAGTAGCTGGTTGTCCCTAACTCTAAAGCCCACTAGGCTATACAGCTGGAGTCACTGGAGTGGTGGTGGCAGGCTGGCTGATCTGAGGTGTAGACTACTAAGGAGCAACCCCAATAGCAATGAATACATGCTGCATGAAGCCAAGTAACTGCTGCTGAATCATAAGCTGTTGCTGCTGCATGGCCTACTGTTGACTCTAAAACTCATCCTATCATGCCTAAACCTAAGCAAGTGCAGCGGCGGTCTCCTATGTCTGGTGTGCCTGGTCCTGCCTCATCTGCTCAAGTACAGCTAGGAGTGTCGGGTCTGTCTGTAGTGGCTATGGTGGAGCGGAGCTAGAGCCACTAGCCTCTCTGTCATGCGGTCGAGGAGCCATCTATGGAATCAATTAATAGTCATCATCAGAGCTATCACTCGGGTCGCTCTCGACCACATCCTCCTGCTATGCATCAAGCTGCTCCTCCTCTATTGCTGCAATGCCCTTGATGATCTCATCCTGCTGAGCTACTGTCTCTGATACCTCTAGGCAATGGCTCGGCTGGTGAGGTGTCTTCGCACGATAGTGACGTAGCATCTGGCTCATGTCATACGATGGAAACTCAGTGGTAGCACATGTGTACTCTACCATTGTCTCAGGAGACTTCTGTGTGACTACCTTTCGGATTAGGAAAGTGATCCAATGAGCATAAGGCAGCTGACGGTGACCTCTGAAGCCCTCTACTAGTGTGTCCTCCATCTCTAAAAGCATCATATCCCAAATATCAAAGACTATCTGAGACACCAGGGAATGCACTAGCCATAACTGAATATGAGTCAGGCCCTCGAGTAGCCCATCCTCGAGAGCAGAGTCCTCCTCATAATAGCATCAAGAAGCTAAGCTATAGGTGTAAGGTCACGTGGTGTCCTGCTCAACCCCTCGCCAAATGGCTCTATGAAGCATGGTCTAACGAGATCTGTAGGTGGCACAAGTCCATCATGAGGGCATCTCGGAGGCTCTATCTATCCATAGCAGACCTTGTGAAGGCAAATAGGTGACTCTAGAATCCATAGTATCTCTCTCACCCTCGAGCTCTGGAGCCTATAGTCACGGCCTCTAAAAGCAAAATGAATAAACCTATGCCTCGGGTCAATCCAAAGAGAGGAGTAGAACTCACGAACCCATGATGGAACATAGCGACCTGTCCATCTAAGAAGATCTATCAACCCTGGCAGATAAGAGAGATGAGGACAGTCTGCTCGCCTGCAGCTACAACTAAAGACTCTATGGAGTAGACCCACTAAGATCTGAAGGCAACACCACTGTTGAGATATGCATTATAGAAATCCTCCTGCAGTACAGTGTAGAAGTGCTCCGAGGCATGCTCATCCTGCCACAGCGAAAACTAATCCTCAAACTGTACAAATCATAGCTGCTGCACCTGTCTAGCTGTAGCTACCCTCAGGTCAAGATGAACCACCAGAGGCGGACCCTGTGGTCTGGGAGGTGGACGAGTGCCCCACCTCTGTGTCTAAGGCCTCGATGACACCTGAGTGCGTGTGCGACTCGAGCGTCGAAGCTATGGCTGCTCTGCCTCCTTAACCTGCTCTCCCTATTGAGCGTCCTCTGTCTGCTCTGCCGATGGTGTCTGCTGCTCAGTCACCCTCTTAGTCTGACTCTCCTCTAAAGAGACACGTCGTCCTCCAAGCATGACAGTCCTGGGTGGACTACCAAGACTAGCCTCAATCCTCTCGACATCGGCCCTCTGAGCCAGTGACAACTGGTCGCCTATGCGAATGCCACTGCCAGATCCACCTCTCTCGGCATGCTTTGCGGCGGCTGCCACTGCTGCTGCTCTCTCTGCTTCAACATCATCTAACTTACGCTTCTTCTTTGTAGTCTTTTCCGCCTTTCCTTTTTGCTGAGCAGTCAGGCGAGGTGGAGGCCTTGGATCCTCATCACTAGGACCACCTCCAGCATTCTTGCAATGTGCCATCACTGAAGCTGATGAGAATCACAGCCACTAACAAGAAACAACTACCAACTGACACTCATGAGGCTTGGCCTCAATCCGTACTCACGGGCTTGGCCCCAAGTAAAACTGCCACTGTCAAGTCAACCACAAGAGCACTGACTCGCTGCATGATAGAGTAGATAGGAAATATAAATAATCACTATATTCATCTAGAGGTGAGAAACCCTAAGAAGCTAGTAGTAGATGAGAAATTGAAATCGATGGCTTGCAACCTGATGAAATCCAATGATTCGACGACCAACAAGCAAAGGAGAGGATCACGGGGCACCACACGGGATCGGCAAGGTTACGCCTAGGGATAGGGATTGGCGACATGAAGCAGTGCGGTGGCTGAGGAGATGCGGCGACATAGTGGATGGCGGCGTGGGCGAGACCCGTGTGGTGGCGCGACGCAGGTGGCTCGGGTCCTCGGGTTACGTGGTGGCAGGGCGTGTACAGGGGCACGGCGGCACGGGCAGGCACATGCGGGTGCAATGGAGCAGAGCAGCGTGGTGGCGTGGGCAAGCGGCGTAGGTGCACGCGGGCACGACGGGGCAGAGCAGCGCGGCGGCGCGGTGGATGCGAGTGCAGGCGCGATGCGGTGGTGGCATAGGCGCGGGTGCAGCGGTGGAGGCACAGGTGTGGGCACGGCGATGGAGGTACGGTTAGGGCACGACGATGGGGCGAAGGAAAACTATTTATGGTGCCCCCCGCATGACAGAGAAGGAAAGGGATTTAGATCCACTCGGATTCAACTGATCGGACGCACCGGTGGGAACGACTGGACGCTGCCACCCGGAGTCCGGTCGACAACAGAGAGGTCCGAAACCCCTCAAGTCATGATCGGATGTGTCCGATTATCCTTGATCAGATGCATAACAGAGTCCGATCGATCCTAACATCTTCTCCTTTGTTTGACTGGACGCAGGTCCATCTTTACACCGGACGCTAGAGGAACACTGTTCAGCGTCCGGTCACTCTTGTGCTGCATCTGTTCACCTCCTATGAACTGATCGAACACTAGAAGCAGAGTCCGGTGCAGCGTCCGGTCATCATTTTTCAGCAAATCTTTAAAGTTCCTTAGCGCTGCCTTTTCCCAATCAAGTCCCACCTTTAATAAGACACAAATAAACACTAATTGGGACTGATGTGAGAGACCTTTCTCAAACCCTCAAAATTTTCAAAGTATTTTGCCTTATGCTATAATTCTTTTTAAGAAAATATGCAATAAAAGGGGTGAGGAGCAACATGTAGCCACACAATAGGGTTTAGAATCAATAGAAGCTTCAAATGCTCTTCCTATTTATGGACAAACACGGCGGGTGCTCAAAATATAACCGAAAAAAACGACAAAGCAACACACATGCATATGCAATGCAATACTTGAAAGTAAGTCTAGTTGCTTGTCAAGTTTGATCCAAGGTTAAGCTTCTTCACATGCTTTTTGGTGGTTTATCTTAACCATGTTAGGCAAGCCCTAAGTGCATTACTAAAAAATAAACATGTTTTATATTACAATGCAATGCAAGGGACAACACAAGCTCATTTTTTAGTGAAGTTACTAAAGTCAAGCACATTGAGCTCATTCCTCAACCGACAAAATGTAGCCTCATCTAGTAGTTTAGTGAAGATATCCACCAATTGATCCTCGGTCCTTACACCTTCTAGTGATATATCATTTTTAGCAACATGATCTCTAAGAAAGTGATGGCGGATATCTATGTGCTTGGTGCGAGAGTGTTGAACCAGATTATTAGCAAGCTTTACCGCGCTCTCATTGTCACACAAGAGAGGTACCTTTTCTAGAACTACACCATAGTCTAGCAAAGTTTGCTTCATGTAAAGAATTTGTGCACAACAAGCACCCGCAACAATGTACTCCGCCTCAGCGGTGGACAATGCCACACTATTTTGCTTCTTGGAGGTCTAAGACACTAGTGATCTACCAAGCAAATGGCACCCTCCGAATATGCTTTTTCTATCGATTTTGCAACCGGCATAATTCAAATCGGAATAGCCAACTAATTGGAATCTAGCTCCTTTGGGATATCAAAGATCAATGCTTGGTGTGTGCTTAAGGTACCTAAGGATTCTTTTAACGGCAACCATGTGAGCCTCCTTAGGATTAGCTTGAAATCTAGCACACATACACACACTAAACATGATGTCGGGCCTAGATGCGGTCAAATATAATAAACTACAAATCATAGAATGGTAGAGAGTTTGATCAACCGATTTACCTCCCTCATCTAGGTTGAGATGTCCATTAGATGGCATTGGTGTCTTGATTGGCTTACATTCATCCATTTTGAACCTCTTAAAAAGGTCATTGGTATATTTTTCTTGAGAGACGAAGATCCCTTCTCTCATTTGCTTGACTTAAAAACCAAGAAAGAATGTAAGTTCTCCAATCAAAGATATCTTGAACTCCTTTGACATCAATTCACCAAACTCTTTGCAATAGTCTTCATTTGATGAGCCAAATATGATATCATCAACATATACTTGAGAAATGAAGATCTCTCCATCAAGCTTCTTTGTGAATAATGTGGTATCGACCTTTCCAATGGTGAAGCCCTTCTCAATGAGGAAATCTCAAAGGCGCTCATACCAAGCTCTTGGAGCTTGCTTAAGCCCATATAGCGCCTTGGACAACCTATAGACATGATTAGGATATCTAGGGTCTTCAAACCCGGGAGGTTGATCAACATACACTAGTTCATTTATGAAACCATTTAAAATGCACTTTTAACATCCATTTAATATAATTTTATTTCATGATGGGATGCATATGCAAGAAGGATACGAATGGCTTCAAGTCTTGCAACAAGTGCAAAGGTCTCTCCAAAATCCAACCCTTTAACTTGAGAGAACCCTTTTGCAACTAGCCTTACCTTGTTCCTCACAACGATGCCTTGATCATCTTGTTTGTTGTGGAACACCCACTTTGTTCCAATAACTCATGTATCCCGTGGCCACTCTTCAAGTGACCAAACTTTATTTCAGGTGAAGTTGTTCAACTCTTCATGCATGGCATTTATCCAATCTAGATCTTGAAGAGCTTCTTCTATATTTTTAGGCTCAATGCAAGAAACAAACGAGTGATGTTCAATAAATGAAGTAAGTTTTTGAGAGCGAGTCATTACACCCTTTGAAGGACTCCCTATGATGAGATCTTATGGATGTGCTTGTAGTAGGGGTGAATTTCTTCTATCAACCACTTGAGGGGGAGGTTGTGGAGCATCAACATCTTGAGCTTGTGCCACCATTTCATCATGGGAGATATGAGTGTCTTCATTTTCTATTCTCCCATCTTTTATCATCATCTTGTGGCATATTCGATGAAGAGGGTGGATCAATCACTTGTACATCATCTCCATGATATTTGGGCTTGATATCTCCAACCGGAATGTTCTTCATGGCCTCCCTCAATGGTTCATCACCTACATCATCAAGATTCTCATGTGCTCCTTGGGAGCCGTTAGATTCATCAAATTCCACATCATATGTTTCTTCAACCAAACCGGTGGCATGATTAAATACTCGATATGCTTTGGATTTTGATGAGTAACCAACAAGAAAACCAATATCACAATGTCTTTAAAACTTCCCTAGGTATTGCCGCTTCTTGTAGATTTAGCAATTGCAACCAAACACCTAGAAGAATGAGACGTCTGACTTCTTCCCATTGAGCAACTCATAAGGGGTCTTACCAAGAAACTTTTGAAGAAATAGGCGGTTAGATGCATAACATACGGTGTTGATAGCTTCCACCCATAGAGCTTCGGGTGTATTGTACTCATCAAGCATTTGAAAGGGTCGAGATGGCGACTAGAGGGGGGGTGAATAGTCCTTTTTAAAACTTAATCACGTTGGCTAACCGAAACAAGTGCGGAATTAAAACTATCGGTCTAGCCAAGACTACACCCCTCTATCTATGTTTACTAGCACCTTGCAAAGATACTAATAAAGCAACAAAGGTGTCGGGCTAGCTAGAGCTCACCAAACCAATTCTAGGAGCAAGGTCACATAAACCTATGCCACTAGTACTTTAAGCAACAAGGGAACTCCTACACATGCTAGTAAGCAAAAGCACAAAGTCAACTAGGCTCACTAGCAATGCTCAATAACAAGGCAACCAATGCCAAATTAGAGAGCGCAATTACTTAGCTACACAAACTAAGCAATGTGACTAACAAGGTTACACAAACCAAATTAGTCACGCAAGGGAGCTACTTCTATGCTACACAAGCAAGAAGGTAACTAGCAAGCTACACAAGCTAACTAATTACAAAAGCAACAACACAAGCTCAATGTATATGAATGTAATCGCAAGCTTGTGTAAAGGGGATGCAAACCAACGGGAAGAACAAGGTTGACACGATGATTTTTCTCCCAAGGTTCACGTGTTTGCCAACACGCTAGTCCCTGTTGTGTCGACCGCTCACTTGGTGGTTCGGCGGCTAATTGGCATCACCCGCCAAGCCCACACGTCGGGCGCCGCAAGAACCTACCCCGGAAGTGAGGGTAGCTCAATGACACGCTTTACTAAATTTGCTCTTCGCGGCTCCCGCGGGGCGAGCACAATACCCCTCACAAGCACTTCTCCGGAGCACCGCACAAGCTTCTTGTGGGCTTCGACGGAGACCACCACCAAGCCATCTAGGAGGTGGCAACCTCCAAGAGTAACAAGCACCACCGGCTTGCAACTCGATCACCTAGTGCCACTCGATGCAACCTCACGATGCAATCGCACTAGAATCGCTCACTCACACAATTGGATAATCACTATCAAGTATGTGTGAGATGGAGGGCTCCTAAGCACTCTCAAGCATGGACACAAAGTCCCCCAAGGTGCTCAGCTTAGCCATGGCCGAAGGTCACTTCTATTTATAGCCCCAAGGGCTAAACTAGCCATTACCCCTTCACTGGGCAACTGTCGGGTCGACCGGACACTCCGGTCGTGTTGACTAGACGCTGAACCTCAGCGTCCGGTCGCCCGATGACAGCCAAGTGTCACATGCGTTCAACAGCATTCTTCCGATCTCAACGGTCATCTTCTGACCAGACACAACAGCTTCAACTGACCGGACGCTGGACCTCAGCGTCCGATCGTTTACAGTAAGGTACCGACCTTGACCGAACGCATCCAGTCGCACATGATTGGACGTAGCCCAGCGTCCGGTCAAGCTCCAGCTCCTACGTCATCATGCGTCAGCCTGACCGGACGTGCCCTGCCAGCGTCCGGTCACTTCTAGTGCCAGCGTCCGGTGCACCCAGTGAGACTCTATCTTTTCTGTGTAGGGCGGACACTCCACCAGTGGAGTTTCTTCACCAAGTTGATCCACATCAACTCCAACTCCATCTCTTTTGTAAATGTGCCAACACCACCAAGTGTACACCACCATGTGTATGTGTGTTAGCTTTTCATAATTATTTCCCAAAGGATGTTAGCCACTCAACTTGCCACGCCACTCGATCCTAGCGACGATGCAAAGTTAGATCACTCAAGTGGCACTAGATGACCGATATGCAAACAAGTTTGCTCCTCTTGATAGTACGGCCATCTATCCTAAACCCGGTCATAAACTTCTCTACACACCTATGACCGGTGAAATAAAATGCCCTAGGTTATACCTTTGCCTTGCGCATTCCATTCCATCTCCTCCAATGTCGATGCAACACATGCACCAATACGATCAACAATGATATGATCCACTTCATATCATCACGTGATCATATTGGTTCATCGATCTTGACTTTACTTGCTCTTCACCGTTGCCATCGTCCATCGGCGCCAAGTCTTGCTCAAGCTTCACCGCCACGCGGTCCATCACTCCAAAGCCTTCGACTTGCCCTTCACGCTTGCAACCGGTCCATCAAGCCAAGTCTTGTCTTGATCTTCTCCACCTTGATCACATGACTCAATGTCATGTCTCATGTGCATTTAAGCTCCTTCATCATCACATGTGTGAGCTTTGCAACATTTCCAAGCCATTTTCACCTTCATGGCATATGTTGCTCACACACATGTACCTATGGACTAATCACCTATGTATCTCACATAAACACAATTAGTCCACCTAAGTTGTCACTCAATTACCAAAACCACACAAGGACCTTTCAATCTCCCCCTTTTTGGTAATTGATGACAACTCTACAAAGATATGGAAATTAAGCTCTTTTGGATTCATGTTGCTTGCCTAAGCAATTTTACCATGTGAAAATGATTTTGGACAAGTACCACAAACCCAAAATGGTAGTATTAGCTCCCCCTACATATGTGCTAGAGTGTTTGACTTTAAGTTTGCACATATGCATAGATTTAAATTGTAGGAGAGTAATTACTACCGATTGATGCTAAGGTGTATAGAATAAACCTTTGAAGCGTGTATTAATCGGAGTTGCACCTTGAAGTTCATCCTTAGCACCATGGTTAGCTAGATATCGTTTGGCAATAAAAACACTATATACCTTGTGAGATCAACATTAAAAGCAAGGTACTAGCATTACTTGAAAAGCATACCAAATGTCTAGCTATCATCCTATGCATGCTAGTTATCAAATCATCATTCAAGTTTTACAACTAGCATACACCACACAAGCATGCATATTGAATTTGAAAACTTATGCAATGCAAGCAAGCACATGAATATGCACATATCAAAATGCAATCAATCAAAGTTCATGAGCTTGCTCCCCCTACTTGTGTGCTTCTCTTGTCCAAGAATTTTGATCCATCTCTTTTCTCCAATGTTGCTCCCTCTTTGCCCATGTTCATGTCCAACCTCTATTTCTTTTTATATCTCATCTCTCCCATTGTACAATCTCTCCCCCATTCAATATATCTTTGTATAATCTCTCCCCCTTTGTCATCAATTTCCATAAAAGGTAAGCTTCTTATTGATGCAAAGGTATGCATTTTGGGGTAGATGGTTGAGGCTTGAATCTTGCATTTTTTTATGGACATCACTTAAAGTTGAGGATCACTTGTGGAACCATCATCTTGCATGAATACCACTTGAAGGGAGTGAATACCATTTGAAAGAATCTTCTAGTATGGAACCACTTGTTTGATTTATCAATAAAGACCATTTCTTGAACATTTGCTATCTTCATGAGTACCACTTATAGGATATCACTTGTGAGTTGATCTAGATATCACTTATGAAATCTTGATGAAATACTTGAGTCTAGATACCATTTGAAACAAACAAACTAGATATCCATTTGCATTGTTGTCTTGTGCTTGTACTCTTATCACCATCATGAGCTTTTATGATTGACTTGAACTAAATTGATTTGCCTAAGCTTCCAAGTCCGGTTTGAACCAATGACAAGCTTCTTCACACCTCTTGCAAGGGTTATCTTGCTAATGTTGTACTTGCCACTTGTTAGCAATCCAAATTGAGTCAAGTACTTGGGTTTGCTAGCTCATGAACAAATTCATATACTAGCCACTAGATCAAGTAATCATTCAAACAATAGTGGTAGGCTATGAAATTAAACATTTTATTTGTTATGCATGATTTTATGAAGCATGTACTATATGCACTAACCGCATACTAGTAAGGGATGAAATGATTATGCACATTACAATGATACCTTTGCTATGTTGGAGTAGAGGATAGTCACATAGATTCCAATTCATTACTCCAATAGCAATGTGAAGTCCAATTATAAACTTGGTGAAGACCAATAGATACCATGTTGAAATTCATTCTTCACCCATATGAAATGAGTACCACTTATGATCAAGTGCACTTTCTTGTTGTGGTTGACTTGCTTTATCTTTTGATCTTTGCTTGCATGAGAGCATTAATTTGAGAATACCACTAGAAATATCATGACTAGCTTTCTTTTGGGTGTTGCTTGCTTTTCTTGATTAATCCTTTTGATTGCTTCAACTAAGCATCTCAAATGTTCCTCGGATCACCACTTCCATGTTAGACTTCCATGTACCACACTTGGTTCACCTACATATAGGCAGCAAGCCCCTACACTAGGGAGAAGTGACCTCTCTCCAAGAACCATTCTTGACACTCACTTGAGATAACTTGATTGATTGATCCAAGTGATGGACTTAACTTGATGAGTAAACTTGATTCCTTCTTTAAGTCCTTTTCTTTCTTCTTGTTTAAGTTCTTTTCTTTCTACCAAATGATTTCCAATAGTCACTAGAACTTAACCTTCAACTTCATCTTGAGTTTGATTTTGATCTTCTAATTTGAGTACTAAATATATGCACAATACACTCCACAATCAAATGGCCTTGTACTATTTTCTTGTCATGCTTTTAGATCATCTCAAAACCAAACTTAGGTACCTCAAACACTTGTAAGCATGTTTCCAACTTGAGGACCTTTCAATCAAAGTGACTCTAGATCAATTCAACATTTGTCACTTTTCTGACAGATTTTGTACCCTTAAAAGAATTAAGCATATCTCCCAAAGTACAAATCCAAATATCACTAAATTTGGTGGGGATGTGCTTCACAAAGTTATCTAGCAGCTGTAAAATTTGAGCTTCATTTGACTTCTAGATGGCTACCAAATTTCAATTCTTCCACCACTGCTACATACTAAAAACTGTTGCACTATAGCTGACAAGAACCACTCCAAAACTGAAGCATTTCTTATCCAATTTTCATGAAATTTCTACAGCATCTTATACCATAAGTCTAGAGCATATAAATCAATTTTCATGCCAATCCAATAAGTGTTGATCACTCAAACATGGCTAAGATCACAGCTAGCTCAGATTCTCAATTATAGGATAGATTTCAACAATTGAGCTATACTTTATCAAATATGAATCAAACTTGATACTAACTTGTTTGAATACTTCCATAAGACATATATCCATTCAAACCACTTACTAAATGTCATCTTATGAACTTAAATCAATCCAAACTTGACTACTAATCAATTATCTATTCAATCATCTCATAGCAAGCAATATTGCTTATTTATCCAATTCAATCAACTCATATGCACCCAAATAAAATGATCAACAAAAGATATACCTTTGGTTAGCTCATGATCATTCAACTAGCAAGCTTTAACTCAAATATTTGCAAGCCATCAAATAATATCCAATGAATCACCAACTACTTGAATTGTAGCACTTGTATATTGATAGCATTTGGACTTCACTCAATTTTTACTTAGCATTGGGTTGGATATGCACTAAGCTTCCATACTTGATTCAACATATGATGATTAATATGAAAACAATTTGAATCAAGCCTCCAATGCCATGGTACCTACACCCATTCATCCACTTTTTGATGCTACCCAAACAAGTTTGGGTCCTCTCAAATTAGGAGCAACATACTTAGGCGATGCCTTAGTATGAGTAGCGGGATGTATTGCAATAGCAACCATAGAGGTACCATTACCATCCTTTCTAAGCACATCATGATCATCAATTGAAATAGGCTTAGAAATTTTACCTAGGGGACATGAATGTGCCATGTGTCCCCTTTCCCGATATGAGTAGCACTTTCTCTTTAATTGAGCCTTCTCTTCTTTGCTCATGTGGTGCTTCTCATTGCCTTGCATCTCATGGATTGCTTGGGCCTTCTTCTCAAGCTTGGTAGGACACTTAGAGGCAAAGTGTCCCACACTTCCACACTTGAAGCACTTAATGTGAGCATGATCTTTCTTCTCATCTTCATTCTTGCTCGTCATCTTGGCATCTTGAGTTTGCATTGGATGCTTTGCCTTTCCACCCCTTCTTGTTTTCTTCTTCTTTATCATCAAGTCACCACCATCTTCATGGTTGATCTTGATTTGAACTTGGGGTGTCTTCTCTTGCTCAACGTGTGGCTTTGGTTGAGGCTCTTTTAGTTGCTTCACCAATTGCTTGGTTGGGCACATTGAGATAAGATGACCCCAAGTGCGGCACTTGAAGCACTTGACATGCTTTAGCCTCTCTTCTTCTTTTATATTCTTGAGCTTCTCAATGTTAGGGCAACCATTTGCAAGGTGTCCCGCTTCATGACAACGGTAGCACATAGTATGAGAGAGCTTTCTTTGTTGTAGCTTCTTCATTTTTCTCTCTCTCTTTCTCTCACCCTTTGTCATCTTCTTCTTGAAGCCAAGGCCACACTTGTCATCATAGTTTCTTTGAGTCTTCAACATATGCTCAAAGGTGACTTTTGAGTTGTAGCACCTCTCTAGCTTATTGCTCAATTTCTTCACTTCATTTTTAAGCTCATTGTTCTTCTTCAAAAGGTTAGTCTCACAAGATATAGAAGTAGAACAAGCATCTATTTATGAAGAGCATGGCATATCTAATAAATCATCACAAGAGGTGGATACATGCTTCTTGCCTGCATCACATGGATTAGCAACAATATGTGATTGATCAATTGACCCATGTGATGAACTCTCATTATTTTTTAGTTTCTTTATAAACACTTTAATGAGAGAAGCATGTTGTTCCAATAATTCATCATGAGATGCAAGTAGTGTCTCATGATTCAATTTAAGCTCATCAAGTGAAGATTTATATGCATCAAGTAATTTCTTATGTTCTTCACAAGAGTTCTTTACAAATAAGTTTTGATTTTCTAATTTTAATGTTTTAGCTTTCTCATTTTCAAAAGACATGGTCATGCTAGTAAGTCTACTAACAAGCTCATCATATGAATCAACATGATCAACCACATCATTATTTGATACCTTGGTGTCACCTTGTGACATGAGACAATGTGGTGTAGTGAATGGGCTTGTAGTAGCATCATCGTGGCTTGAGCATGAACCATCATCACCATCAAGTGTGCATGGGGTAGCATCATCACTTGCAACACTTGTGACATCATCATCAACCTTGTCAAGTGAACTTGTAGTAGATTGATCATCAACATCATCACTTGACCATGAGGTGGGGCAATCTTCCACAATCACCAAATTGTGGTTATGCTCAACACACTCATGTGCCTCCTCCTTGGGCTCATCATCATCATCGGAGACCGTCCCATATTTCTCATTGAGATAACTCCAAATCTCATGGGCGGTCTTCATGTCCATGATCTCTCCAAATATGCAATCATGCAAAGATCTATACATGATGTTAGTAGCATAGATGTCGAGATCTAGTCATTTCTCTTGTGCTTGAGTTAGATTATCTTCATCCAACACATGAGAAAAGCCTACATCTACCATCCACCACATTTGAGGGCATACATACTTAAAATTACATATCATCCAATTTTTCCATCGTGTAAAGTGTGTGCCATCAACAATGTGTGGACAATCAACATCTAGCCCATAAGCCGCCATCCTCTCGGGTCGGTGAAGACCACAAATGAGAGACCTAGCTCTGATACCAATTGAAAGGGTCAAGATGGCGACTAGAGGGGGGGTGAATAGTCCTTTTTAAAACTTAATCACGTTGGCTAACCGAAACAAGTGCGGAATTAAAACTATCGGTCTAGCCAAACTACACCCCTCTATCTATGTTCACTAGCACCTTGCAAAGATACTAATAAAGCAACAAAGGTGCCGGGCTAGCTAGAACTCACCTAACCAATTCTAGGAGCAAGGTCATATAAACCTATGCCACTAGTACTTTAAGCAACAAGGGAGCTCCTACACATGCTAGTAAGCAAAAGCACAAAGTCAACTAAGCTCACTAGCAATACTCAATAACAAGGCAACCAATGCCAAATTAGAGAGCGCAATTACTTAGCTACATAAACTAAGCAATGTGACTAACAAGGTTACACAAACCAAATTAGTCACGCAAGGGAGATACTTCTATGCTACACAAGCAAGAAGGTAACTAGCAAGCTACACAAGCTAACTAATTACAAAAGCAACAACACAAGCTCAATGTATATGAATGTAATCGCAAGCTTGTGTAAAGGGGATGCAAACCAATGGGAAGAACAAGGTTGACATGATGATTTTTCTCCCGAGGTTCACGTGTTTGCCAACACGCTAGTCCCCATTGTGTCGACCGCTCACTTGGTGGTTCGGTGGCTAATTGGCATCACCCGCCAAGCCCGCACGTCGGGTGCCGCAAGAACCTACCCCCGGAAGTGAGGGTAGCTCAATGACATGCTTTACTAAAGTTGCTCTTCGCGGCTCCCGCGGGGCGAGCACAATACCCCTCACAAGCACTTCTCCAGAGCGCCGCACAAGCTTCTTGCGGGCTTCGACGGAGACCACCACCAAGCCATCTAGGAGGTGGCAACCTCCAAGAGTAACAAGCACCACCGGCTTGCAACTCGATCACCTAGTGCCACTCGATGCAACCTCATGATGCAATCGCACCAGAATCGCTCACTCACACAATCGGATGATCACTATCAAGTATGTGTGACATAGAGGGCTCCTAAGCACTCTCAAGCATGGACACAAAGTCCCCCAAGGTGCTCAGCTCCAGCCATGGCCGAATGCCACTTCTATTTATAGCCCTAAGGGCTAAACTAGCTGTTACCCCTTCACTGGGCAACTATCGGGTCGACCGGACGCTCTGGTCGTGTTGACCGGACGCTAGACCTCAGCGTCCGGTCGCCCGATGACAGCCACGTGTCACCTGCATTTAACAGCATTCTTCCGATCTCAACGGTCATCTTCTGACCAGACACAACAGCTTCAACTGACCGGATGCTGGACCTCAGCGTCCGATCGTTTACAGTAAGGTACCGACCTTAATCGGACGCATCCGGTCGCACGTGATCGGACGCAGCCTAGTGTTCGGTCAAGCTCCAGCTCCTACGTCATCATGCGTCAGCCTGACCGGACGTGCCCTGCCAGCGTTCGGTCACTTCTAGTGCCAGCGTCCGGTGCACCCAGTGAGACTCTATCTTTTCTGTGTAGGGCGGACACTCCACCGGTGGAGTTTCTTCACCAAGTTGATCCACATCAACTCCAACTCCATCTCTTTTGTAAATGTGCCAACACCACCAAGTGTACACCACCATGTGTATGTGTGTTAGCTTTTCACAATCATTTCCCAAAGGATGTTAGCCACTCAACTTGCCACGCCACTCGATCCTAGCGACGATGCAAAGTTAGATCACTCGAGTGGCACTAGATGATCGATATGCAAACAAGTTTGCTCCTCTTGATAGTACGACCATCTATCCTAAACCCGGTCATAAACTTCTCTACACACCTATGACCGGTGAAATGAAATGCCCTAGGTTATACCTTTGCCTTGCGCATTCCATTCCATCTCCTCCAATGTTGATGCAACACATGCACCAACACGATCAACAATGATATGATCCACTTCATATCATCACATGATCATATTGGTTCATCGATCTTGACTTTACTTGCTCTTCACCGTTGCCATCGTCCATCGGCGCCAAGTCTTGCTCAAGCTTCACCGCCACGTGGTCCATCACTCCAAAGCCTTCGACTTACCCTTCACGCTTGCAACCGGTCCATCAAGCTAAGTCTTGTCTTGATCTTCTCTACCTTGATCACATGACTCAATGTCATGTCTCATGTGCATTTAAGCTCCTTCATCATCACATGTGTGAGCTTTGCAACATTTCCAAGCCATTTTCATCTTCATGACATATGTTGCTCACACACATGTACCTGTGGACTAATCACCTGTGTATCTCATATAAACGCAATTAGTCCACCTAAGTTGTCACTCAATTACCAAAACCACACAAGGACCTTTCAGCATTGTTCTTGTAAGGGTGATAAGTATCCGGTTCTTTCTCTCTACTACACCATTTTGTTGAGGAGTGTATGTTGCGGAGACCTCATGCTTGATCCCAACTTCATCACAATATGCTTTAATATTTGTGTTGTCAAATTATTTTCCATTGTCACTTCTTATCTTCGTGAGCTTCACTTTAAATTCATTTTGTGCTCTCTTGGCAAACTTTTTGAAACATGTGGCCACTTCATCTTGTCATGAAGGAAGAACACCCATGTATATCTAGAGTAGTCATCAACTATCATAAGACAATAGAGATTGTCTCCCAAACTCTTGTAAGTTGTAGGTCCAAATAGATCCATGTGGAGAAGCTCTAGTACTCTTGTTGTTGACATGTAAGCTTTGGTTGGATGAGTGTTTGCAACTTGCTTGCTGGCTTGACATGTACTACAAAGTTTGTCCTTCTCAAATTTCACATCCTTCAAACCTCTCACCAATTCATTCTCCATTAGCTTCTTGAGTGAGCTCATCCCAACATATTCTAGTCTTCTATGCCATAGCCACCCAAGTGATGTTTTGGTGAATAAGCATGTCTTTAAGTTTGCATCTTCGGTGGTGAAATCCACTAAATATAGGTTGTTGTATCTAAAAGCCTTCAATATAACTTGATCATCATCTTTCTTTGACACAACCACTTCCTTCTCGGTAAACAAACATTGAAAGCCAAGATCACACAATTGACCAATGGATAGCAAGTTGAAACTCAATGAAGCAACATATAGCATATTTAATATTGAATGATTATTTGATATTGCAACTTTGCCCAATCCTTGAACTTTCCCTTTGAATTATCATTAAATGTAATCCTTTCTTGACCATCTACTTCTTCATCTAGTGAGGTGAACATACGAGGATCGCCGGTCATATGTTGAGTGCAACCACTATCAATAACCCAATGACTTCCACCGATCTTGTAGTTCACCTACACATAAGAGATTAAGCTTGTATTTTAGGGACCCAAACTTGATGAGGGCCCTTGACTTTCTCAACTAGTGACTTTGCAACCCAAATTTGCTTAGGCCTATTCTTGTTGGGTGGACCTAAGAATATGACTTTCATCTTTCCACTAGAATCCTTTCTAAGCATGTAGTGAGCATTGAAGACAAAGGGTCTAGCATGCTTGGGCAAGGGTTGTGGTGGTGAAGTTTGACACTCATGAGCAAAGTGACCTTCTTGTCCACACTTAAAGCATCTCTTTGGCTTAGGCTTTGACTTGTATTATTGTTGATGTTGAGATTGAGCTTTCTTCTCTTGATTTGCCAAGTACCCAATACCACTTCTATCCATCTTCATCATGGTGTTCATGAGTAGCTCACTTTGGAGATAATGGCCTCTTGTGAACTTGCTCAAACCAGTCTTGAGATGTTCTTTCTCCAACTTGAACTTCCTGTTTTCTTCTCTAAGTTCATCATGATCTTTCTCAATCTTGAGTCTCTTGTTCTCTTCTTTAAGCGTCTCATTCTCAAGAGCCATATCATAATCTTTGTCAAGATTCTCTATCACAATCGTGTTGGTGGTTGATAGCTTTTCATGATCTTTCTTGAGCTTTTTATTCTCATTCTTGAGCTTGACATAATCATCATAGTTGTCGGACTCAACCACTTTCTTGCCTTTGCTACTAGAACCTTGCTCAATGCTCTCAACAATCAAGTCATCACATGATGTAGCTATATCAATCTTAACAATATTGTTAGTAGCATCATGTGGCTCATTGGATAATAACTCATGAGAAAGAACAAGATTATCATGATTAATCTTGAGATTGGTGTACTTTTCTTTTAGCAAATTGTAACTAGTGATAAGCTCATTATGTATCTCCTCAAGTTTATCATGTTTTCTCTAAGCTCCTTTTTAGAGGTTTTGAGCTCCTTGAGTTTGGATAACATAATTTTATTTTCTTCTCTAAGCTCAACACTAGCTTTTTTGGCTATGTCATACTTTGCTAAGAGTGAGTCCTCAAGTTCTAGCTTTTCATTTTTAGCTCTTGTCTTTCTAATGATTTTAGTATATTGGTTTAGCAACTTGACAAGATCATCATAAGAAGGTGATTCAAATTCTTCATCACTATCACTACCACTTTCATCATTGCTAGCATTATCATCACCACTACTATCATCATCCTTTTGTACCTTTTGTTCACCCTTGGCCATAAGGCATAGGTGTGTACAGGATGATGACAGCGGTGTCAATGAAGATAGTGAAGAATCAATCACAATAGCCGCCACCTTCTCCTTCTCATTTTCACTTTCATCATCGGATGAGCCACTTGATGATTCAATGTCCGTAAGCCAATCACCAATAATATATGCCTTGCCATTCTTCTTCTTCTTGTGAAATTCCTTCTTCTTGCCATCCTTCTTCTTATATGGCTCGTTCTTCTTCTTCTCATCATCATCTTCATCACTTGAGTCATCTTTCTGGCCCTTGTACTTCTTCTTATACTTGTCTTTCTTGGATTTGAGGCATTGATGAGCTAGATGACCAAATTCTCCACAATTATAACAATCCATTTCAGAGATGGGCTTTCTTCTACCACTAGTGAATAATTTCTTCTTCTTGTCATCAAACTTGACACCATTCTTATTTAGCTTCTTGAGCATCTTGGCAGTTCTTCTCACCAAGAGAGCAAGACTTGCATCATCAATCTCATCATCACTTGAGCTATCATGATAAACTCTTGTTCTGCCCCTCTTCTCTTGGCTAGCCTTGAATGCCAAATCTTTCTTCTTGGTGGAAGAAGAGCCATCTTGTAGAGTGATGTGCATGTACATCTCATGTGCATTGATCTTCTCCAATATTTGAGTTGGTGTAGCGGTGGAAAGATCATCTTGATGAAGCACCGTCACAATATGCCCATATTTGTCAATGGGGAAGACACTCAAGAACTTTCTCAGAACATCAGATGGTTGCATTTGTGTGAGTCCAAGCCCATTGACTTTCTCTACAAGAATATTCAAACGTGAATACATCTCATTGGCACTTTCTCTAGGAAGCATCTCAAATAAATTAAGCTTTTTCATCACAAGGTGATAGCGTTCCTCCTGCTTACTCTTAGTTCCCTCATGGAGCGCACAAATGTCCGACCATAGTGCATGGATATCTTTGTGGTTTCGCATACGGTTAAAGACATCCTTGCAAAGGCCTCTAAAGAGGGTATTTCTAGCCTTTGCATTCCACTTCTCATAGTTAACCTCATCGCCTTGAAGGTTGGCGGGATCCTTAGGTTTTGGGAAGCCTTGTAAGGTGGCTCTAAGAACTCCAACATCTAAAGCCTCTAGATATGCTTCAATATGAATTTTCCAATAAAAAATCATCTCCCTCAAAGATAGTAGGGGGTCCATCCTCGTGGGACATCTTGGTCTAGGCGGTTAAGCCTAATTAAGGGAGCACGAGGCTCTTATACCAATTGAAAGGATCAAGATGCCTAAGAGGGGGGTGAATTGGGCTAATTCTAAATTTTATGCAATAATTAAGTCCTACACTTAGCCCACTTCACCCCTTGTGCCTAGAATGTGTTTCTATTATTCTACCACATAAAAGTTTTGCACCCTAGGTTCTAATCCTACTCTAGCATAGCAATTCTAGGAATGTAAAGACATAAAATGAATTGCTCAAATGTAAATGCTCAAAGTAAAGAGAGGGAAAGGAACACAACGATGTTTTCCTGAGGTATCGAAGAGTCGCCACTCTCTACTAGTCCTCGTTGGAGCACCCGCGCAAGGGTGTAGCTCCCTCTTGATCTATGCAAGGATCAAGTGCTCTCTACGGGCTGATTCTTTGACACTTCCGTCATGGTAAATCTCCCACAACCACTCACAACATAACTTGGGTCATCCACAAGCTCCACTGGATGAACATCAAGCTCCTGATCACCACTGAGCCGTCTAGGTGATGGTGATCACTAAGAGTAATAAGCACAAACTCTCACTTGACCAAGATAAGCCTAATGAGAAAGGTGGATACACACTTGCTACTCTCTATTCACTAATGAGGTCCTTAATCTTGGATTCTCAAATCTCAATCACCTCACTAGGCTCTTGCTCTCCCTTGCACTCCAAAGGTGTTTCTCAACTGAACAAATGGGCAAGAGACCTTCATTGGATGAGTGGAGTAAGTATTTATATCCCCTCACTCAAAACATAACATTTGGAGGCTGAGTCATCACTCTGTGGGCTGACCGGACGCTCTGGTCAGGGTGACCAGATGCTCCGGTTAGTTATGCCCGCCACTGTGTTAGAAAGAGCCGTTAAGTTCTGACCAGACTCTGACCAGCGTTCGGTCAACACCAACCGGACGCGTCTAGTCAAGAAAAACCCTTTCTAGAACCTTACTAGAGTTGACCGGACGTAGGCACCCCAGCGTCCAGTCAGTACCCACTAGATGCGTCCGGTCAAGCAAAAGCCTCTCTGGAACCTCTCTAGAGTTGATCGGACGTAGGCACCCCATCGTCTGGTTCTCCTCCACTCAGCGTCCGGTCAGTACCAGACGACTACAGTTGATCAAATGAACTGACCGGACTCACCCTCCATCGTCCGGTCACAACCAGGCCAGCGTCCGGTCAGTCACTTGACTCTCCATTCACTTCCAACTCGAAATCCTATGTGAATGAAGTTATCGGTGCAGACAGTGACCAACACGTAAATATTTGTAGTTTTGTCGTACGTTGTGATCGGAGGTGGCCTAGCACTCAATGACATAGGGTTTATACTGGTTCAGGCAACGTGCTCTACGTCCAGTCCAGTTTGAGTCGATCAGTGACTTTATTCCTGAGCCCAGGTGCTCGAGGTTTGCAGTGGGGTTACAAACGAGAAGGAGAAAGATGGGGTACAAGAGGTCCGATCGGACTCTGGTTAGAGGGGCCGAGAGTGCTGGGAGCTTCGCTATGAGCTAAGTGAACTTGGTCATTCGAATGAATCTGAATCAACCTGAATGGACTTAAACTTATCTTGTTGGAAGAGAGCGCATCCCCTTTTATAGATGAAGGGGATGGCCTTACAAGTGAGAGAGAGAGAGAGTACATTCGCTGCTAAGTCTTGCTGCCCACGCCGGTGGATACAAGACGATGGTAGGCACCTACAATACTATTGAATGTCAGATGCACGTGGGAGGTTGCATCATCTTCTTCAGGTATGGCAGATGTTGGTGCCTACTATACTATTGATGCCTAGAGGCATGTGAGGGGTTTTACCATGTTCGCCTGGTACGGTAAATGTCGGCGCCCACAACACTGTCGATGCCTAGAGGCATGTGGAGGGAGCCTTACCGTATGGGAGTTAATGGCACCTACAATACTATAGGGGAAAATGTCGGCGCCTACAACACTTTTTTGGTTCTGTCGTGCCAGGGAGGTTGCAGAGTACTGTTTCTACAGATGTACAGGGTACGATCCCTAGTATTACGGTTTGACTTGTGCGCCCTGCATTACTTTCTCCGTCCGTTTTCTGGTCCTTACCGAGCGGGCATCCCCGGTCAGTGGGTCCCAGTCAGCTTTGATCGCGCCAGTCGGAGAAGAGCAGTGAGCAGGGGTTCATCGCACCCCCGGCCAGAGACGTGGGTCAGAGTCGGAAGTGGTGTTTGGCCAAGCCTTCCAGTCGGAGAGGCCGTCTAGAGGCGGGCTGGACCCAAAGCGAGTGCTCCGGTCGGAGAGGCGGGCCAGAGTCGGAAGCGGACGCCATTCCTCCTCGGCCAGGCCTTCCGGACGGTGATTGGATTGCCCTTCTGGCCTATCGCTCAGGTACTTGGGCCGGCCCATGAGTTGCATGTTTGTTTGCAACGTGGTCCGTTGGGCTGAGCCTTTGTTAGGAAGTCGGTCCATCCTTAACCTTGTCGTCCATCCTTTGAAAACCGAAACGATTTCCATCGTCAGGGGCATGACAACCATGATTGCCCAATCAATTTTCATTACCATGACCTAACTCAAATTGTCTCTGCAAAACACACGTTAGTCATAGTAATTTCATCTCGTCATTAATCACCGAAACCCAACTAGGGGCCTAGATGCTTTCATACTTAATAACAACTACTATATTGCCCGTGCTAACGCTACGGTAACATCTAGAAACCATAAAATCATAAAACTAAAATAAATTATAAAACTAAAAAATGAATCCACTAATGAAAAAAACATAAATTCACAAACTAATGAAGTAAGACCATGCATTATCGTGTGTTAAAAGATATTGATGGAATTTAGAAATAAGAAACTGAAAAAATAAAATAAGAAAAGTGAAAAAAGGGAGCAGTAGCCAAGGCTCAGTTCGCTTAAACTTATCGATCGTATCATTCAATAAAATAACAGTATTTTTCTATTATAATAAATTAGCATCAGCTTCAGTGTCAGCATCGGCCGTTTTTCCGGCCAAGAAGCCGCGGCAGGAGAGTAGCGTGGCTAGCTGTTGGATTTTTGGACGATGGTGCCCAACGTCGCTGAACCCGGTGATACCCCCAGGTCCTGTCACGTTCCGCTGGCAACAAAAATGCATGGCGCTGGTGATAAAACCGACGGTACGAGGGCCCCTGCTCCCGTCCCCGGCGCCCGGCCGGTTGGGAGCGCCGTGCCGTTCGGCCACCAATCCCGGCGACAGGGAGTGCGTGTGTGGACCTACGCGATCGAAGCTCGTGTGTCTTGTGTAGTTGTGTCATGTGTGCACGCGACACGCCCTGCTTCCCTCCCTTCTCAGACTTCTTCGTGCACCCCACCCCATACACACTCACACGGGCAGGCGATCGCCGATCAGCGATCAGGACTCAGGAGGAGGATTAGGAGGATGCATACCGACAAGGCTGCTGCTGCGTCTGCGACTCTGCGTGCATGGGGTGCTTTGTACAGTACCAGCGCTTCCCCGCTTAAACTTTTTCTCAAGCCCATCTGCCGATTCGTGCCAGCCATCCTCCGTTCCTCTGGGATCCACCGTCGATCTTGGCTTTGGACGTTACTGCATGCTCTTTCGTTCTATCCTCTCCGGTGGACGGACCTCGGTAGAGTGGTGTCGTAGCGTCGTGCAACTAGCCAAAGCCAACTAGTTTCCTCTTCTTACACGCGCGCCTTGTAACGGGCTTTAGCTAATGGAACGACGAGCTCATGTCCCTGGCTCCCTGCACTCGGGTCCTGCCTGCAGTGAGAGAAAGTTGGCTAGGAACCAATTTCACGGAGGTCTCCCTTCTCCCGCACGGGGATCCAGACGAACACAATCATGGTTCATGGGTCGCACGACCGCGGAACGCCGAACACGCCCCCGGCCGAGCAGTGTAGTGCCGTACTAGCAGCACGTAGGAGTAGGCGGCTGTTGGATTGATTAGACGTGCATTACTTCCAATATTCAGATGGTACGCATGATGAGAGAAAATCCGTATTTCACGTCAAAAGATAACGGAGTACTCCCTCCGTTTCATATTATTTATTGCTTTATTTAGTTCTGAATACGAAAATTAAAGAGGAATGGAAAATTTGGGTTTATAAAGAAGCTAGAAGAAGAAATAGAGATGTACTATAAAAAAGGATAAGATACTTTAGAAAGCACGTAAGAATGACAAATAATTTAGGTAACGTCTAAAATATTTTACCAAGCTTCGTAGAATACGGCGGTCGTTCCATGTTCCGGATGGAGCGTGTCACTGTCACGCTCATGATGTCCCAGCCGGGTCTTGTCATCTCTAGTACTCCAGCTGCAAGCTCGCTCAGTCACAGTCGCTCCTGATCCCGACCAGACGGTCACGGCCCACGGCCAAGCGCTCCTCGAGTGTTGACCACGCCGTAGTGGGTAGTGCCGTACTCAGCGCCACCAGCACCACCATCTGCGTGCGTGAGATAGACTTAGGGGGTGTTCGGATCCGTCGAATAAAATTTACTAGGTGTATCAGAGGATGTTGTATGGGCTGTTCGGATATTAATAAAAAAATAAATTACATAATCCGTCAGTACTTCACGAGACGAATTTTCTAAGTCTAATTAATCCGTCATTAGCATATGTTTACTGTAGCACCACATTATCAAATCATAGACTAATTAGGCTTAAAAGATTAGTCTCGTAAATTAGTCACAAACTATGCAATTTGTTTTATAATTAGTCTATATTTAATACCCCATGCATGTGTCCAAATATTCAATGGGACAGCTACTAAAATTTAGAAGAGTTCACCTTAACTTGGCATTCTCGATCTTTTTCTTTTCCGTGCACCTCGAGCTTGTTCAGCTGGCGCTGATACGATCGTATACGGTCATGGATTATTACTACTGGCTGGTTTGGTGTGAGACCTCAGCTTTTTTTGACGGGTGCTGATACGATCGTATACGATCATGAATTATTACTATTAACTAATTTGATGTGTGAGAGAAATACTATTCTAACTAAAAATTTACGATCGTTACGATCAAGCAATCACACCGCTCATCATCCTCATCCGCCTAGGCGATGGGGGAGAAGGACAAGGCTGCTGGGGGTGCCTGGAGGCTTGGACAGTTGCGAAAGAAAGTACTACTAGCTGTTCCTGCTACGGTGCTGCTTGCTTCTTTTTACTCAGCGGTCAGCCCACTATCTGATCTTTCTTGCCACACCCACCGAAATTGTTTATAACATCAAACAAATGTACTATCAAGATAGCGTGTTTTACAATCTTATAGATGTTATATATATATTGACAGGTTTAGCTAACTGTGTAATTCTCAAAAACTTATATGATAAAAAAACTATTTTTTGGTTTGAACGGTGGGAGTACAGTGCACCGGCAGGATAGATCCAAAACTTAAAAGCCTGTTTAGAGACCATGTATTCAAGGCCCGTTTGGCAGGGCTCCTCTTCGGATCTGGCTCTGCTCCTCCACAGGAGCCCTGCCAAACGTTTTCCTGGATGAGTCATTTTTCAGTAAAAAGCAGAGGAGCCGGAGCCGTTTTGGAGGAGCCACTGTGGCTCCTCCAAAACGGCTCTAGCTCCTCCGGAAGAGCCTCTCAAGAGAAGCCGTGCCAAACACCCCCTCAGTACTATTCCTTCACTTCCAAGTTATAAATCGTTCTATATAGTTTTTACTACGTATCTAAATGAAATGTATATCTAGTAGATGCGTCTCTAGAAAACCTAGAACAACTTATAATGTGGAACAGATATAATATCGTTTTGCAAAATACTTTAATTTTCAAAAGTTTATGTGTGTTTGACACAACAAACCTTGTAAATTCTGAAACTGTGGTTTGTCAAAACAAGAGTCTTTTTGGAGTTTTTTAAACTTAGTAAGCTAGTCTTCATCTTTTTTTTTTCTAAACCACGTTTTTATGTGTCTCTAGAATATAAAACTGCATTTTCACGATGCCACAGTTTTTTAAGACTACGTCATCCAAATAACCACTTAACTATATTGCTTGGAACACTATGATGTAATGTGTGTTAGTGTGTTCACGGTTGGCTGGTTGTAACTCCATGTATCGCTAGAGCATGAATCCGTAAACCCAAGTACAAACTACCCATGCAAATTAGACTAAACTTAGTTATCATTAAACATCATCATCAAGATGGAAGTCCATAGACTAAATACCAAATAAGCTGGGAAAAAAGAAAATCTATTAACGAGAAATATAAATCCATAACCCGAACTACCAAGGCAATAATACTCCTCTCATATCATAATAGTTTGATGTTTTAGTATTTTAAAATAGATTAGTCTTCAAAAGAAAGTACTCATATACCCCCATTTATGAAATATGATCCACACTAATTTTAAGAGTAAATCGCTAACTAAAAGAAATGTTTGGAGGTATGCAAACCGCTGTATCATATTTTTTTTTAAGAAGACTGGAGTATTATTTTAATATAGTGTGTTAAGTACAATTTTTATCTCCAGTTATTATACCATACAAACGTGGCACAATTAATCGGTAGTAACGCACACAATCAAATCATTCGGCCAATCAGACCTGAACATCCTGAACTGCAGCCTGCAGACAATCCGGCCCCGCACCTTGGTCCCCCCTGCAGTGAGACAAAGCTCGCCCAAGCCCCGCACCAACCCCCTACCGGCCCACTCCGGGCCCCCTTGCCTTGCCACGCTCTATAAAGCCGGCCGGCCATGGACCACGGCTCCAGCGAACGCGGCCGCGCTTCGCCTCGTCCGACCGAGTGCGTCCCTCCCTTCCTTTGCTTGCAGCCCTCTCCGTCCTCACCGGGACACCCGCAGCCACCATGGCAACCGCCACGAAGCTCAACCCGTTCGCGGCCCCGTTCCCTTGCCCCTACCCCTATGCACACCACCTCGCGCCGCCGGCGCCGCCCCCGTTCCCGCTCGCGGACGCCTGCCCGCCGCGGTTCCCATTCGTCACCTACTGCTGCGTCGGCGTCGCCTCCCCGCAGGGCCGCCTCGGCTTCTGCTTCCCCGTCCCTGTGCAGCAGTCCTCCGGCTCCCCGCCGGTCCTCCGCAAGGGCGTCCTCGCGGCCCCGCCGCACGGCCTCCCGCCGCACAAGCTCATGGCGGCGTTCTCCGGCCCCTGCGGCGCGGGGAAGCAGCGCCAGGCCCCGACGCCCGTGCCCATGAAGCCGGTAGCCGCCGCCGCGCCTGCCCAGGTGCCGGTGGCGCCGCGAAAGCCGCGGATGGCGCGGCTGAAGGCGGAGAGCAGGAGCCAGGCCAAGGCGCCGCGCCCACGGAAGGCGGCGGGTCCGCGCGCGCGCCTGCCCCCGCAGCGTGAGGCGCCGCCGCCGTCCCTCTACACGAAGCGGCCGCGGGATTGGGAGAAGCCGAAGCCTTCAGAGCTCGGCGACTGCACCACCATTATGCTCCGGAATATCCCCAACAAGCTCAGGTAACTGTAACGGCCCCAGTGATCATCACAAGGGCACGGAAATGCACACTAGCTGCATTTTTTTTTTCTTAGCTTCTTGATGAATCTTGCCCCCCATAGATTCAGCGGTTTATCATGTGTGCAGGAGCGGAGATATGATCAGTTTGCTCGACGAGCAGTGCGCGCGCGCCAACAGGGCCGCCGGCTCCGTCGTAGCAGCCTACGACGTCTTGTACTTGCCGATGGACTTCAGGTGATAAATCTAGATCCTGCATCTTCTTCTTTTTTTGCTGCAATTTTTTGGGGGAAAAAAGTACATGAAATTAAGTCTTAAGAGAAAACGAGGCCACATCGTGTCCCTTTTGCTTTTCTTCTTTTGGCACATACAAGAACGCAGATTTCAGTTGTTCCTTGTTCTGAGAAAAGCTATAAGGCAAAGAAGCAGAACAAGACAATAAAATTTCATAGTAATGTAGAATGGTTTCTTAACGGATACTTAATATTTGCTGCATAATAGGCTTGGACATGAATCTGGCCACATTATCTAGTGCAGTGTATGTCCTGTCTCATTGCACACGCGAGTAGGATGGTTTTTTAACGGATACAGTTTTGGTGCAAATTTGCATGAGGCCTCAATTTGCATTGTACTACTAACTGAAAGCACATAAAAGCTGTAGGAAACTGACAGCCTGTTCGCTTGCTCGTAAACGATCGTAAATTTCCAGCCGAGAACAGTGTTTTTCTCTCCCACCAAATCAGCCAACAGTAAATAATCCACGATACGATACGGCCTCCCGAACAGGCTGTGAATTTGTAGGGTACTTTTGCTTCTTTTGCACATAAATAGGCAGGATTCAGTCGTCCTTGTTCTGGAGAAAGCTAAAGAACAAGGAGACAACTGCTGAAGTTTAATGCTAGCATTTTTTAGTCTGAAACAACTTAAAATGGAATTTACGTTATAGCCAATTTTAGTATGGAGCACTGTTCTGTTTAAATTTTCTTCCTGACAGACTTGGCCAATGGCCACTTTAGGTTAATTTTCCTGCATTTTCTCGCTAACAAGTTTGGTCAGTGCGTGCATTTTTCTTGGTGCAAATTACTCAATACATATTATTTCTTAAATCTTAAGGCCACTAATGAATGCTGCAAGAATAAGGTTAAGGAAACTGAAATTGCACAACACTTTTTCGGTTTTTTTTCCTCTTTTGAACACGCAAAAATGCTGGATTGGGTCCTCCTCCTGGGGAAAGCTAAAAGACAGAACAGCACAGAATGAAACTTGATGCCAGTGCTTTCTTTAGAAACAAGAAAATGGATGGTTTTATGTTACTTCTAGTTGTATAAGTAGACAGTAGTAAACTAGTAACCACTTAATTAACTAAACTTTTAGAGTGCTTTTCCTTTCTTTTACTTGTTTTGTACATATGTACTCCCTCCGGTTCTATAAAACATGTCGTTTTTGAGTTTGTCTTTAAGTCAAACATTTTAAACTTTGACTACAAATAACTTCTTTTGGGTTGAGTTTGAAAATATGAAAGTGATGTAAGTAGATTCATCTCGAAATGTAGTTTCATGAAAGTAAATATTGACTATATTTTATAAATATTTTATAGCAAAAAGTTACAGTCAAAGTCGTTTCTTAAGGACCGTGTCGATGTCCAAAACGACTTGCTTTAGAGAACCGGAGGGAGTACATAAATGTTGTCCTCATTGTTCTGGAGAAAAGCTAAAGGACAAAGACAAAGCAGCACAAGTGAAATTCGATGCTAGCCTTTTGCATTCCTTTCTGGATCAACAATGCAAAGCAAATGAAATTTTAGTGGCCAATGGAAGCTTGGATCACTAATAACTGCTATGCTATTGTCGTAATTTACTTATCACCTTGTTGTGCACAGATAGAATATACCATGTAACTTGGTCGATTATGTTTCCTGCATTTTCTTGGTCAACAGTCACAATGCTGTGCGTTTGTCACCTGTATTTTTTTAGATAAAATATGAGCACTTCTTTGTTGTACTATTTAGTAGTATACCTTAGGGGCAAATTCAACTTTTTCCAGCATTTCTGAATGCCTCTTGAATGAAAGCTGTAAAAATCCGAAGTTCACTTTCACAGTACTTTCCTTTTCTTTTTCTTCTTTTGTACACACAACAGACAATGACACAAATGCTGGCCTCAAGTCTGTCCTCGTGCTGGGGAAAGCTAAAGAGCAAAGAGACAAACACAGCACAAAATGAAAATTGATGTCAGTGGTCTTTTGGAGCAACAGAATATTGTTTCGTTGTGGGAAAACTGATGTCCTGTCATTGATCACTTGTGATAAACTGATGTGGTGGTGGTAGACTGGTAGACGGTAGTATCTTGTTTCGTTGTTTCTTCCAGACGGTAGTATCTTGTTTCGTTGTTTCCTCCTCCATCCGTTCGGCTTACCTTAAATATTTTAAATCTGACTTTCGGCTTCTTTTTTCAGTCGGAACAGTGTTCTTCTCTCATAATATTTTCGTCAGAACAATGTTTTTTAGCCCAAGTTTGCCATTCATGATTTTGTGTGTTGATGCTCAGGAAAGAGGCCAACTTCGGCTACGCTTTCATCAACTTCACCACCACGTCGGCGGCCAAGGAGCTCTACTGCTCCCTGCAGAACTGCCTCTGGAAAGTGCACGGCTCCAAGAAGGTGATCAGGATCGACCAGGCCACGCAACAGGTGTGTCATGTGTGTGCAAAAAACGCAATCATGAGGGTGATTTGATGTGCCTGCATGCATGCGATGGTGCCGTGATTGGCTGTGTGACTGACTGATTTGACTGATCGAGATTTGCTGCCATGGGTGGGTTTGCTGTGTGCGCAGGGCAAGGCGATGCTGGTGAGGCACTTGGAGAAGATGAGGCTGGAGTGCGCCAAGGACGAGTTCCTGCCGGTGGAGTTCTCCCCGCCGCGCGACGGCGTGAACGTCCCTGCCGCGCCCAGGCGCATCCGCATGGCTCGCCGGGGTGCGCGCACCGCATCCAAGGCCAAGGCTGGCTGCATAGCTAGCTAGCTAGCGCCATGGGGGCATGCTAGCTGCTGCTGCTGGCGGTGGGAGTCAAACGATGCATATGCATGCATGCGATGGATGCGGCGGAGGGGCGTACAGTATGAGTCCGAAGTCCGTCAGGTATGCCTTCCCCTTCTCTTCCTCCTCTTCCCGGCCGACGAGGAGGAGGGGTAGGCTGGGGGACTTTGGACGGTAGAACCTGTTGAGCGTAGTATACATTCTGTGTGTAGTGGTTGTGCTTGTGCAGCATGTCTCATGCATGTCGTGTGTGTCATGTTGTGTGCTAGGACGTCTAAAAGCTAGGGCGGCAGCAGCAGCAGCAGCTGTCTAGCTAGGAGTAGGGTACTAGTACTGTAGTAGGCAATGTGTGTGTCCCACCCATTTTCCCCTGCGAATGCTGCCGGGCTTGTTCATGGATCATGGAACTGGTAGTGCTAGTAGCATGCATGCATGGGCATCACCTGTGGTGTTGTTGGTGTTCCCCGAAGCAAGAGAGCAGGCTGTTCGCTTTGGTTTGAGTCCGTCCAAACCAGCTAGTCAATAGTATTTTTTTCTCACAGCAAATTAACATCAAGCAGTTTAAATCAGTCCAGAAATCAACCAGCGAACAGCCGAGAATCTCTCGAGGAAAAGGAAGCCGCCCGAATCCGTGGTGCCATAAAGGCGGCGAGCCGGGGTTCGCGGTCAAACAGTTGCCACTCCGGTGAAAGCTGTGTCCGGGCTCTCGCGCCTCGCCCCGGCCGCCGAGCCGATCCTGTCTCTGCTTCGCCTGCGGCAACGAGCCAACGACTCTCTCTCTCTCGCTCTCGGCCTCGGACAGGCATAGGACTGCAAGTCTGCAAGGGCATGTTTGTCGGCATGTGCCTTGGACCGTTAGGTCTGTGTGTCTCTTGCGCCGTCTCCTCCCTCTGCATGACTGCATGCCTTGAAGGTATTGCGCGTTCATCCTTTCATTCTTTGTTGTACGTGCGTGCGTATTAACGGAGTAACTCAAACAGCCCCGGATTACGTAATTAGCTAGAGGCACAGACGTGGATGCGCAACGTTCTGTGCAGTAGTAGTTTGGATCGATCGGCAGGCACTTTCACCTGTTCATCCACCAACAATATTTTTCTCTCGTCAGCACCTGTCAGTCCAAACCAGCCTGAAAACCCACCAGTGAACAAGCGTTAGAAGTCTGTTCGGTTGCTGTTGCATGGCATGCTGAGGCACTGGGGAGATCATGGGCATGGGCGCATGGTACTGCTGGAGCCAGGGAGCGACAGGGTGCAGGTGCACGCTTTGCTTTGCAATGCTTGCTCAGGTCCGATCCCTCCAGAGCCCAGGAATCCCCAGTACGGCGGAGCTGCTCCAGCTGCACCCTGCACACCCCGCGCGCGCAGGTACGGTACGGGCCGTCGCGCGGCAGGAGAAAGGGCGAAAGGCTACGGCCGCATGCCGTTGCTGTAGCGAACGCCCCGGTCCCCTGCGTGGTCCGTGCTGCGGCGCGTGCTGCGTTGGGAAGGAACGATCGGAACGGGGACGTACGAGTTGACGGGAGGGCGATCTGCCGGAAGTCCGCCCATGCCTACCAGTATGCCTCTGTCTCTTGGTAGAGCAGTACGTACGAGTAGGAGGGTCGGAGTTTTCAACCGCGCAATCATGGCCTGCCTCTCCTTGCTGCTGCGTGTGCCCTCGATTGACCTGTGACTTGTGATCGACCAGACAGCGTCAGCGATCAAAGATTTGAAGAGGAATGAAAAACAAAGGCTGTGAGCCTGTGAGACTGATCAAAAGCGTTTCATTTTGTTTGGAAGCTTGTGGCTTGTCCGCTCTTTCGCCCGCCGGGCTGCCCTGCCCGCGAAAGGGTGCAAGGGCAAGGCAAAGATCTCCCCCTGCCGCCTGCCGCAGCCAGTGCAGACGCCCAGACCTGGCCTCGCGAGTCGAGACCAGCGGGCAGAAGGCAGAAGCTGCCTGCGCAGCGCAGTACTGGCTGGCACAGGAAAGGAGAGCGGCCTTTTGGACGGACACGGACGGGCCAAGCCAAACATTTGATCGACCGGAACCATGACCAAAAGCGTGTACCGTAACGACTGTCACGCCAGGGGATGGCGTCTCCAATCGGCTGGAACGGTTCGATATCTGTTTGATCCGATCGCTGGTCGCTGCCGTGCGCTGCGTGCCTGCGTCCAACTCACGAAGCTGCAGCGAGGCCCAAGCTGCTGCTGTCTCGGCAGGACAGCCGCGCCATGCCATCTCCCACTTCCCAAATGCCAATCCGCGAAAACTGCGCACGCTAGCTAAACACGTCCAACCGACAAACGTACGGCAAGATCAGTCTTTAAGCGTAGGAGTACTACCAAACTCTCAAGCGGTCAAGCATCTAGGAGTAGGTTCCCAAGCAGCTCACAGGAACTAGACAAGACAAGGAACGAACGGGGCTAAACACAAAATGAGCTGGCTGCTACTAATCACTACTAAACCAGTTGAACATTTTGGATCTGCAGAAATTTAGGGCTAGTACATAGCTTTGCGCTTTACGGTGGCTTTGGTTAATTGGCTTGGACAAATATAGAGCGAGCCTAGAATGGCATGCTCAAACCTGTTGACTCGATTGATAGAGCTCTGTTTGCAGCTTCAACTCGACGTACATAACGGCAATAAGGCCTCATTCAGTCATTCGCACTCTAGCTGCTGGTTTGGAGGACAGACTCCGGCAACCCTCCTCTTCTCGATGTTAGTTCATCACAGTAAAATGGCGATAAGCAACAACAGATGGGTGCATGACATTGCCCATAGCCTGACGTTTGAGCTGCTCGTACATTTTGTTTTCCACAATGGTCTCTCCTCTCAAAACGACCAGTTTCAGCACTGAGAATCAGGAGGAAGGCAAGATCGTCACATGGACCCCGCAGGAACCATCGGATCAGTATATTGCTCGCGCAGCATACAATAACCAATTCAGCGCACAACATCGTTCAATGTTATCAAGACATGTGTGCGCAATGTATATTCACATTGACTTGTAACTTGTAACATAAACAATTGGTCTATATATAGCCCAAAAATATGCGCTGCTTTTCTAATTCTCTACGTAGTATCGCGAGTCCAGGAATACATCAATCCCTATCTCCACCCCCCGCTGCACAAGGGCGTCGCCGCCCTAAACTTGCCGCACGAGCGCGCTAGCCTTCACCTCGTAACCGACGCCACGCCCTCTTCCTCTGGTCCCTGCATGGCGGAGCGGAGGTCCGGGCGATAGTCTTTCCCAGTATATATATCGAGATAAAATTGAAAACATGAAGTAAATAAAAAAAAAAAAGATGACCATGGGCGAAATCAAACCGCGTTGGTGCTACCTCTCCACACGGCGATGTGTACTATGTCGTGACGGTGACCTCGTACTGGTCTCGTATACGGAACCAGATCCTCTAACGTAGTTGGAACACGTGAGAGGGACATCGAACGTGGTCCATCCGACGGCATGCTTGCCATAAAACATAGCGGAGGAGCACACGGACGCAGCCCAACAGAGCCCAGTTCAACAGAGCCCGGACTGGTCTCATATACGGAGTAGTAGGTAATAAACATCGATAAGTTTTAGGCAATTTTTTTTTCTAGGGTACGTTCACGTTTAACCTGGGTGCGCTCCCTATTCTGGCGAGTTAAAAGAAAAGGTGACCGCCGCCGCCGCCCTATTCCAGGTGTTCTGTGTTCACGTCTTGGTCGGTACCTTCTCCGGCGACGAGCCCTCACCAGGTACGCGCATCCTTTCTCGCCCCTCACTGTTGTGTGAAACCTGGCACCTGAACCCTAACCTAAGCTAATTTGGATATTTGTGGGCCTGATCTTAACAAGAAGTGTATATGTATTACCCTACTATCTTCGATTTTTTGCCAAAAAAAAAGGTGTGTATGTGTACACCCATGTCCTTCATGCACAGCCATGTCCTTTACTGGCTCCGTGGTTCACTCCAAACAATGCATTAGAAACAAATTCCATGTTTTTTTTGTCAAAAAAAAAAACAAATTCCATGTTTTTGGAATCAAGCAAATATAGGTTATGGGCAATAATGTCGATGGATTACTATGTGTATGTCTATTCATTCTCGTGGAAATCATTTTTACAGAAAGCGAGCAATATTGTTGGATGGCAGACAAAAAGAGTCTCTTAAGGTTGAAACAGAATGGACCACCGGTGAAAACAAAGAGATCAAGGCTTGAGTTGAGTGACTTACCAATGGTATGACC
The DNA here is from genome assembly GCF_019320115.1 of Miscanthus floridulus. NCBI lineage: Eukaryota > Viridiplantae > Streptophyta > Magnoliopsida > Poales > Poaceae > Miscanthus > Miscanthus floridulus. The sequence continues at coordinate 12,202,254 of NC_089587.1, forward strand.
CAAATTGTAGTCAAGTAATATAATTCTGTGAACGTGCGATTCTCCTCCCCCTCACAACATGATGTACTTTGTTGCATTAAAGGACATGTACATATACTCTACTATACAATTTTTAAGGTGACACATTATGGGAATATATTTAATTATTTTTTGTTCAATGTTAAGTAATTATGAAACCATTGTTTCTCTGCTGCAGGAAATCTTGCACTCTATTGTATCACGATTGCCAATAAGAGAGGCTGTGAGGACAAGTATATTGTCAAACCATTGGAAGCGTGTCTGGTGTTATCGCACAAAATTGAAGTTTTCTTTCAGATCATTGGTTTATAAAAAAAGATCAGGGATTCCTCGTTTTTTCATAAGTGAACAAGTTTTTGTTCAGAGGGTTGATGCAGTCCTAAAGCAACACTCAGGCATAGGGGTTGAGAAAATGGAAGTCCAGTTTTCACCATTAAACAATGATCATGCAGAGCACATTGACAGATGGGTGCAGTTTGCTGTTGCATCAAAGACAAAGCAGCTTACTTTTGATTTCGAAGCTCAAAATACTAAGAAGGAATCATATAGCTTTCCTTTCCAATTTTTTAATGCTGCTAATGGTTCCCACTTGCAGTCTTTGAAACTTGGTTCTGTTTCTCTGAAGCACCCTTCCAACATCAAGTTTTTGCTAAACCTTAAAAAACTTGAGCTAGCAGATGTGAATATTGATAATGACAATCTTGAACTTATGCTGTCTGCTTGCAATGTTTTGGAGTTCTTTGGAATATCTGGTTGTAAAATGCTCACAAGCCTACATACACCTCGTCATTCAAATCACCTCAAGGGTTTGAAAGTCAGCCTCTGCCCCTTGCTTCAATCGATAGAGTTAAATTCTGGCCTGATAACACTTGAATATGAAGGCTCGTTGATTCCATTAGGACCTCCTAGCACTTTGAGAAATATATGCATCAAGTCATTGGATATTCACTCTTCTATTGCATAGATCTTCACTGAATTGGCCAGTACTTTGCCTTGTCTTGATAAGCTGACTCTAAAGTGCCCAGAACTGAAGGTTTGAGCTGCACATGGTTATTTTTATTTCCGATGTTTATGTACATCCTTAAGTATAATCGGTGCTAATCTTTTTTCAATTAACTTGCTGTGTGTTATAGAAAGCTACTTTACCGAACAAGACTTTGAAGTTTCTCTACCTAAGGCATCTGAGATTGGAGTTAATTTTTGTTTCCCGGAGAAAAAGTGCTGATGTTCTAGACCTTGCCAAATTCCTGGAGGCTGCTCCTTTGATGGAGGAACTGGAAGTTCATGTAAGTTATGATTTTTTCGATATTTAAGAATAGCTGGGTACTTCCTTAATTATTTATTATGCTGCCCCTGTCAACTTTTTTCATTGGAATTATGGGAGTTCCCCACAGCATGATATATTTTTATATTTTATAAAAAGAACAGAAAAGAAAAGAAGTTATGTAAACAAAATGTTATGTGGACATGGTAAGATTAAGAAACAAGATCCTGTAAAGTTAATCAACTAATTACTTAATAGAGTTATCATCTAAGGTTTCACCCTCAGGATTGACAGAATAAATTGTGATTTGATGTGTTTGCTGCTGCATAACATTTGTTTTGTACACATCAGCATTATGAAAACAACTGTGTGTGGTGCTTCTCTCATGTTAATCTCTTTTACAGATGTGGATGGACTACAAACTTGAACGGTATCGCAAGCGTCATGGCGAGCTAAGGAATCTACCTTTGCACCCTCATTCCCATTTGAAGATGGTTGATATAACGGGGTTTTATGGTCAGAAAGATCAGCTCGAGTTGGCACTCCATGTTCTCAGAGTTTCTACTGCACTCGAGGCTATGAAGATAGATCCAAGGCCGGTGGTAGGTTGTATAACTCAGGACTTGGGTATGGAAGATGGACTCTGTTTCATAGATGGTTACAAGATTGCTCAGAAACACCTTCACAAAGCTGACAGTCGTGGTGTTGTTGATGTTGTAAAAGTCAGCAGGGACGTCAAAAATATTTGGCCATGCAAGTCAATTCACCCATATTGGCTTTCTGTGGTGTCTGAAGATTAAGGCTTTATGTTGATCAAGCTGCACTGATATGATCTCGTTTGGAAGCCCCCCTTTTTTTTTCTCCTTTTGCATGAATGGCAATATTTCGAGCTCATCACCAACCAAAAATAATATGTTTATTCTCGTTATTTGATCTACTTCCAACTATAGAATGACAAGGTGTGCAGTGTGCTCAGTTGTACCATGACGTTACCTGTAAAACATAGTTTGGAGATGATGTTTAGGAAGTGATGATGCCAACTTATGCATACGTTATTGTTCTACAAATCATTTGTCTTTGTTAAGAGGAATGCATATTATATGTGTGGTTCAGTCGTTCAGAGCACTAAAATCACCTAATGCCAACTAATGGATCATCAACTTTCCATCTTGAACGTCTAAAGCTAAACTTCCAAGACTTGGATTTTTCTTCTGCTTGCTCGAGGAGCTGCTCGGCCGGACCCAGCGGACAGCGCCGCCGCCGCTGCCTGGGGCACTGGGGCTCGGGGGAGCGAACTTGATGGCGGCTTCACCGCAGTGGCGGTCACTCAGCAACGTGTGAAGTCCGGGCGTGGGGCCACGTGCACGCGGCACCGGCACCTTGCAGAACGAGCGCCAGGCCTCAATGCGAGGTCCAAAATTCACCAATTTGGAATTAATTGAATCAAAATCAAGCAAGGATTCACCAACACCAAGAGTCGAAGTCAAACAGAAACTTAATCCACAAGCACTACTTGCACATGTCAAGAATGATTAGCATTGCATGCTCCTGCATTGCAGCCCCCATACTTGACCAGCCATGGTACATTGGTCTTACTAGAAAAAGACATCCCTGAAGAAGTGAGACTGGCAGATGTCATCCCTGAAGAAGTGAGACTGGCAGATGTCATCCCTGAAGATCAGCCTGAGAATGTGTAATCTGAAAACAAAAACAAAATGAATAAATAGTCAAAACCAATTTCGGAAGAGAAGGAAGCAACTAATTTGGCCAGAGAGAATGCAATAGAGCTGGAGAACTGAAAAGTACCCGAGTAGCCTGAGCCCACGCGGGTGCGTTCCTCAAGAACAGCAGTCTCAAACTCATTATATGCGGAACAAAGTGCTTTGAAGAAATCCACGAGTGCCTCCTCCTTTGACTGTAAGTACTTCAGGTTGAGCTTCCAGAAGGCAAGTTGTGAAGCTCCATCTCTCAGCACGACCTCGGGGTAGATCACTTGCTCGAACTGCACGGTGCCTTCGTCGTTTGGGTTTGCAGCTTGGTGGGCGCCCGTCGCCATGTCCAGCTCCAGAGCGCTGATCTTCTTCTCCAGATCGATGATCCTCTGGCGGGTCCTTTCGATCTTCTCGAGCACTTTGATCTCCGACTTCAAAATCCGCGCAAGCGCGCCCTCCGAGATGGCCTGCGTCGCCTCCGCCTTGAGTCGAACGACCTCGGGGTTGTACACCTGGAAGGCATCGGGGCACCTGAGCCCGGCCTGCATCTGTACGTCGATGTCGCACGCTTGATGCAGAGGGGTGTTGACGTCGATGCGGATCTGGTGGGTCACCGGGCTAATGTAGTTGAAGAGCTTGTCGATACGGCGCATGGATGATGCCCCGCGTATGATGAGAGCGGGGTCCGGATCCATGGCGCCCCCAACGAACGGGAACCACGCACGTCGATCGGTTTGTTGGTAGGGTTTGGGCCCCAAGGAACGGGAACCACGCACGTCGATGGTTTGTGGTAGGGTTTCGGTTGGTGGTACGGGGGTGGAGTGGAGGCGAGGCGGAGAGGAAGGAGAAGGCGAGGCGGAGCGAGGTCGGCGATGTGATTGATGGAAAGGGGAGAGAAGGATGGGTTCAGTTTTTATAATGGTGAACGGACACCCAAAGCGAGCCCGCTGCTGGCTTTTCCAAATTTTTGGGAGAAGAAGTTTCCAGAAGCCCGCCAGAGGAGGGTGGATTTCGCCCCTGAGTGGGCGACGGGTCCCGCGTGTGCGTGAGTGAGACCGACTTGGCGGTGGGACCTATCATAGCATGTTAAGTTGCTATAGTACCTGTCACATCGAATGTTTGCGGCCCATGCATGGAGCATTAAATGTAGACGAAAAGAAAAACTAATTGCATAGTTTGGTGGAAAATTGCGAGACGAACGTTTTGAGCCTAATTAGTCCATGTTTGAACACTATTTGCCAAATAAAAACGAACGTGCTACAGTAACCCCAAAATCCAAATTCCTACAACTAAACACAGCCTTATTCATCCTCCTCCTGTCCTAAAATAAATACACTTAGTATATCATTCAAATTTATCCTATGATAAATATACTTTTAGGCTATGGATCATCAAGCATAGTAACATCTCAGCCATATGCAGCAGTACCAAGTAAATTATGACCAGATAATCACTTTGTTCTTCGGCACTACTTCAGCAGTACTTTTCAGCGAACTATGATTTCCTCTCACAACAAATCAGCATAAGTCAAATTTTAGCGAAACGAACAGGGCCAATGATATACTGCAAAAATTGTCCATCATCGATATATAATTTACCCGTGCGTTGCTACGGGACGCATATTATATAGTCCAGTCACTTGGACGAGATGAAGTTCATAAGATTTGATCAATAATCACGTCATGTGTTCTCATTCATCTCGAAATCAAACTCTATAACATGTCCGGACACACTCTACTCGAATTCATATAGGTAAAGGACATTTGAAGTTTTATCCAATGATCAGGTCATGCATTTCAATTTGTCTTGGAATCGAACTTTCCACCGTGTCTTAACACAATACTCTAACTCATAAAAGTATGGGAGAGAACAAGTGATAACAAAAACACTAATATTTACTCAAAATATATCATAACTTTAATTTCCATACTATCCAAGTGTTGGTATATCGAGTTTTGTGACTTACTACGAGGACCCATAAAATATGTAATTCATCTCATTAATCCCAAAAATATTTACTTGTAAATATATCCTAACCTTAATTTCCATACTATCCATGCGTTAGTATATTTAAATACGAGTTTTATGACTTACTTTGAGGACCCATAAAAAATATAATTCATCTTATTAAAACCAATAAGAGTTTAGTTACTACATATAACACCCAAAAATTTGCATTATTTTAGAATAGTAAAATTTGATTTATTTATGCAATTATATGTGCATTTCAAATTTAGGAAATAGTATTTTTTATATGAAATTAAAAATAATATAAGGATAGAAACATGTTGATGTATTCATGTTGTTGCATATTTATTTCTGTGATGGGTGGTTTTGTTTCAAATGCTAAAAGGTTTAAAAAATAATTTTGAAATGAATTTGGAAAATAGATTTGGAAAAAGAAAAGGAAATTCATTTTTCTCTCAACTCCCTTCTTCAATTCGGCCTGGCTTGGCCGCTGGCCTAGTTTTTCCCCGCCTGCCCAACTCTCCCCGGCAGCCCGCCAGCCCAGCTCGGCCTCTTTTCCTTGCGCGCCGCAACCACCGGCCGCTCGCTCCTCCCGTTTTTCTTCTTGGGCCGGCCTAGCCAAGGCCGCGCTGCCTTTCTTAAACTGCCGCCGCGCCTCAGTCGCTGACAGCCCCGCCCGCCTGTCGACGCCGTCCCCCACCTCCGCGCGTCCCGCGTCCGCGCTCGGTCAAGGCGAAACCGCCGCCGCGCCCACGTCGCGCGTCGTGGGAGCGTCCCCCCACGCCTGGCCTCTACAAAACGGAGACGTGACCCTGCCGCTCCCCCTGCTATTTTTCCCTGCTTCTTCTTCGTGTTCGCCGAGCGCAGCAGAGGCCGCAACCGCCACGCCGACGAGCCGTGATCCGCCGTCCGCCCTCCGCATGGACAGCCATCCCCGAACCGCCATCGACATCGATTTCCTCGCTGTGAGAACCCCCTTGCTCCCCTCCTTCTCCCCGTGCCATTGTTTTCTTGTTTCACGGCTTCTAGGGTCCGTTTTGCATGCGCCCGTGAGCTCCGCATCGCCAGCCATGGCAACCGCCGCCTCGGCTCTCTCCTCCGACCGCCTTCTTGGCCTGGCCGAGGTCTCCTTCACCTCCGCTATCCCCCGGTGCCCTCGGTTCTTCGAACCATGGCCCGAAGGCTAAGTTCCGCACGCACCGGTGACCTTCTTGCCGCCAGCCATGGAGCCCTACCGTCAGAGCCACTGTTCCCCGCCGGCCTTCCTTCTCTCTCTTCCCCAGACCTAATCCGAGCCACCCATATGTGATCCAACGACATAGATCATCCCATACCCCTTCGCGGGTAACTTTGCTAAAGAGACCCCCTGGTTTCGCCTAATTATGCCCGCAGTCCAAAACACATTTCCTGAGTATGCTTTCTCCTTTTGAAAACATAAAATATACTGTTTTAGTTCAAAGTACGTTTTTAGTATTTACAGAAATGCCATTGCACTGTTTTGCTTATAAAATCGTCGTTATAGCTCCGATTTGACCCGTTCAAATCGCGTTAGGTTCGCAATTAAGTTCTCTACTTGTTAATACCACTGTTAACCCTGTTTACAACATTTAAATTTTGAGATTAGATTTAGTTAAATAAATTGCTATAGGAAATCCCGTCTAAATCATAACTTTCGCGTTTTAGCTCCGTTTTTGTGAACTTCGCGTTGACGTGATCGTAGCGAGACATAGAATCTTTTCATAAACATTTTATCTTGTTTTCTATACTGCTGGTGTGCTGTTCTAACTGTAGGATTGTTTGCTTTGCATAAATGCCTTTGGAATGTTGTATGTTGTCATGTTGGTCGCGTTCAGACGGTGAGGAGAACGTTGGAGACCAAGAGTTCTTTGAGACCAGCAGGACCAACAGGAGTTTGCTAACCAAGGCAAGTATAGCATGGGCCTACCTTGATGTCCTATTCACTTTAATCATTCACTCATGTGAGTGTGTCTAACTTTGATAACCATAAGGACATCCTAGTTATTTGATGACATGTTTCCTTGACTCCTATGGGTTAATTGCATATGGGTAGATTGCTAGCGCTCTAACTGAACATGGTCTATACAATGGTTAATGGTTCTATGGAACTAAAGGTAAAACATGCTTTATAACAACTGATCCATAGGGCGAAGTGCAAATGACTTTGATCATGATGCCCTAAGCCCTCCATAAGGACTTATCTGTCGGTAAAAGCTGGGACTGACAGTGCAACCGTGAGAGTCATATGGCTCTGACTTTAGCTCAATAATAGGACATTTTCTAGCTTGTTAGAGGTTACCTTTATGGAGCAAAAGGGGCTTGCCACGTTGGGTATACGGCTGCCTCTATTTCTATGTGTATAGCCGCGATGGATATGTGCCATAGGAAAGGGGGGTTCCTACATCTGCCTACCAAGGAAACCTAGCGGCCCTAACTTGTTAGAGAAACCTATGAAATGGCTTCATAGTGTACCCTGCCCGCTCACCTTGGCAGTGATATGGGAGTAATTAACCCAGACATATGGGAAACACGACTCACGGTGAATGTGCACAACCTCTGCAGAGGGTTATAAACTGTTATAACAGCCGTGCTCACGATCACGAGCGGCCTGAAAAACTCACAGAATAACTGGTTAATTGTTGTGCTCATTTATGATGTTCTATGATGATAATATGATACAATTGATTCTGATATCTGATCACGTGGGTTTAATTGGGCTTAAGCATAACTTGATAATAGTTGAAGATAAAATCTTGACCTACTAAAAGTGCTAACTGGAGTAAGCCAGTGTCATCCTTTTTGAGCTTTCATAACCTCATGTTAACTTGTTAAGTACGGGAAGTACTTACGCTTGTTTACTTTCTATATTTGGATAAAAATCCCGGATGGATAACAGATGACAACGTGTATGAGGAGTTTTCTGAGGACTATTAGGCTTGTGGTCAATCAGTTGACTGTCCCTATGATGGAGTTACCACGAGAGAGTTATCTTTTATTTTCCGCTGTGTTGTATAAGATTATATGATGGTATTAATCGTGATGTAAGAAACACCGTGATGATACTTTATGCAAATTGTCGACTTATGTGTGTGACTGATCCCTAGGCACACATGAGCTTTATGCATTCAATTTTATCCTTAAAATTGGGTGTGACAAATTAGTATCAGAGCCGTGTTGACTGTAGGACGCAAGCCTAGTTAGAGATGGTCGTTTTAGCATCTTTGCTCCACTGGTTTCTTGCTTACTGTCTCATTCTTGTTGTTTTATTAAAATATTTATGCTATTCATATCTTAATCTATTATATAAAATTGTTGATTCTAATCCTATCTTACTCTAAATCTATAGATGTCTCGTAACCCGAAGACCGCCCGCCTCAGCACTGTAGGCTACCGTGCCTTGTTCACCCCTCATGCTCCACAGACGGAGAAGGAGATTGTGATAATCTTCGATGATGAGGTGGAACCTTTGATCGAGGATGATGAGGAGTGGATGGCTACCCCGACAACTGCACCTGCTCCTACTCCACCTGTTGCACCTATCTATCCTGCTGTAGCTACCCCAGCGGAGTCATCAGCTACTTCACCTACGCCCGTGCCATCCCTAGCTGTTCCTGTGGTGGATGAGGAGATAGGCTGGAAGTGCAAATACTACTTCAAGCCAGCCCCAAAGACGGCCTACTACCACACCCTCCTTACTCATGTGCCGGATGACTACTACCCTGATCTGCACGTCTCCATCAGCTATCATTGTGCAGAGTACCAGCATCCTTTGGAGGCAACCTTTTGGAAGGTAGAGCTGGTTGTCACCGCTTGGAATGACATAAAGAATGGACATGAGGTGGAGACTGTTCACCGTGCCACTGCCAGACGGGCCCATGCATTGGATGGCATGGAAGATGCAGCGCAGGATGCCTACATCTACTACCATGGTCGTCGTTTTGTGGCCATGAAGGAGGATCATTTTAGGTTCCTCCCTCGCAATGATCATGAGGGTAATTGGCAGGTCCTAACACCACCAGAAAGTGATCCAACTCTAGAAACAACTGTGCAACATGTCCATGCCATGCAGGGGGTAGATGAAGAGGTTAAGGGAGAGCTGCGTGCATCACAGAGGGCCGAGAGGCGTCACCAAAAGCAAGTTGATGAACTGCGTGCTCAACTTGGGCTGCCACCGATCTACAAGAAGAAGCGTCGGTCGTTCACCATGATTGACACTGTCCCATAGGTGTTAGGTGCCTTGCTTAAAGTTTCGACGATGTTAGTTCGCGTGTCATGTCTAGTCTTGTTGTGTCTTTGTGAACTTTAGTGATTGGATGTTTTTTTAATTATGAACTTGGATGATTTGGAGTTTGTTTGATTGCTGGAAGATGTGGGCATGTCCACAAATTCCATAGACTTGAACCTTAAGTTTATATGAGGTCTTAATGCAGATGGGTCGTTTTATCTTATCTCTGCTGTGCTGATTTTTAGAGCAGCCTGTGTTCTTTACCTTGTATCTCGAAATCTGGGCTGCCAAAAATTCTAAACTTTTTATGGAGATATCTAGACTTCTGTATCTTTCAAATGTCTCTGGAATCACATCAATAGCTGTTCAGGTTTGTGAGATCTAGCTGTCACAAGTTGAGGTTTCTGCGCAGACTGAAACCCAGAACAGATTCGGTTTAGCGCTATTTTTGACCATGTGTATGTTAGAATCTGTAAAATGATCTAAATAAAAGTTGTAGCTCATCTCCTAAGCTTTCCAACCATTCTTGGTACACCTCTATTGGATCTCTGAAACTCAAGTTATGACAGATTTACCGAACTGCTGTAATTGAATCTTATCCAGAAAGTTTTCAGCATTGTTCAATATCTTTCATAAGCTTTCTATAAAATTGGAAATCTCTCAAATTTTGCGTATTTGTTGGAAAACAGATGGACGCAAGAGGAAGAAGAGGCAGAGGCCATGGTCGTAGATGTGATGCTCTCATAAATCCACCACCAGTGACTATGGAACAATTGATGGGAATGCAAGCTCAGTTGATGCAAGCCATGATGCAATGCTTGGATAATGAACCGGCAAGAGGACCACCGCCTGTTCAGGTCAGAGACAAGCGTAGAGAATTCATGAAGGGTCACCCTCCGGTGTTCACCCATGCCTCAGACCCTTTGGAGGCAGATGATTGGTTGTGTGCTGTGGAAAAACAACTTAACATAGCATAATGCAATGATCTTGAGAAGGTGTTGTATGCTTCTGGTCAACTCCAGGGAGCAGCTCAGGATTGGTGGGATTCTTTCTAGTATGGACGCCCCAATCATGCTCCTGCTATCACATGGCGGGAATTCAAGGACAATTTTTGGTCTTATCATATCCCTGATGGACTCATGGAATTGAAGCAGGAGGAATTCAGGTCCCTCAAGCAAGGATCCATGACTGTGGCGGAGTATCGTGACAAGTTTGCTCAATTATCACGCTATGCTCCAAATGATGTAGCTGAGGACAAGGAGAAGCAACACCATTTCCTCAAGGGACTTTATGATGGACTGCAACTCCAGCTGATGTCCAACACCTACCCTAACTTTCAATCCTTGGTGAACCGCGCTATTATGATTGATGATAAGCGCAAAGAGATGGAAGCCAAGAAGAGGAGACTTCAAGGGCAAGCTTTTGGAAGCAACACCCACCCGCGTGCCTATCCCCAGTAGGGTTTTCAATAGAGGAATCAAGGACCATCTAACCAGGGAAACCATGGTCAGTATCCTCAGTGTAACCAGTTCTAGCAACGCCCTCAGTACCAGCAACAGTGTGGTAATCAGCGTCCCCCCGTAACAGACCAGCAATCCGGTAACACGCTAGGGAATGCCCAACAATGCTCCTGTGAAGAGGGGTGCACCCAATAACCCCAATGCATGATACCGCTATGGAGAAGTAGGACACTATACTCATCAGTGTCCAAAGAAGCAGAACCAGCAAGCTCCTCAGAACCAGAATAGCAATCAGAAGTTCAACGCTCGACCACCTCACACTGCGAAGGTGAACTATGTGTCATCTGATGCAGCTCAGGAGATGCCTGAGGTCATGTTGGGTACGTTTAGTGTCAACTCTATCTCTGCTATAGTACTTTTTGATTCCGGTGCTTCGCATTCTTTTATTTCCCAAGCTTTTGTTAGAATGCATATCATACCTTTATGTGCCATGAAAAACCCCATACTAGTAAATTCACCGGGAGGTAGTATGCCAGCTTCTTATTGGAGTCCTTCAGCTAGTATTTCCTTAAGGGGGGTAGACTTCAAAGTGAAACCTATTGTGTTGAAAACAGCGGGAATTGATCTTATTCTAGGAATGGATTGGATGAAACAACACCGGGCAGTGATTCAATGTCAGGAGAGATCTGTGGTTGTGACATCACCCAATGGAGATAGAATCTATGTAGAAGTGGTAGTGCAAGCTTAGCCAACGACCACTGTGAATCAGATGGATGGTGATGCCAATAAACAAGATCGTGTTGTGAAGGAGTTCCCAGATGTCTTCCCCGATGACTTGCCAGGTATGCCACCTGGCCATGACATTGAATTCATTATTGAATTATTACCTAGAACTGCACCAATAGCTAAGCATCCATATAGAATGGGGGTTAATGAATTAGATGAGCTTAAGAAACAACTAAAAGAGTTGCAAGAAAAAGGTTTCATATGCCCTAGTTCTTCCCCATGGGGGGCACCTGTGATCTTTGTGGATAAGAAGGATGGTAGTCAACGGATGTGTGTGGATTATCGTTCACTTAATGAGGTTACTATCAAGAATAAATACCCTTTGCCTAGGATTGATGATTTGTTTGATCAGTTGAGAGGAGCCTATGTGTTCTCCAAGATTGATCTTCACTTAGGTTATCATCAACTAAAGATTCAAAACTCAGACATACCTAAGACAACATTCACTACATGGTATGGCTTGTATGAGTATACCGTTATGTCTTTTGGATTAACCAATGCACCTGCATACTTTATGTATCTGATGAATAAGGTGTTCATGGAGTTTCTTGATAAATTTGTGGTGGTATTCATTGATGACATACTGATATTCTCCAAGATTGAAGAAGAACATGCTGAACATATAAGGTTGGTCTTGCAAAAGCTTAGAGAACATAAGTTGTACGCTAAGCGGAGCAAGTGTGAGTTTTGGTTGAAGGAGGTGTCTTTTCTGGATCATGTTGTCTCCAATGGTGGAATAGCAGTGGATCCAGGCAAAGTGCAAGATGTGTTGAATTGGAAACCACCAACCAATGTAAGTGAGATTCATAGCTTTTTGGGATTGGCTGGATACTACAGGAGATTCATTGAAGGTTTTTCCAAGCTTGCTAATCTTATGACAGCTCTGTTGGAAAAGAATGCTAAATTTATATGGTCTAATAAGTGCCAGGCAAACTTTGATGAGCTAAAGAAGAGATTGACTACAGCTTCAGTGTTGATTTTGCCTGATTTAAGCAAGAACTTCTCTATATATTGTGATGCATCTCGTTTAGGCCTTGGATGTGTGCTTATGCAAGAAGGAAGAGCGGTGGCATATGCATCGAGACAATTGAGGAAGCATGAGTTGAATTACCCTACTCATGACTTGGAATTGGTAGCTGTGGTTCATGCTTTGAAAATCTGGAGATATTATCTAATTAGGCATAAGAGTGCTATCTATACAGACCACAAGAGTTTGAAGTATATCTTTACCCAATCAGATCTAAATCTGAGACAACATCGTTGGTTAGAATTGATCAAAGACTATGATTTGGAAGTGCATTATCATCTGGGAAAAGCAAATGTCGTAGCTGATGCACTTAGCAGGAAGAGTTATGCTAATGGACTTAGGATGACATTGATGCCAGCAGAATTGTGTGCTAAAATGGAGCATCTCAACTTAAGTTTTGTCACTAATGCAATAGAATTGGTGATAGAGCCTACATTGGAGCAAGAGATACATAAAGGTCAATTGGAGGATGAAAAACTAAAAGAGATAGCGGAGAATGTAGTGCTTGGAAAGGCATCAGGATTCAGGATGGATGAGAATGGTACTCTTTGGTTCAGAAAAAGGATATGTGTACCTGAAGTGAAGGCTATCCGTGATGCAATTCTGCAAGAGGCCCATGAGTCTGCTTATTCTATACATCCCGGAAGTACAAAGATGTATTCGGATCTCAAAGAGAAGTATTGGTGGTATGGTTTGAAGAGAGACGTGGCAGAGTATGTGGCTTTGTGTGACACTTGTCAAAGAGTGAAAGCTGAGCATCAAAGACCTACAGGATTGCTACAACCAATGAAGATTCCTGAATGGAAATGGGAAGAAGTTGGTATGGATTTTATTATAGGTTTGCCCCGCACTCAAAGAGGTTATGATTCAATATGGGTAATAGTGGATCGACTCACCAAGGTTGCTCACTTTTTACCAGTCAAGACTACCTATACAGGTGCAAGGTTAGCAGAGTTGTATATGGAAAGGATAGTTTGCTTACATGGTGTTCCCAAGAAAATTGTGTCGGATAGAGGCACTCAGTTTACATTGCAATTCTGGCAGAAAATACATAGATCTTTGGGGACAAAGTTGAATTTTAGTTCTGCTTACCACCCACAAATTGATGGACAGACTGAAAGGATCAACCAGATTTTGGAAGATATGTTGAGAGCTTGTGCACTGCAGTATGGTACTAGTTGGGACAAAAGTTTACTATATGCTGAGTTCTCGTACAACAACAGTTACCAGAAGAGTCTCAAGATGACACCTTTTGAGGCGCTGTATGGGCGTAAATGTAGAACGCCTTTGTTCTGGAATCAGACTGGAGAAACTCAAGTGTTTGGACCTGATGTCCTTAGAGACGTAGAAGAACAAGTGAGAATAATTAAAGACAACTTGAGAGTGGCTCAGTCCCAACAGAAGAGTTACGCTGATACTCATAGAAGAGAGCTGACTTTCGAGGTTGGAGATTATGTGTACCTAAAGGTATCACCAATGAGAAGTGTGAAAAGATTCAATATGAAGGGAAAGTTAGCACCGACGTATATTGGACCTTTCAAGATCCTAGAGAGACGTGGAGAAGTAGCCTATCAGTTGGAACTGCCTAAGAGTTTGTCAGGTGTGCACGATGTGTTTCGTGTTTCTTAATTAAAGAAGTGTTTGTGAGTACCAGGAGAGCAAATTCCTTTAGAAGAACTTACTATTAAGGAAGATCTCACATATGAAGAGTATCCGATAAAGATTTTACAGACGGCAGAAAGAGTTACAAGGAGTCGAGTTATAAAAATGTGCAAGGTACAGTGGAATCGGTATACAGAGGATGAGGCTACTTGGGAAAGAGAAGAGGATTGACGAAAGTTTTATCCCCAACTGTTTGAGTAAGCAACCATCCAAATCTCGAGGACTAGATTCATCTTAAGGGGGGGGGGTAGAATTGTAACACCTAAAAATTTGCATTATTTTAGAATAGTAAAATTTGATTTATTTATGCAATTATATGTGCATTTCAAATTTAGGAAATAATATTTTTTTATATGAAATTAAAAATAATATAAGGATAGAAACATGTTGATGTATTCATGTTGTTGCATATTTATTTCTGTGATGGGTGGTTTTGTTTCAAATGCTAAAAGGTTTAAAAAATAATTTTGAAATGAATTTGGAAAATAGATTTGGAAAAAGAAAAGGAAATTCATTTTTCTCTCAACTCCCTTCTTCAATTCGGCCTAGCTTGGCCGCTGGCCTAGTTTTTCCCCCGCTGGCCCAACTCTCCTCGGTAGCCCGCCAGCCCAGCTCGGCCTCTTTTCCTTGCGCGCCGCAACCACCGGCCGCTCGCTCCTCCCGTTTTTCTTCTTGGGCCGGCCTAACCACGGCCGCGCTGCCTTTCCTAAACTGCCGCCGTGCCTCAGTCGCTGACAGCCCGGCCCGCCTGTCGGCGCCGTCCCCCACCTCCGCGCGTCCCATGTCCACGCCCGGTCAAGGCGAAACCGCCGCCGTGCCCACGTCGCGTGTCGTGGGAGCGCCCCCCCGCGCCTGGCCTCTACAAAACGGAGACGTGACCCTGTCTCTCCCCCTGCTATTTTTCCCTGCTTCTTCTTTGTGTTCGCCGAGCGTAGCAGAGGCCGCAACCGCCGCGCCGACGAGCCATGATCCGCCATCTGCCCTCCGCGCAGACAGCCATCCCCGAGCCGCCATCGACATCGATTTTCCTCGCTGTGAGAACCCCCTTGCTCCCCTCCTTCTCCCTGTGCCGTTGTTTTCTTGTTTCATGGCTTCTAGGGTCCATTTTGCGTGCGCCCGTGAGCTCCACATCGCCGACCTTGGCGACCGCCGCCTCGGCTCTCTCCTCCGGCCGCCTTCTTGGCCTGGCCGAGGTCTCCTTCATCTCCGCTATCCCCCGGTGCCCTCGGTTCTTTGAACCATGGCCCAAAGGCTGAGTTCCGCACGCACCGGTGACCTTCTTGCCGCCGGCCATGGAGCCCTGCCGTCGGAGCCACTGTTCCGCGCCGGCCTTCCTTCTCTCTCTTCCCTAGACCTAATCCGAGCCACCCATCTGTGATCCAACGACATAGATCATCCCATACCCCTTCACGGGTAACTTTGCTAAAGAGACACCCTGGTTTTGCCTAATTATGCCCGCAGTCCAAAACACATTTCCTGAGTATGCTTTCTCCTTTTGAAAACATAAAATATACTGTTTTAGTCCAAAGTACGTTTTTAGTATTTACAGAAATGTCATTGCACTGTTTTGCTTATAAAATCGTCGTTATAGCTCCGATTTGACCCGTTCAAATCGCGTTAGGTTCGTAATTAAGTTCTCTACTTGTTAATACCACGGTTAACCCTGTTTACAACATTTAAATTTTGAGATTAGATTTAGTTAAATAAATTGCTATAGGAAATCCCGTCTAAATCATAACTTTCGCGTTTTAGCTCCGTTTTTTGTGAACTTCGCGTTGACATGATTGTAGCGAGACATAGAATCTTTTCATAAACATTTTATCTTATTTTCTATACTGTTGGTGTGCTGTTCTAACTATAGGATTGTTTGCTTTGCATGAATGCCTTTGGAATGTTGTATGTTGCCGTGTTGGTTGCGTTCAGACGGTGAGGAGAACGTTGGAGACCAAGAGTTCTTTGACGACCAGTAGGACCAATAGGAGTTTGCTAACCAAGGCAAGTATAGCATGGGCCTACCTTGATGTCCTATTCACTTTAATCATTCACTCATGTGCATGTGTCTAACTTTGATAACCATAAGGACATCCTAGTTATTTGATGACATGTTTCCTTGACTCCTATGGGTTAATTGCATATGGGTAGATTGCTAGCGCTCTAACTGAACATGGTCTATACAATGGTTAATGGTTCTATGGAACTAAAGGTAAAACATGCTTTATAACAACTGATCCATAGGGCGAAGGTGCAAATGACTTTGATCATGATGCCCTAAGCCCTCCATAAGGACTTATCTGTCGGCAAAAGCTGGGACTGACAGTGCAACCATGAGAGTCATATGGCTCTGACTTTAGCTCAGTAATAGGACATTTTCTAGCTTGTTAGAGGTTACCTTTATAGAGCAAAAGGGGTTTGCCACGTTGGGTATAGGGCTGCCTCTGTTCCTATGTGTATAGCCGCAATGGATATGTGCCATAGGAAAGTGGGGTTCCTACATCTGTCTGCCGAGGAAACCTAGCGGCCCTAACTTGTTAGAGAAACCTATAAAATGGCTTCATAGTGTACCCTGCCCGCTCACCTTGGCAGTGATATGGGAGTAATTAACCCGGGCATATGGGAAACATGACTCGCGGTGAATGTGCACAACCTCTGCAGAGGGTTACAAACTGTTATAACAGCCGTGCTCACGGTCACAAGCGGCCCAAAAAACTCATAGAATAACTGGTTAATTATTGTGCTCATTTATGATGTTCTATGATGATAATATGATACAATTGATTCTGATATCTGATCACGTGGGTTTAATTGGGCTTAAGCATAACTTGATAATAGTTGAAGATAAAATCTTGACCTACTAAAAGTGCTAACTGCAGTAAGCCAGTGTCATCCTTTTTGAGCTTTCATAACCCATGTTAACTTGTTAAGTACGGGAAGTACTACGCTTGTTTACTTTCTATATTTGGATTAAAAATCCCGGATGGGTAACAGATGACAACGTGTATGAGGAGTTTCCTGAGGACTATTAGGCTTGTGGTCAACCAGTTGACCGTCCCTATGATGGAGTTACCACGAGAGAGTTATCTTTTATTTTCCGCTGTGTTGTATAAGATTATATGATGGTATTAATCGTGATGTAAGAAACACCGTGATGATACTTTATGCAATTTGTCGACTTATGTGTGTGACTGATCCCTGGGCACACATGAGCTTTATGCATTCAATTTTATCCTTAAAATTTGGTGTGACACTACGTGTCGAGGTAGAGATTGCCTCCAAGCCAGCTCTACTGCCAGACATGTCTCCACCATGCCACCACTGTTGTAAGCATGTAACCCATGCGATGCTTTCTGCTAAGGCCTGGCCTCATGGCCCGCTATAGGAGGCGCGGTGTGGCGGGTAGGCACCTCTCTCCTCATGTTCATAAGGTGGTGAGACATGTTGATCTTGTCAATGTCGTCCACTCGTTGATTTTGATCTCTCCATGGGGTGCTCCACCATGACTCCAGCCGAGGTCGGTGGTGGATACGTGTACGAATAACACAGGCAACAAATCCATGGCCAAGACGTGTGAATCCATAGTAGGTGGCACGCTGGAATTTTCAGCCATCTATTGAGCCCCTGTTCGTCCACCACATCGACTGACGTTCTCGCTGTGCAGAAGCCAATGGCAAGATCGCATGGCTTACCTCATCTCCTTCATCTAGAACCTGTTTGTTTCTATTTTTTGTTTTTGTTTTGAGACATCCATTGAGGTACAGATTTATACAGTTGTCATATGTTTCCTTTTATTTGACAGATTTCTTTTTTCTCTTTTCTTTACTTCCCTCTTTTTTACGAGTTAGCTTCGATGAGCTGCAATTGGACTCATATTGAACACCCTTCGGACAAAAAGAATTAGAAAAAGGAAAACTAAAAAGCCGGATAAAACAAAGAAACCCCTCACGGTATATATGTATTAAAATAGGATTAGAAAGGGACTTTAAGTCAAGGCAATCGGAACCCCATATATTTAGCATGCTCTGGACGTACGGCTCATGCAATAGGAAATTTGAAAAGGACGCGGACGGATGGATGGTATGGTTGACCGAAATGGGAAAAAGAGCGTAGCCAAGCAGGAGATTTCTATTTTTATATATACTTTTTTATATGGATTGGATTAGGATTTCTATTCAGACTACTCGGGATCGGAGAGATCTAATTGGATTAGGATAAACTGTTATATAAAGAGAAGGACTATATGCGGTTTTCATATTCATGAAAATTAGTTAAGGAGAGGGCCGGACAAAAAAAATGGGTGGAGAGAAATTTTGTCTCTTTAATATTAGGTATAGATCCTAGCTTAAAATCTCCATATATTTTGTTAATAACCAGTGTTCACAGCATTATTAACAAATTTGTCAAGCTTTTGCAGGAGAAAATTCCTAGTTGCATAATCAGACCACGAAACTAAAAATCTCACCAGCAAAGTAAAGATACATACTACCTGAAGTACTACTAAGAGCATCTTCAAGAGTTTCCAAACTCACTTTCAATCTTGATTTTTTTAACAAGATTAAAAAAAACCCGCTCTCCAACAACTCTCTATCTCAACTCCCAATCTTTTCGTACTTGGAAAAATCGATCCAATCGTGCAGAAATATACGCGTGTGTATCCATCGACTATTTTGAAGGTGGAAGGACGTGGAGAACAATAAGGAGATATGATGGTTCCTACTGAAAATGTATGAGAGAGAAAGAAAATATGATTTGCAAATAGTCTGAGATTCTTGATGCAAAATTGTATTGTATATTTTAGTAGCGAGATTTTAGAAATTGTTAGAGGAACTCAACAAATATGCTCCCAACTTTTTTTAGCCACTAAAAAAACTAATCGATTTTTTTGTTACCAATTTAATTTTTGGAAACTATTGGAGGTGCTCTAAAGATCCTTTGTCATTGCACAACTATTTTACAGATTTATCTAGCCGCAACAAAAAACAAACAAACAAACGGCATGTTCGCTGGTTGGTTTGTGGGCTGGTTTGGGCTGGCTGGTGCTGGTTTGTTGTGAGAGGAAAACACTGTTGGCTGGCTGGTTTGGGCTAGCTGAAACCAACAAGCGAACATGGTGAAAAGAGTAAAACACACTAGTAGAGAACAAACCTTTGATCGAAGGGCCAAACCAGGCTCTAGTCCCGGGAAATATTGCGCCCGGGACTAGAGAGACCTTTAGTCCTGGTTGGTGGCTCCAACCGGGACTAAAGGTCCCTGCCCAACGGCTCCTGTGCCAGGCCGTTGTGGCAGGGAACCTTTAGTCCCGGTTGGCGCCACCAACCGGGACTAAAGGTCGACCTTTACTCCCGGTTGGTGGCTCCAACCGGGAGTAAAACTCTTGTCCCGGCAAGTGGCGTGGCTCGGGACTAGAAAGTGACCTTTAGTCCCGGTTGGATCCACCAACCGGGACTAAAGGCCCCCCTATAAATCCTGCTGGCCGTCTTCTTCCTCCCCGAGCCCACCCGAGAGCTTAAGTTCAAATTTAAGCAGTGTTCTTGCTCTTTCTCCATCCATTCTTCGATTCCTCCATCGATTTCTTCGATTCCTCCGTCGATTCTTTGGTTCTAAAGGTTACCAACTTCATACTCTCATGTTTCACCATTGTCTTATCTCATTTTGTTCACTATATATATATGGTTCTTTATTGTGGTTTTTTGATTTGTAAGCAATTTGAGCTCAAAATCACTTCAAGCTTGCATATTTACATGAAGGAAGGTTAAAGTAGCTATTAAAAACTAGTATTCACCGTTCATTTGTAGCATGCATAGCACACTTTATTGTTTAGAGATATAGAGAATTTTAGAGTTTTTTTTTTAATTTTATTTGTTTATAAAATGAGAAATTTATAGTGTATTAAAAAATGAGTATAGAGAGTAGATGGCAACTGCTTTCGGGTCCTCGGCCTCTCATGGGTTTCCAAAGCGACTTCGGCCGGGCCTCCCACTCATTGCATGCGGCAAGTGTTGTGATGAGACGAAGATTGTGATGGAGTACCGAGTGAAGAAGGAGGGTCCCAACAAGGGTCGCATTTTCTACAAGTGTCCGAATCACAATGTGAGTTATTTTATCATATTTAATGACTATGGTTAGTTTATACCTATTTTCATAATGGTTGTGATTAAAGTTCTAATTTTCTGTTTTAATTTTAGTGGGATGGCACTGGATGTTCAGGCTTCTACTGGGAGGAAGAGTATGTTGAACTCGTGCAAAAATATCTTGCACAACAGGCAGATATGGCGGCTAATGAGGCAGTGATCTAGCTGAAGAAGCCCAAAGATGTTGAACAAATGGGGGATCTATCTGTTTTACTTAGGATTGGTCGCGAAATCCTTGTGCTGCTGAAGTGCATTTTAGCTTTAGTGTTTTTAGTGGTAGTTGGGATTGTCTACATTGTAGCGAGGCTTTCTTAAATTTATAGCTTTTGTGGTGGTATGCATGTTGTATAATTAACTAATTATGTTCTAGGTTTTAATACGGTATTTATGTCATGTAATGCAGATGTGTCGGCATTGGATGTACAATGCTGATTGTCGCTCCCAAGAGTTCATGGACGGTGTGCATTCTTTGTTACGTGCGGCCGAGGCAAACAAACATGATGGTTTCATGTGCTGCCCATGTGTCGTATGTAAGAATACGATGGAATATGCTAACTCAAAGACTCTTCATTCACACTTATTCAAGTCGGGTTTTATGCCAAACTATATT
Organism: Miscanthus floridulus; assembly: GCF_019320115.1. NCBI lineage: Eukaryota > Viridiplantae > Streptophyta > Magnoliopsida > Poales > Poaceae > Miscanthus > Miscanthus floridulus. The sequence continues at coordinate 12,223,129 of NC_089587.1, forward strand.
TGTTGGACGAAGCACGGAGAAACTAGAGTTGTAATGGAAGAAGGTGAAGAAGAACAATGGGGCGATGATAACATTTTTGCTGAATATGGCGCCTTCAATGATACTGCAATGGGGGAAGTTGAAGAAGAGATGGGGGCAAAGGAGAAGCCCGCTGAAGAAGAGGTGGGGGCAGAGGAGAAGCCCGCTGAAGAAGAGGTATGGGCAGAGGAGGAGCCCGCTGACGATCTTGGTCAGGCCATTTGTGACGTACAAAGAGAATGCAAAAGTGAAAAGGAGAAGATCAAGTTCGACCGCATGCTAGAGGATCACAAGAAATTGCTATACACAACTTGTGATGCAGGGCAAAAAAAGTTAGGTACCACATTGGAATTGCTGCAATAGAAGGCAAAGAATGGTGTATCTGACAAGGGATTCGTGGAGTTACTAAAAATCCAAAAGAAGATGCTTTCGAAGGATAACGAATTGCCCAGCACTACGTACGAAGCAAAATAGGTAGTCTGCCCTTTAGGATTAGAAATCCAAAAGATACATGCATGTCCTAATGACTACATCCTCTACCATGGCATGGAGTATGAGAAGTTGGATGCATGCCCTGTATGTCACGCGTCGTGGTATAAGATCAGGCGAGATGACCCTGGTGATGTTGAGGGTGAACGTCCCAAGAAGAAAATCTCTGCCAAGGTTATGTGGTATGCTCCTATAATACCACGCTTGAAACATCTTTTTAGAAATAGAGACCATGCAAAGTTGTTGCGATGGCACAAAGAAGACCATAAGGTAGACAATATATTGAGACACCCTGCTAATGGGTCCCAGTGGAGAGCAATCGATAGAGAATTCCCCGAGTTTGCAAGTGACGCAAGAAACTTAAGGTTTGCTTTAAGTACGGATGGTATGAATCCTTTCGGGAAGTAGAGCAGTAGTCACAGCACTTAGCCTGTTACTCTATGTATCTACAACCTTCCTCCCTCGTTATGCATGAATTCTTGTTCTGTTTCGCCAACTGCTGGCGGCTCGTCGTTGCTGACAACATGGATCAAATCCCCTCGTCTTGGCGGGAAAGACGGAAATTGGGGGAAACCCGGGGCGTGGTCTGGTAGATCCAGATCGTATTGGGCGCCTTCATCTTCGTGACGCTGAAGCTCGGTGTGGACAGATGCGTTGGACGCGATGCCGGATGAGGAGCTGGAGTCACCTTCTCGGACTGTGTGGACGGATCCTTCCCGATAATCTTCGATCCGGACCATGTTGACGATGTTGCATGGCTTCGGCCGAGATCGGTGTACAGGACACAGATCCGAGCGGTGTCGCAGGTTGTACGTGTAGCTGGAGGCAGCGTTTTGCAGGCCGTAGGGCTGGACCTGGTGGTTCTCCGTCGAGGCTTCGTACTCGCAGAGTCGGAGACCCGTCGCAAAGGCTGGCTGGCGACGAGCGGAGCGCCCCTCAGGAGTAGATACGACCACAAGATCTGTTCCGAGTCGTGCAGGACGACTGGTCCGAGCTGGTCGGATAGATCTGTTGTGGGGAGATGTTACCTGCTCATTAGGTTGGCTTTGAATCGTACTTACCAGAGCTAGGGTTTCAGCGAGTTTGGTGCCGACCCGATCGATGGAGTCGAGCAAGTCGGTGTCGTCGATCTGCTTTCCTCTGTAGCGGGGAAGCAGACGACGGGTTGTCGGCGTGGCTGTAAGCGTGGTCGGAGCCATATCCATCGTGGTCGGAGCCACGTTCGCCGTGGTCGGAGCCGTGTTCACCGTGGTCGGAATCGTGTTCACCGTGGTCGGAGCCGTAGCCGATGCAGGTGAAGTAGTCGTCGGCGCGGGTTGAATCCACGCCTCCTCCGCGGTCATGGTGATGGAGACGTCGGGGCCGGTGGTCCAGGTGATCTGGCCAACGGTGAACGTGAGGCCGTTGGGCGTAGCCATGGAGCCGGAGACGATGACCATCTTGTTTGCTTGACGAGCAGTACGCACACCCCCTACCTGGCGCGCCACTGTCGACGAAATATGGTCGGCAGTCTACCTAGGGGTATGTCCAAGGTAGTAGATTATCGGCAGACAGATGCGCAAGCCCCAAACAAGACGGTGACGCAAGACAGACACGAGGTTTTATCCAGGTTCGGCCGCCAAGAAGGCGTAATACCTACGTCCTGCGTCTGATTTGTATTGCTGTATGTCAATGAGAGATATTTTTTAGAGGGGTCCCCTGCCCGCCTTATATAGTCCGGGGGGCAGGGTTACAGATCTGGAAACTAATCCTAGTCAGTTACAACTGCCATATCTGGCCGGATAAGGATTCCTATTCTAACCGACCAGGATCCTGCTTGATTGCCAAATCCGTCTTGATTCCTTGTGCGGGACTCCGATCAGGTTAACTGGGCCGCATGTCATCTTTCGGGTGGACTGAACCCATCGATCCGGGCCAGCCCAAGCTTAGCCGTAAGGGTATAGGGGTTAATACCCCCACACCGGTGCTCATCCAAGGCCCAAAGCAACCTAGCAACGACATCAATGTGTACCTGAGGCCACTAGTTGAAGAACTTCTACTTTTGTGGAACAAGCCAGGTGTACGCGTGTGGGATGAGCACAAGCAGGAGCACTTTGACCTACGAGCATTGTTGTTCGTAACAATCAATGATTGGCCAGCTCTAATTAATCTTTCAGGACAATCAAACAAGGGATATAATGCATGCATGCACTATTTCGGTGACATGAAAGGTATATTCTTGAAAAAGTGTCGCAAGGTCGTGTACCTTGGGCATCGATGATTTCTTCCTGCAAATCACCTCGTAAGAAAGAAAGACAAGCATTTTAAAGGTAAGGCAGACCACCAGACCAAGCCTCGCAACCGAACTGGTGAGGACGTCCTCGATATGGTCAATGATGTGAAAGTAATATTTGGAAAGGGACCTGGCAGCCAACCTGTTTCGAAGGACGCCAATGATCACGCACCCATATGGAAGAAGAAGTCCATATTTTGGGAGCTACCCTATTGGCAAGTCTTAGAGGGCCGCAGCGCGATCGACGTGATGCACCTGACGAAAAATCTTTGTGTGAACCTGCTAGGCTTCATGGGCGTGTATGGAAAGCCTAAGGACACAATTGAAGCACGACAGGACCTGCGGTGTTTGAAAGAATGAGACAACCTGCATCTAGAGAAGACAGATGATGGACGCCAGTACTTAAGTCCTGCCAGCTACACTCTTAGCAAAGAAGAGAAGGATAGCTTGTTTGAATGCCTAGATAGCATTAAGGTACCATCTGGATTCTCCTCGAATATAAAGGGTATAATAAATATGCCAGAGAAGAAATTTGGACACTTAAAGTCCCATGCCTGTCACGTGCTCATGACTCAATTGCTTCTAGTTGCATTAAGAGGAATTCTACCGCCAAATGTACATCTAGCCACCGTGAAGCTATGTGAATTCCTCAATGTAATTTCTCAGAAGGCAATCGATCCAACGGATCTAGCGAAACTATAGAATGATGTGGTTCAATGTCTTGTCAGCTTTGAGTTGGTGTTCCCTCCTTCCTTCTTTGATATCATGACACACCTCCTAGTTCATCTGGTCAAGGAGATTACTATTCTCTGTCCTATGTTCCTACACAACATGTTCCCCTTTGAGAGGTTTATGGGAATCCTGAAGAAATATGTTCACAACCGTGCTTGGCCAGAAGGAAGCATCACCAAGGGCTACAAAACAGAGGAGGTCATTGAGTTATGTGTTGACTTCATTCCCGATATTAACTCAATTTGTGTTCCTAAATCACGACATGAGGGGAGACTAAGTGGAAAGGGGACACTAGAGAAGAAAACATATATTGGTAAGGGTGATGATTATTTCAATAAAGCACACTATACAGTTCTACAGAACTCCTCCTTGGTAGATCCGTATATCGAGACACACAAGAACCTCCTTCGATCTGAGTTCTCAGGGAAGTCTGAAGCATGGATTACGCGTCAGCACATGGAAACTTTTAGTGACTGGTTGCAAAAAGAATGTCAGGGTGATGAGAGAATTGATGAGGAGCTATATTTGTTGGCTAGGTAGCCATCGTGGCATATCCTCACATACAAAGGGTATGAGATAAATGGGAATACATTTTACACAGTAGCACAAGATAAAAGGAGCACCAACCAGAACAGTGGTGTCCGCATAGATGCCACCGACCCTAGTGGGAACAAGCAAACATACTATGGCCGCATAGAGGAGATATGGGAACTAAACTATGCATCTCATTTTAAGGTACCTTTGTTCAAGTGCTAGTGGGTAAAGACGACTAGAGGCGGCGTAGCAGTCGACAACCAGTATGGAATGACAACAGTGGACCTCAACAATATTGGGTACAAAGGCTAACCATTTGTCCTTGCGAAGGATGTGACTCAGGTGTTCTATGTCAAGGACATGTCTACAAAACCGAAGAGAGGGAAAAACGACAACCACCCAATCAATGATGAGCCAAAGCGCCACATAGTTCTTTCAGGAAAAAGAAACATCGTTAGAATCGAAGACAAGTCAGACATGTCAGAAGATTATGAAAAGGATGACCGAATTTCACCCTTCACAGTGAACAAAGACCCTAGCATCCAGCTAAACGATGAGGACACTCTATGGTTATGGCGCGATCATAACCAAGGGACATACGTCAAGAAGAAGTTCATTACTGTGCCCGCTTGATATATATATTGATGTTCAATAGTGTGTATTAGAGATATTATATAATAATTGTGAATTTATGTTTGATGTTGAATTATGTCGCGTTGAAATGATGTGAAAACAAATTTATGTTTGATGTTGGGATTATGTCATGTTGAAATGATGTGAAAACAAATTTATGTTTGATGGTGGGATTATGTCACGTTCAAATGATGTGAAAACAAATTTCCAGTCGAAACACAAGAGTTTTTTTGAATTTAATTAAACACTATATTTTTGCATTATTGAAATAGTAATTTAAACACTATATTGTGTTTTAAAACTTGTTAAAAAAATCAAAACTTCAGGTCACATAATTTTCCTGTGTGCAACAAAGCAAAATAGAATCTATATTTTTTAAAAATATTTTTATGTCTTTTATTTAATTTTCTGTGCAATTAACTATACTTTTATCATTTGTGTAAAAATAAATATATTAAAATCCTAATGAATTGGCAGGCAGCGAAACTATAGTTTGGCCGCCCGCCAAAAACCTTTAGTCCCGGGCGCCACCACCAGTCGGGACTAAAGGTTACCTTTAGTCCTAGGTGCCACCACCAGCGGGGACTAAAGGTGTGACCTTTAGTCCCAGGCGTTAACAGGGCCCAGGACTAAAGGGCCTTTAGTCCCGGCTGGTAGTGGCGCCCGGGACTAAAGGTCCTCTCCCTTATATAGCCTCGACGCCTGCCTCGGCCCCTCTTCTTCCTCCTCCCCAACGTTGCACGCCCTGACTAAGCGCGCTCGCCGACGCGCCACCCCCGACCACCCCGGCCCATCCCCACTCCACTGTGGCCGTCCCCGCCCCGGCCTCGCTCCGCCGTGGTCGTCCCAGTCACCGGACTGGTGCCCTGCCCCCTAAACTGCCGGATTGGAGGAGAGGAGGAGCAGGGCAGTAGAGGAGAGAAGGGAGGTGGAGGAGAGAATGGAGAAGGAAGAAGGAGAAGGGAGGAGAAGGAGAAGGGAGAAGGAAGAAGGAGAATGGAGGAGGAAGGAGAAGGGAGGAGGAGGAGCCTCGACCACCGGCCACACCCCTTGCTGCCTCGTCATCACCGCCTCCGGACACCCATCACTGCCGACCCCTACGTACGTCTATCATCACCGCCGACCCCTACGTACGTCGATATGTGTTTGTATGTGTCGGGTACCATAAAACGGGGTACCCCTAGCGTATATCGAAAGAGCCACTTCAACCCCGTAAGAAACAAAGCCAGAAGGTAAGCCATTAGTTAATCACCGGCCACGTCCGAGCCCACCGGCTCTCCGCCTCACCTTTAGCCTTGCACGGAAGGTCTCGATGGCCTGACGAATCTCTGCCTCACGCGAGGCCTTGTACGGGAGGCCTCGATAAGGAACCCCTTCTCCGTCTTGCCCGAGGCCCCGCGTGTACAGCCTCGAACGAGACAGCGATTCTCCGCATTGCTCGAGGCCGGCTCGGTAATAACCCGTCGCTCCCGCCTTGACCAGCCTTCTCGACAACGTGTCGCATCCCATTAATGTGTCAACCACTCCCACAATCTCAGCCGGACGGCGACTCGACACCGCGGAGTGGCCGACGGGACAGGAGGTCACATCGCGCCATACCATCCAAGAGTAGGACGAGGTAGGGGTTACCGGGCACTGTGCGCTGGTGCTGTGCCCACGATCAGCGCCTGAACTACACTGTGCCACCTAATCCCCGCCCTTGGAACAACGCGGCATGGGGAGTCAGGTCCGGGTCACCATAGCCTCAGAATTAGCATACAAGCCCAGCCGCTCCCTCCAAGCCTCGGCAATCTACTGTAGGGCCTCGGCAACCATGGGATTCACGTCTGCCGAGCCTCCCACGATGGCTCGGCCTCGGCACCCGCTGAGCCCTAGCTTCTCTCGCAGTCAGCGCACGATGGCCGGCACATCGACTGCCACGCCCCGCTTCAAGCAAACACTGGAGCCCCTACGATGCATAGGAACAGATGTGACCGGCGCGTTGCCCCAATACTTCAAGGACGGGACCACTCCGTCGACCATGCCGCCACAGCAACGGGCTACAGGGCTCAGACATGCTGCCTCCATTCGCACAACACCCTATAACTAGAGCATGTATCACCCTTGTCCCCTCTTCAAACTATAAAAGAGGGACCAGGGCCGTTTTGGGGAGGGGGACACAGACGATTAGGCCTAGGCTCACACAACAAACTCACGCATATACGCACGAACGAACACCCAAGCTCCCCCATGGCTTGAGATCAACCTCTCAAGCAGTCCATGCCACACCACAAAGAGACCTGGGACTAAGCCCCCTCTCTCGCCCTGCTTGTAACCCCCTACTACGAGCACTTCAGTGCAAGGAATACAAGATCGATCCCTTGAACTAGATGTAGGGTACCCATTACTCGAACTAGTATAAGCTTTGTGTCTCTTTGCATCACCATCCAGAATTGGGAACACGCAGTACAAATTTACTAGTGGGTGGAGGACCCGCCGGTCCAAAACACCGACAGTTGGCGTGCCAGGTAGGGGCCTCTGCATGTCAGTTTCGTCATCCCAACAAGTTCTGGATGGCAGACCCTGTACGACCACTACATCTCAGCACGGTGATCTAGTTTGGGAGCCTAGAGTTCATGTCTCTAGGGCATGAGTACGACATGGTACTCCTCATGCCTCGAGCCCCACCGATCGACGACGACATCACGCACCGGTAGCCCAGGCGCAGGCGGCGCCCAGGCGGCCGCTCTCACCACGCTCGCTAGGCACGACGCGAGCAGGATCACCCCGACATTACGTGAACCCAGGGTGACACACCGCTCTCCACCAGTATCCTATGACCAGCTGTTGGCGCAAGGTCCCTGGTTGGGGACCTATCTAGCCTGAACCTGGACAAGGGAAAAACACCGGTGGCATGCGGCGACGCCCCGTCATCAAGCTCCGCTCCACCACTCCCTAAGGAGCCAACTCTGGCGGAGCAGAGCCAGGCGACGGCACCATCCCCATACCCCTTCGGGTTGAGAAATGTCATCGCCTCTTACGCTTACGCCTACGCTTCCGCTCACACGGATCCCTCAGGATGCCACCAACGCTTCGCTCTCGACTTCAACACCACCGCGTCGACCCACACCCACGTCGACTCCTCGAAGGAGGACGAGACATGGGCTAGAGTGGATTTCTTCGGACTCCACGACCCTAAAGCCATGCACCGCTTCTTGGCCGCAAGCGTCTACTGCATCGGCTACTCCGATTCCGATGACGAGGGCATCCACGACCCTACTCCCGAGTGTTTCCACGTCGGGCTCAGGATGCCAAGGGTGGGCGAGGAGAACGAGGGTGCAGACAACCGGTCCCTACCTCACTAGGGAGTGGACGCCGCCATACCTCCGCGTGTTGTCTCACCGGCAGCGCGGTGCAGGAACCTTGCCCCTGCATAACCTCAACGCTCGGACCTAGAATAGCTCCGTGAGCTCTAGGCCAAGGTTGAACAAGACCGACTCCTCCTGCAGTAGCTTCGAGACTCTCTCGAACATGAGCAGTGAGGTCGCAGCGATGGTGGAGGAGCCTAATGGAGGGCTCGCGACGTGCACCACCGTATCCACGACAACGAGGGGAGTGAGCAATCCCCAATCTTCAATCGTGCTAGCCAGAACGTCGCGGTTGCAGCGATGTTAGTCCACGCGATGCCCGAGCCTTCTACCACGAAGGGGCGAAGGGTCCGCGGTGAGCTCCGAGATCTCGAGACCACCGCAGTGCAGCAAGCCGAGAGTTCCACCTCCAGACGGCGTGGGGGTGCCTCAGACCTTCCCGCGGCACCACCTTGGTAGGATAGGGAAGCCTTGGTTCGTCCCGAGCCCACTTGGGCACCAATAGCCCATAGGGTCCCCTTGCTGCTTGACTGCCTCGGCAACCAACGCGAGGTGAAGGGAGACCATGAGGTGGTCAGCAAGCGACGATGCCATGACAATGAGGGACCCACCCGAGGCTACCATCCACACCGAGGTGGCCGTTATGACAGCAAGGAGGACTGCAGCCCTTTTCCTGAACCGCCTGGCCCTTGAGTATTCAGCAGGGCCATCCGCGCTGCTCATTTCCCGGCCCAGTTTTGGCAACCAGCCAACCTTACAAAGTATAGCGGCGAGACCAATCCCGAACTTTGGCTTGCCGATTACCGCCTAGCTTGTTAGCTAGGTTGCGTAGATGATGACCTACTCATCATCTATAACCTCCCCTTGCTCTTGTTAGACTCGGCGCGAGCCTGGCTCGAGCACCTTCCTCCCTCATAGATCCACGACTGGCGCGACTTGGTTAGGATCTTCGTCGGGAACTTCCAAGGCACATATGTGCACCCTGGAAACTCCTGGGACCTTAAGAGCTGTCCCTAGAAACCGGACGAGTCTGTCCGAGACTTCATCCGGCGCTTCTCCAAATAGTGCACCGAGTTGCCGAGCGTCGGCGACTTAGAAATCGTCTAGCCTTTCCTCTCTGGCACCACCTGCCGAGACTTGGTCCAAGAGTTAGGCCAGAATGTGCCACGCTCAGCCACCGCGCTCCTCGACATCGCCACCAACTTTGCCTCAGACGAAGAGGCTATTGGGGCCATCTTCCCCCATAGTGACGCCAAAGGGAAGCGAAGGGACGAGGCCCCCGAGGCCTCGGCTCCCCACCTCCCCAAGAGAAAGAAAAAGGGTCGCTAGGGGAAGCAAGATATCCTCAAGGCCGATCTGATCGCGGCCACAGAGCGCAACAATCCTCGAGGCCCTAGGGGCCCAGGCCCTTCGACAACATGCTTAGGAAACCCTGCCCTTACCACCAGGGCCCGGTAAAGCATGCCCTCGAGGATTGCTCCATGCTCTGGCGTTACTACACCAAGCTCGGGCTCCCCGATGATGATGCCAAGTAGAAAGGCACCGGCGACCGGGACGATGATAAGGACGATGGGTTCCCCGAGGTGCACAACACTTTCATGATCTTTGGCGGACCCTCGACGTGCCTTACGGAGTGCCAGCGAAAGAGGGAGCACCAGGAGGTCTTCTTGGTCAAGGTGGCCACTCCCCAATACCTCGACTGGTCTCGGGAGGCGATCACCTTTGATCAAGATGACCACCCCGACCATGTCCCAAATCTCGGGCAGTACCCACTCGTTGTCAACCCGATCATTGGTAACACTCGACTCACCAAGGTGTTGATGGACGGAGGCAGCAGCCTCAACATCCTCTACGCCAGCACCCTAGAGCTCCTAGAGATCGACCGGTCACGGCTCCGGGGTGATGCCGCGCCTTTCCACGGCATCATGCCAGGGAAACACACGCGACCCCTCGGACGCATCGACCTTCCCGTTTGCTTCGGCACCCCCTCCAACTACCGCAAGGAGGTCCTTACCTTCGAAGTGGTTGGATTCAGGGGAACCTACCATGCTATCCTGGGGCGGCCGTGCTACGCCAAGTTCATGGTGGTCCCCAACTACACCTACCTCAAGCTCAAGATGCCAGGTCCCAACGACGTCATCACGATCAAGTCCACATACGAGCATGCATACGACTGCGACGTCGAGTGCATCGAATATGCCGAGGCTCTCATGGAAGCTGAGACCCTCATTGTCGACCTTGACCAACTCGGCAGCCAGCTGCCCGAGCCCAAGCATTGAGCCAGGACGTTCGAGCCCACGGAGGCCATCAAACTCATCCCAGTCAACCCCGCCTGCCCTGATGACCGAGCGCTGAGGATCAGCGCCACCCTCAACATCAAATAGGAGGCCGTGCTCATCGACTTTCTCCGCGCAAATGCCAACATGTTTGCGTGGAGTCCCTCGGACATGCCGGGCATACCAAGGGAGGTCGCCGAGCATGCCTTAGACATCTGGGCCAGCTCCAGACCAGTGAAGTAGCGCCTGCGCTGATTCGACGAGGAAAAGCACAGGACCATCGGCGAGGAGGTGCAGAAACTTTTGGCATCCGGGTTCATCAAGGAAGTATCCCATCCAGAGTGGTTAGCTAACCCTGTGTTGGTCAAGAAGAAAAATGGGAAATGGAGGATGTGTGTAGACTACACCGGTTTGAATAAAGCCTGTCCAAAGGTCCCCTTCCCATTACCGCGAATCGATCAAATCGTTGACTCCACTATGGGGTGCGAGACCCTATCTTTCCTTGATGCATATTCTGGTTACCATCAAATCAAGATGAAAGAGTCCGACCAGCTCGCGACTTCTTTCATCACCCCATTCGGCATGTATTGCTACGTAACTATGCCTTTCGGCCTCAGAAACATAGGGGCCACGTACCAGCGGTGCATGACCCAAGTCTTTGGTGACCACATCGGGCGAACCATTGAGGCCTATGTGGACGACATCGTGGTCAAGTCCAGAAAGGCCGGGGATGTCGTCGACAACGTGAAGATAGCCTTCAAATGCCTTAGAGAGAAGGGCATCAAGCTCAACCCCGAGAAGTGTGTGTTCGGGGTCCCCCGAGGCATGCTCTTGGGATTCATAGTCTCGGAACATGGCATCGAGGCCAACCCAGAGAAGGTCTCAGCCGTGACCAGCATGGGACCAATTTGAGACCTCAAGGGAGTATAGAAGGTCATGGGATGCCTTGTGGCCCTGAGCCGTTTCATCTCGTGCCTTGGCGAAAAAGGCTTACCTCTGTACCGCCTCTTGAGAAAATCCGAACGCTTTTCTTGGACCCCCGAGGCCGAAGAAGCCCTCACCAAGCTCAAAGCACTGCTCACCAACCCTCTCATCCTGGTACCGCTGGCCAGGGACGAGGCCCTCTTACTCTACGTCGCCGCGACAACCCAAGTAGTCAGTGCGACCGTGGTAGTGGAGAGGCAGGAATAAGGGCACGCTCTGCCCGTCCAACGACCTATTTACTTCATCAGCGAAGTACTTTCCAAGACCAAAACACGCTACCCCCACATGCAAAAGCGGATCTACGCCGTAGTCTTGGCTCGACGCAAGCTGCGCCACTACTTCGAGTCCCTCCCGGTGACTGTGGTATCGTCTTTCCCCCTCGGAGAGATAATCCATAACCGGGAGGCCTCAGGTAGGATAGCCAAGTGGGCCGTCGAACTCATGGGGGAAGCCCTGACCTTTGCACCTCAAAAAGCAATAAAATCCCAGGTCTTGGCCGATTTTGTGGCTGAGTGGACCGACACCCAACTGCCACCTGCTCTGATTCAGACGGAGTGCTGGACCATGTACTTCGATGGGTCCCTGATGAAGCCTGGGGCAGGCGCGGGCCTGCTCTTCATCTCACCCCTTGGAGTACACATGCGCTACATGGTTCGGCTCCACTTCGCCACCTCCAACAACGCAGCCGAGTACGAAGCTCTTGTCAACGGCTTGCAGATCGCCATCGAACTTGGAGTACGGCGTCTCGATATCCGGGGTGACTCGTAGCTCGTCGTTGATCAAGTCATGAAGGAGTCAAACCGCCTTAACCCCAAAATGGAGGCGTACTACAAGTTGGTACGTCGCCTAGAAGACAAGTTCGACGGTCTCGAACTTAACCACATCGTGCGGAAATACAACGAGGCTGCAGATGAACTGGCAAAGATGGCCTCGGCACGGGCTCTGGTCCCCCTGAACGTCTTTGCTAGGGACCTCCACAAGCCTTCTATTGACTACGCCTCGGTAGCAGAAGAGGGCCCACCTACCAAACCCGCCGCAGGGCTCGACGCCCCCTCTACCGCCGAGACTCCTTTGGCCAAGCCCGAGGTCATGGAAGTCAACACCGGGCCTCCCCAGACCGACTAGGACATAGACTGGCGAGTCCCGTTCCTTGATTGGCTCACTCAGGGAGAGCTTCCTAGTGACAAGACCAAAGTCCGACGGCTTGCACGACAAGCCAAAACTTACGCCCTCTGCAATGGCGAATTGTATAGGCGAAGTCCCTATGGTGTCCTCCAATGATGCATCACCACCAAGGCAGGCCAAGCCCTACTTTGGGACTTGCACGCAGGCGCCTGTGGGCACCATGCAGAGCCTCGGATGCTAGTCAGAAATGCCTTCCGCCAAGGGTTCTACTGGTCGACGACAGTTGCCGACGCCACCAAATTAGTACACTCATGCGAGGGATGCCAGTACTATGCGAGGCAGACACACCTCCCGGCACAAGCCCTCTAAACCATCCCCATCACATGGCCATTTGCCGTATGAGGGCTCGACATGGTTGGGCCTCTACAGAAGGCCCCCGGGGGCTACACCCATCTTTTGGTAGCAATCGATAAATTCACCAAATGGATCGAGGCTCATCCGATCAATCAAATCAAATCCAAGCAAGCAGTGCTATTCTTCACCGACATCATCCATAGGTTTGGGGTCCCGAATACCATCATCACCGACAATGGGACACAGTTCACCGGCAAAAAATTCTTGATATTCTGCGATGACCACCACATCCGTGTAGCCTGGTCGGCCGTAGGACACCCGAGGACAAACGGCCAAGTAGAATGTGCCAACGGCATGATCCTACAAGGCCTCAAGCCAAGAATTTACAACCAGTTGAAGAAGTTTGGCAAGAAATGGCTCGTCGAACTCCCGTCGGTCATCTGGAGCCTAAGGAACACACCAAGCCGAGCCACGGGATTTACACCTTTCTTCCTAGTCTATGGAGCCGAGGCCATCCTCCCCACTGATTTGGAGTATGGTTCCCTGAGGCTACAGGCCTACAACGAGCAAACCAACCGCACCACCAGTGAGGACGCCCTCGACCAACTAGAGGAAGCCTGAGACATTGCGCTGCTACATTCGGCCAAGTACCAGCAAGCCCTACGGCGCTATCAAGCCTGGCGCATTCGAAACCGAGACTTGAAGGTAGGTGACCTGGTGTTGAGGCTGACACAGAGCAACAAGGGCCACCACAAGCTGACCCCACTGTGGGAAGGACCATACATCGTTGCCCAAGTGCTAAAGCCCAGGATCTACAAGCTAGCCAACAAGAAGGGCGAAATCCTCACCAATGCTTGGAACATAGAACAACTATGTCGCTTTTACCCTTAAATTTCCAAGCATTGTATGCATTGTTTCTCAAAATACAATTAAGAAACGCTCTTTAGTTGTTCTAATTATTCGAGAGACCCCCCGGACCCATCACGGGTCTCGACAATACGATAGCACTGTAAGGGAGACTCGGCTCTGCCTCTGCAGAACCAAACCTCCCTTAGGGGCTAGATGGGGGACTCCCCCTAAGTCCCACGCACCATTCTTCGGTCATTTTTTGAAAAAATTCGTACGCCAAGACTCTCTAGCATGCTCTGATGAATCGGTTGTAAAAAACCCATGGACCAAAAAGTCTATTTCCTAAGCAGAAGGCCGGTAGAGTCATGAGACGGCCTACGCCTCTGGGCTACAGCACTCCCTCACCACCTCTCGCCCAAGGGACGGCTTAAGCTCCAAGGAGGTTTTTTGCAAAAGAAATCTGATCAGAGACAACAAAGGCCAGAGGCTCGGAAATACAAGAAATAAGATTATGAAACATAAGTACGTTAAAAAAAGGGCCTCGACGGCCATAAGTGTTACAATACAAAATTAATCCCCATCCCATTTACATGGCCTCTTGGGCCTAGGTCAAGGCTCAAGACCTCCAGCATCGGCAGACGGCGGGGGAGGGACCACCTCCTCTTCGAACAGCGTCGCCAGCACCGTGCCGGGGCCGTCCACCGCCTCCATCAGCTTTGTGACCACCTCGTCGGCCTCCTCCTCATCGTCGGGCAGGACATAGCCATCGCTGATGGCCGGGAGGTCAACGCCGATGTAGTGCGAGGTGATGATGGCCAGTGCGCTCTTGACACCCGTGTGTAGTGCTCCTCAGAGCCGCTCGCGTATTTGGCCGCTCAACGCAATCAGACGGCTCCCAAGGGAGCTGCCTGACTGAACCCCCTCGACCTCCAAGGCCTCGCAGGTGGTACGGGCGGCACCTTTCAGTGCCTCGTGCTCCCTGATTTCGGTCTCGAGCACCGCCTGCACCGCAACGGAAGCCTGGACCGCCCGGGTGACCTCCGCCTCCAACTATGTGCCCAAGGAAACGGGGTGGGATTGAGCACAAAGAAAAACAAGCCAAAAAAGGGATGGAAGCCTACGGGACTCACCCCTGGCCTTCTGCTCCCAGTGTTGGGCCTCGACCCGAGAGGCCTTGGCTTTCTCTCCCCAGCGCTGGGCCTCGGCCCGCGAAGCCTCAGCCTTTTCCTTCAGGCGCTGGGCCTCGACCTAAGAAGCCTCAGCCTCCCTAGAAGCCTCTCTCCCCAGCTCTGCATCACACCAGGGAGTTAGGAGGCGAACACAAGAAAAATGAAGAAAACGAGGGGGATAGTACTCACCCTCGGCCTTTCCCCTCCAGACCATAGCCTCGGTCTAGGAGGCCTCAACTGCCATAAGGGCCTCATCCAAGGCGCCTTTCATCAGCTGGTGTGCACTCTGTTCTACCCCTAGCTACCCAGCAAGGACCTTGCCCGAGGCCGTCGCTTCTTCAGCCCAAGACCTGAAGGTGTCCCGACCACCAGCGACGTAGGTCAGCTCCTCCTCCAACTCCTTGACCCGTGCCACCAAAGGGGTGACCTACTCCTGGGCCGTGGCCACCTCAACCTTCGCATCAGCACAACGAAGATGAAGGTCCTCCACCTCCGCGCTCCGTGCCGCCAGAAGCTCGTTGGCACCCGCAAGCAGGCCCTTTTGCCGCTGGAGTTGGTCCCAGACGTCCCTCTCCCACCAGAGAAAGACCGACTTCCCAAGGGACCGGGTCTCGAGTTCCTGGGGAAGCAGAACAGGGGTCATTCACTACAACAAAACTCAGAAAAAGACAACATCGCACAAGAAAAGAAAGCGTGAACCTGGGTGACTCCGGGCAGTTCGTCGGCCACCACGAACAACGCCGTCCATAGTGACCACTCTGCCAGCTTGCGGTATTGCTTGAAGGTGTCCCAGCGCCCACCCTCGACTGCGTCCTCGAGGGCGAACAGAGGCTCCCCCTTAGGGTCGTCCTGGCTCTGCCATAGGACACGCGGGTGATCCCACCCGCACGAGGGCCAAGCTTCCGTCGCCTAGGGTCGGAACTGTCTGTTCCATGGCGCCGGTCACCTCGGCATCGACCACCTCCCGCGCCTGGGAAGTATCATTGGAGGAGATCGGATGGACCTCCGCCTCCCGGGCGCTCTCCCACAACAATGACGGGCCTTGAACTAAGGGTGCCACCAAGGCCTCCGCCGCCTTCATCTCCACCTCCTGGGCCAATGGCCTCACCGCCATCACATTGGCCTCGGTGGTCTTGGGGGCTCCGGCCTCCGCCATCGTGGCCTCGGTGGTCGCGGAAACACCAACTGCCGCCACTGTGGCCTTGGCGGTCTTGGGCACCCCGGCCTCCGTCCCCTCGGCCTTAGAGACCCCGGGGGCCTCGACCTCGGTGGCCTCAGCAACCAAGGGCACATCGGCCCCATCCGACTCACGAGCCTCGCCCTCGTAGGGTGGAGGCCCTCCCTCCCCCGTCTGTGTCGGGGTCGCCTCGGTAGCCCCTCCTTGGGTGGTCGGCTCCTTCGGGTCGGCCCTCGCCGACGCCACGCCATGTCATATGGTGGCTTGTGCCTCCGCCACCCAGTGGGCGGTGGATCCGGGGTTCACCTTGAGCACCTTGAGGGGCGCCAAGGAAAGCACCTCCGTAGGTCACTTCCAACTAAGGACAAATCACTTGCAGGGTCTGCACGAGACCGAAGAACAAACAGAAAAACGCTGTGGCTCTACCAAAAAATATGCTTACCCCGAGCGAGGCTACAACTGCTTTGGCACTGCAACCCTCATCTACAAAGATGGTGGCGGCGGTAGGGGCACGGCCTCTGTATCCGCCGGCGCCGGCCGGTCCTCGATGGACCCCGACGCCCCCTCGGTCCTCTACGGGGGCGGTTGCATCGCCCCCGCCGCCACCTGCTCCACTATTGCCATCGAGCCCACTGGGCTAATGGCACGCTTTCCCAATGCCCGTGCCTCGAGCGTGTCGGCCTCGGCCCCGGGGCGGGCGACTGCCGACCCCGGGACAGCTCCTCCTCCCCTTGGGAGCACCGGGCTACTTGCCGATGCCCCGAGCACCGTCTCCCCGATGTCAGGGAGATGGTCCAGGGGACCCTGCCCCATCTCGCCCTCGTCATCTCCATCCAAGGCATCCATCGATAGCGACGGCGACGGGGACTCCTCCAACGGGAGGCCAACCTTCTTTTGCTGCCGGTGGCGCTCATCTAGTTTCTCCCACGCAAGGATCTGCTTTGTACGCCTCACCGCCTTGGCATCCTTCTACTTTTTCTGTGCCTCGGTGTGCACCCGGTTGATCGCCCGCTGCCTCGCGTCCTCGGAAACTGACTGCAGGGTGGCTCGCACGCCCCTCATCCCCTGCGGGAATGGCGAACGCGGATAAGGAAACGAGAAATAATGAGAGACGAAGAAGGCTTGGGGGCTGCAGCGGCGCGTGACTTACCAGCGGGAGGAACCCCCATGATGGACACATCACGAGGGTGGCCAGACCACCGCTCCTCAGCTTCGCATCCACCATCTCCCTCACCCGGCAAAGAATTTCCTCATCAGAGAGGGCGGAGGCAGACATCCAGATGCCCACGATCGGCTCATCCGGCTTCATCTCGAACAGGCGCCGACGCCGAGCCATCAGTGGCAGCACCCTCCGGTGGTGGAAGGCGGCCACGACCATAGCCACAGTAAGGCAATGGTCACACAGCCTCTGCAGCCCCTCTAGCAGCGGCTACAGCTTGGGTTGATCCTCCCTCGGGACGCAATACTTCCACCTCTCCGGGCAGCTCCCCACAATCCGCCCAATATAGGGGGGAAGTCCGCCACCGTCGTTACGGAGATAGAACCAGCTCGTGTGCCATCGACGATTGGTCGACGCGAGCTGGGGTGGGATGTAGAGGTGCTGGCGGTCCTAGCGCACTTGGAGAGTGCAGCCGCTGGCCCTCACTGCCTTCCTCATGCCCGACATGCCCATCGGCTTGGTGGTATGCCCTGCCCAGAAGAGATGGAGCCACAAATCCCAATGGGGAGCAATCCCCAAATACCCCTCGCAGACAGCAACGAAGATGGCCACCTATGCAATGGAATTGGGGTTGAAGTTGTGGAGCTCCACGCCATAGTAATGCGGGAGCGCCCGCATGAACCGGTCCACTAGGACGCCGAGGCCACGCTCGTGAAAGGACACGAAGCTTACGACGTAACCGTCGCGAGGCCTCGGCTTTGGCTCGCCCGACGGAGCGATCCACTCTAGCCTATTGGGGTCAGTCACCGGATGAAGGAGTCCACCGTTGACGAGTGACTAAAGCATCTCCGCGGTGACGTCGGATAGATCCCAAGGGTCCGCCTCGATGACAACAATGTCGCCGGCGATGAATGTGGTGGAGGGTTCAAATACGGAGGTGAGTCTCTCTCTCTCTCTCTATCTCTCTCTCTCTTCCTCGCCCTTCTCCCTTCTTCTTCCCAGTGCTCGCTGCTCTAGCGATGGCTCAATGGGGGCAGAGCTAACACAGGCAAGGTAACGAGGGAAGGGGCGAGGCTCATTGTGTTTTTATGCAGGGTGAAGGCGAAACGGACGGGCGACGAAATCGAGGAAGTTTCCCCCAGATCCGGCACAGTTAATCCTGATCCGATTTTGCCACCCACGTGCCCACCTTTTCCTCATTAATCATGGGAACAATTACATTCCATCCACTGACGCCATGTCATGTCCAACCGCTGCAGCGGCAGGCGTCGTTTCGCCTCCCCGAGAAAATCGCCTCAAAAGGCGTGCCAACCATTGTCAACCCAATAGGGGAGATATCCCCCCACCCAATTCCTTTCAGATGAAGGAACGAGGCGCCGAGCCCATTATGGTCCAGGGGTTCGAAGGCTGGGCCCCAAGGGGTTTCGACAGTCGCCCTAGGGCAACAGAGTCAGGGACAACCACGGGCGAGCCCGTACGGGGCCGAGACCCAAGCAAGCAAAATGCTTGGCACGCCCAAAGTCATGTCCAAGACCGGTAGGGAGGTCTCCGAATGGGATCCCACCGTAGGAAGGCACCGAGCCACCGAGGCCCAGTGAACGGCCTCGGCACCCACTAGAGAAACCCTCTGGTACTCTTGGAGTGCATCTCTGGACCACTAGTTGACCCCTAGCAAACGGGGTACGGGCCTCCACTCAGACTACCCAATAATAGCTCACCGAAAGTGCCACCACTCGTGCCCACCGAGGGTAGCCTAGCATATTCCACCCCTCCTTCCGAGCGAAAAGGAAGCGTGAGGGTCATACAAAAAGCCAGGGGAACCCCTAACAGCCCTCTTGCTCTGAGCAGAGGCTAGGGGGCTCTTCTTGCAACCTTGCCGAGACCCAGCGATCCAGGCTCGCACCCAAATGGGCTCGGCAACACAACCCCTCCTTCCAAGCAAAAAGAAAGCACGAGGGTCATACAAAAAGCCAGGGGAGCTCCTGATGGCCCTCTCGCTCCGTGCAGAGGCTAAGGGGCTCTTCCTGTAGATATGTTGAGACCCCACGACCTAGGCTCGCACCCAAGGGGCCTCGACAAACAAACCCTCATGCGTGAGGGGCGTATAAAAAGCCAGGGGAACTCCTGACAGCCCTCTTGCTCCATGCAGAGGCTAGGGGGCTCTTCCTGCAACTTTGCCGAGACCCAGCAACCCAGGCTCGCACCTGAATGGGCTCGACAAACAACCCCTCTATCCGAGCGAAAAGGATGTGTGAGGGTCAAACAAAAAGTCAGGGGGACCCCTGACCGCCCTCTCGCTCTGTGCAGAGGCTCGGGGGCTCCTCCTGCACCCGAGACAAAAACAAGCGACCTAAGCCCGCGTTGGAAGTTTCATTAAAAACACGATAAAGGGCATCGAGCCTGGTACGGTCCAGGGGTTCGAAGGCTGGGCCCTCTAGGGTTTCGACAGCCACCCCAGGACAACAGAGTTAGGGACGACTATGGGCGAGCCTGTGTGTAGCCAAGGCCCAAGCGAACGATCGCTCGAGACGTCCTAAGTTGTGTCCGAGATCGGCAGGGAGGTCTCCGAATGGGATCCCACCGTAGGGAGGCACCGAGCCACCGGGGCCCAACGAATAGCCCCGGCACCCACTAGAGAAACCCTCTGGTACTCTTGGAGTGCGTCTCTAGACCACTAGCTGACCCCTAGCAAATGGGGCACGGGCCTCCACTCGGACTACCCGATAACAGCTCACCGGAAGTGTCACCGCTCGTGCCCACTGAGGGTAGCCTGGCATATTCCACCCCTCCTTCCGAGCGAAAAGGAAGCATGAGGGTCATACAAAAAGTCAGGGGAGCTCCTGATCGCCCACTCGCTCCGTGCGGAGGCTCGGGGGCTCTTCCTACGACCTTGCCGAAACCCCGCGACCCGAACTCGCACTTGTGGGCTCAGCAAATGCGATAAAATCCCTCGCTCAAAGGGAGAAAAGGACCCTGGGGGAATAAATCCACTCCCCCAGGGCCTCGGGGGCTACACCCAGCGGGTGCGCTCGCGTGCACCCACCGAGGCCTCAAAGTACGAAACACCGTTCTACCAGGAGCTACCGCAAGTCGAGCCTCATCAAAACCTCAAGAAGAGCGCTCACGCTCTCTCTAAGGCTCGGGGGCTACTGTCAGGTACCATAAAACAGGGTACCCCTAGCGTATATCGAAAGAGCCACTTCAACCCCATAAGAAACAAAGCCAGAAGGTAAGCTATTGGTTAATCACCGGCCCCGTCCGAGCCCACCGGCTCTCCGCCTCGCCTTTAGCCTCGGTCGGGAGGTCTCGACGGCCTGACGAATCTCCGCCTCACGTGAGGCCTCGTACGGAAGGCCTCGACAAGGAACCCTTTCTCCGTCTCGCCCGAGGCCCCGCATGTATAGCCTCAAACGAGACAGCGATTCTCCACATCGCTCGAGGCCGGCTCGGCAATAACCCGTCGCTCCCGCCTCGACCAGCCTTCTCGACAACGCATCGCGTCCCATTAATGCGTCAACCACTCCTGCAATCTCAGCTAGACGATGGCTCGACACCGTGGAGTGGCCGACGGGACGGGAGGTCACATCGGCGCCATACCGTCCAAGAGCAGGACGGGGTAGGGGTTACCGGGCACTGTGCACTGGTGCTGTGCCCATGATCAGCGCCTGAACTACACTGTGCCACCTACCCCGCCCCTGGAACAACGTGGCATGGGGAGTCAGGTCCGGGTCACCATAGCCTCGGAATCAGCATACAAGCCCAACCGCTCCCTCCAAGCCTCGGCAATCTACTGTGGGGCCTCGGCAACCATGGGATTCATGTCTACCGAGCCTCCCACGATGGCTCAGCCTCGGCACCCACTGAGCCTTGGCTTCTCTCGCAGTCAGCGCACGATGGCCGGCACGTCGACCGCCACGCCCCGCTTCAAGCAAACACTGGAGCCCCTACGACGCATAGGAACGGATGTGACCGGTGCGTTGCCCTAGTACTTCAAGGATAGGACCACTCCGTCGACCACGCCACCACAGTAACAGGCTATAGGGTTCGGACATGCCGCCTCCATTCGCACGACACCCTATAACTAGAGCATGTATCACCCTTGTCCCCTCTTCAAACTATAAAAGAGGGACCAGGGCCATTTTGGGGAGGGGGACACAGACGATTAGGCCTAGGCTCACGCAACGAACTCACGCATATACGCACGAACGAACACCCAAGCTCCCCCATGGCTTGAGATCAACCTCTCAAGCAATCCATGCCGCACCACAAAGAGACTTGGGACTAAGCCCCCTCTCTCGCCCTGCTTGTAACCCCCTACTATGAGCACTTCGGTGCAAGGAATACAAGATCGATCCCTTGAACTGGATGTAGGGTACCCATTACCCAAACTAGTATAAACTTTATGTCTCTTTGCATCACCATCCAAAATTGGGAACACGCAGTACAAATTTACTAGTGGGTGGAGGACCCATCGGTCCAAAACACCGACAAATTTACTAGGGAGAAGGAAGAAGGAGAAGGGAGGAGAAGGAGAAGGGAGAAGGAAGAAGGAGAATGGAGGAGGAAGGAGAAGGGAGGAGGAGGAGCCTCGACCGCCGGCCATGCCCCTCGCTGCCTCGTCATCACCGCCTCCGGATGCCCATCACCACCGACCCCTACGTACGTCGATCGTCACCGCTGACCCCTACGTATGTCGATATGTGTTTGTATTGATATATGCAGAGGAACGCCTCGTTGTGTTGTATGCGGAGCAACGCCGCCTCGTTGTGTTGTATGCGGAGCAACACCGCCTTGTTGGGTTGTATGCGGAGCAACGCCGCCTCGTTGTGTTGTATGCGGAGCAACATCGCCCCGTTGTTGTATATGCGGAGCAACGCCGCCCCGTTGTTGTATATGCGGATCAACGCCGCTCCGTTGTTGTATACCCTAGCGAGAACGACGATTCGCCCTAGCGAGAACGATGAATTCGCCCTAGCGAGAACGATGATTCGCCCTAGCGAAAACGACGATTCGCCCTAGAGAGAACGACGAATTCGCCCATAGCGAGAACGACGAATTCGCCCTAGCGAGAACAACGATTCGCCCTAGCGAGAACGACGATTCGCTCTAGCGAGAACGACGAATTCGCCCTAGCGAGAACGACGAATTCACCCTGTCGTTCTCGCTAGAGCGAATTCGTCGTTCTCGCTAGGGCGAATTCGTCGTTCTCGCGAGGGCGAATTCGTCATTTATATGACTTGTTTACATATATGACTTGCTTATATATATGACTTGTTTATATGACTTGTTTACATATATGACTTGTTTACATATATGACTTGTTGACATATATGATTGTTTACATATATGAATTGTTTATATATATGACTTGTTTATATGACTTGTTTGTATGACTTGTTTATATATGTGACTTAGATTTATTTTGTTTATGACTTATTGTATATATATGACTTGTTTACATATATGACTTGTTTATATATATGTGACTTAGATAAATTTGTATATGACTTATTGTATATATATGACTTGTTTATATATGTGACTTAAATTTTGTTAAATTTGTTAGATATGGCTGCCCCGGGAGACAACATGGAGGAAGAAATGATGAATATTATTGCCAATGCTGGTGAGCAGGATGTTGATGACGGAAGTCAATACCTAGCTCTTAAAAATGAGCAAGAAAATGTTTTGCAAGAAAATACAGGCGAGGTATATATACTAAATATATATTATATGTGAATGTTGTATATATTTCTATGTACAAAAGATATTTATTTATTATTTTTTTATATATAGCCCTCTGGATCGGTGACCACAACGGCGAAGAGCAAAAATGTTTGAGGACCAAAGAAACCACTGGAGGGCCGGTACATAATATCGGAATTCAACATCGAGACAGGCGAACCACTTGGTCCACATAAAAGGAAATTCGTGGAACACTATGGGTACCTTGTAAGGGACAGAATTCCGATCAGTATCCGTGAATGGAAGAAAAAGATCAACGAGCCTGATGTTAGTTTTATCTCTGATGTTGACAAGAATTTGCTCTGGAATGATATCCTTGCCCATTTCACGTTGCAAGCGGATGATTATGATGATATCAACGATGACGAATTGAAGGAGCTAGTTCGATCATGGGCTATGAAGAAGATGGCCACACAATTCTAGACTTGGAAGAAACACCTATACAACACATACATCAAGAAGAACGAAACGCTGAATTTCAATACTGCTACGGGCCCGATCTCGAAACAGATGCCCTATTGAAATGATTTCGTAGAGTACAAGACATCAGCAGAGGGTGAGGCACGGGTGAGAAGGAACCAAGAGAATGCCCGAAAAAAGGTATACCACCATGACATGGGATCAGGTGGCTACGATACTGCCATTCTAAAGTGGCAAAAATGGAAGCGGACATTATTACCAAGGGGATCGAACCAGAATCAGCCAAGTGGCCCCCACGCTCGAAGAATTGGTTTTTCGGTCATGGGGGAAGACTCGACCCACAGACCGGCCTAGCAGTGTATGGGCAAAAACTCGAAACAGCAGCACGCCGATTGGCTTTTGCTATAGAAGCTAAAGAGATTGGTGTGTTCAAGCCCAATAGAGAGAAGAATGAGCTGACGTATGCCATCGGGACTGCTAAACACACTGGCCAAACCAAAGGCTTAGGACACAACACTCCATGGGTTCATGGTTTCCCTAATGACAGGGAAACCTACCGAAGCCGCCAGAGAAGCAAGGAGGAGCAAACAACGCGGGTGACAATGTTGGAGGAAATGGTGCTTGAAGCAAAGGAGCGAGAAAAAGCAATGGAAGCAAGAATGCAGGAAGAAATCAGAAAGCAAGTGCAGATAGCAATGAGTGCCCAAAGGCAGGCATCAGAGCCAGGAATGAATGTTAATATTAGCCCCCCTGGTTAGTTGAAAAGTAGCTGCGCTTCCACTGAGCTGCCAAAGCAAGATGACGCAGCGCTGCGCTTCCCCGTGGATGATGTCACTACTCCAATGGCATCAATTGAGCTACATGTTCCAAGGGGGAATGACACAATCAAGGTCGCTGTCGGTGTTTTTACTCCTCTATACCCTGCCAAGACACCAAAAATCCATGGAGCACCAATACAACCTGGATATGCTAGGATCGTAGTGGATAAAGTGAGCAAAGGTTATGAGGATCTAGCTCTTGACATTCCTAGAGGTGATGGAGAGAAGACTCTAGGAGAAAGAGAGAAGGCATATATACTATGGCGCAAGCGCTACATCATTATCCCTGGGGCGTCTGCTCCACTGCCAGCAGACATTAGGTGCGGACAAAAGTTAACAAAACAAATTTTTGATAATTTTCTATGGGCATGACTAATAATAAGCATTTACTTATATCTCATTATTTTTTGTACTCACAAAGCAGGGCCTCCGCCAACCAAAGTCCAGTTGTTGCTTCTCCCGACCATCATAGTGCTTAGGGCAATGATGACGCCTTCGAAGGCACTGCTGCATCCCCACCATCTCCAACTCCTCCGCCGCCTCCAAGGAAGTCCACAACTCCTCCACTGAGGTCTTCAACGCCTCCGCCGCCTCCAAAGTCTACACTGCCTCCAAGGCGGTCTCCAACGCCTCCCCTCGCCTCCAAGGAAGCCAGCCCCTAAGAGGTCCGCCCCACAAATGAAGTTGTTGCCCTGCCCACCGGCAAAGAAGCAGAAAGCAAATACTCATCTAGTTATTCCCTAAAAACTATCTTATGAGAAAAGTGAACATGAATTAAAGGATGCAGTACAAAAAGAAGTGACAGATTTCTTTGAAGGTGCAAAACAGGCACGACGAGCGAGGGAGAACCCGGAGCCATCATACTTCTTCCTACCTCCAGATCAGCTAAGAAAGAAGTTGGAACAAAAAAACAGGATTCTCTTAAGAGCGCCGCGAAACAACCGATATCGGACTATGACCGCTCTCTCACCAAGTCATATGAGGCGGCGCAAAAAAAGAAGAGAGTAGGGAAAGGTGTTGCACAACTCGGACAACAATCGCAACAATCAATCCCCCTCTTGTCGTTCCTAACGAATATGGTTCAAACTTAAACTTAGTGGCGGAGGTAGGCGGCTATGAGTCGTTTCTTCGGTTTTATGAGGAAACTGGTTTGAACCTTGCTGAAGTGCTCGCTGAAGGACCATCTGCTCCGGAAGTGGATCCTTACAAGAAATTTGTACCAGGCCAGAGTCTATACAAACCAGAGAAATTATGTGAACTGGGTACGCAAATGTACATGCTAAACGGGTGGTACATGTCGACGTCTGATGCGGGACAAATCTATCTTTCTGTCGAAATTAGAAACCACCATTACTTCCGTGGCAATGACATTATCTATGTCGAGCTTGCAGAATTACACCAACTATGCCACCTGGACTCTCTCAACAAAAGTCTCATTAGCTGCTATTGTCTGTAAGTGTGATTATTTTCTACTATATTCACAATTTCTTTATTATATATTCTCAATATATATATTCATAATTTTCATGTATGCAGATATGAGATGACAGAACTTAGAAAGAGAAAGGATAATGATGTTGGGTTCGTTGATCCGTATGTCGTATACAAACACCCTAACCCCCGAAGGATTATAAGCCTCAACCTAAGAGAAATCTCATGAATTTCTTAGTGAACCAACGCGACAAGAAAGAGATACTCTTCCCCTACAACTTCAAGTGAGTGTTATTATAAGTAATTAATGTTGATCATATATATGGGACATCAATATTTCCTTACTAGCTAGTTACCTCTCTCTCTCTCTCTCTCTCTCTCACACACACACACACACACACACACACACACACACACACACACACACATATATATATATATATATATATATATATATATATATATGCAGCAATCACTGGATATTGATGGTCATCGATATGGCCAATAGTAGATTGAAAATCTTAGACTCGTTGAGAAAACCGCAAATGGAGTATCAAGACATGATAGATATTATACAAGGGTAATTAATTTAGTTTCTCTATAACAACATATATATATAATGGCGCCGATCTCTCAACAATTATTAAAGGTTAAATTATTTTTTTATTTTATTGGAAGCAGGGTTTGGAAAAGGTTCATTGAAGAACAAAAAATGAAATATTGCAAAGCGCCACTGGGTGTAATCGCACACAAAGTAAGTACTATAACTACATATTTATATTCAATTAACACCATATGATGATTTCAATTCACCCTAATTATTTTTTTTGTCGTAAAAGTGGGTTCTAAGGCAGGAGCAGAGTAACAACTACTGCGGATACTATGTTTACGAGTTCACCATGGCGTACTCAAAGAGAACTCCTGAAGAGCAACTCAAAGTACGTATATAAATACTTTTTCCTTTATATTATTTCGATCGTATATTTATTTCTTTATTGCTCTCATTTGTATAAGTAATTACATGAGCAATACACACATATATATATATTAATACTTTTTCCTTTAATTTTTATTGAAGACTGAATGGTTGAGGAAAAGAGTCATACGACTTGACTAACTTAAAGCAATTCGAGAGACTATAGCAGGATTTCTAAATGACCAGGTCATCAACCCCAACGGCGAGTTCTACAATGACCCGAACGAAACGTGGATGCCAAATATGGAGTGAATTGCTAAGGACAAACAATTTATATATCAAACCTTTGTAATATATATATATATATATATATATATATATATATATATATATATATATATATATATATATATATATATATATATATATATATATATATATGTATGTATGTATGTATGCACATATTATATGTACATAAAATAACGTGTGTATATATATGATCATCATATATATATATGCATGTACGCGTATATTCATTTGTTATTTATGTACAAAGTTCGAACGAAAACTTACGCGTGCGAAGTACACATATATATTACTATTAACAGCGTATTCGAAAATGTATTTTTATATCAAAACTAATCATTAAATGAAAAAAACCAAAAATAGAAACCAGAAAAAGAAAAAAAAAGATAGACATTTAGTCTCGGTTGGTGTTTCCAACCGGGACTAAAGGTCCTACCCCGTGGCGGTCCCTGGCCAGGCCTGGAGGCCTCCTTTACTCTCGGTTGGTGTTTCCAACCGGGACTAAAGGTCCTCCTTAGTCCCGGGCATAAGCTGGGACTAAAGGAGGGTACCTTTAGTCCCGGATTGGTGCTCCCGGTTGGGAAACCAGGACTAAAGGGGTTTCCCAACCGGGAGCAAAAAAGCCTTGCTGCACCAGTGACAGCCATTCAGAATATGGAATATGTAGTTTCTACTGCTGAAAAATACAAGGCTGCCATGTTAAACATTAAGTGGAATCTAGTTTTGTAAACGCATCTTGCAATGCTAGTGTGTTGCAAAAAATAGCCGGTAGATAAGAACCGAAACCGCAACAGATATCAACTCTGTATCTAAACGATAAAAGAAAAAAAAAAGACACATGCAAGATCCTAAAAAGTAAAAAACACATTGACAACTTATTAAATGCAGAGCAACCAAAGCATACTAAATTTTGGGACTTCTAAAATTCGACCATACCTAATTATAAATCTGATGCAATCCATAATAGTGGCACTTATGGATCTCACCTTGGCGGGGTTGGCTCCATTTGCTCCGAGGATCATTTCCGGATGATGGTTGCACTCTCATATACCACCCCTGGAAAATGCACAAACATAACTAACATGTCATTAAATAAGTGCAGGAAAAAAAGATAGGTCTAAGAAGTCTAATATACTAGTCCCCTTGCTGTCGAGAAACAATTACAAGAATACA
Source organism: Miscanthus floridulus (assembly GCF_019320115.1). Lineage (NCBI taxonomy): Eukaryota > Viridiplantae > Streptophyta > Magnoliopsida > Poales > Poaceae > Miscanthus > Miscanthus floridulus. The sequence continues at coordinate 12,251,056 of NC_089587.1, forward strand.
TATACATACATCTAATAAGTGTCTAATTAACTCTACTGCATTGAAAAAATGCCCAAGAAACTGTGATCACGTCACTCATTTTTTGAGTTTGTACCATTTACCATCCTAGATTGACCAAAACATGTAAGCATGTACTATGGTGTAAACTAGACTTCATCCTGGGCCACCCGACCTGACCCACTCGAAAAAAAACCTGAACTGACCCAACTTTTGATCAAGTCTAATGTAAACATAACTTTCTTAAAAAGTTATGCATGCCAGCTTATAGTCATAAGGTATGTTTGGTTGAAAGCCTATAGAACTTGCTTGGTAAAAAATGATGTCTAAGAGTCGTGTGGAAAGTTGATGATTTTTATCTGGCCAGGCAAGTATGAAGAAGAAGAAGGCACGTTTGGTTGGACGCATGTGACTGCAAATATTAATGAGATAAGTGATTCATAGTATCAATATGTTTGTAATGTTTGTGGTATATAATTAACATGTATATTTATATCAATATTTTTCTCAGTTAAATAAAATAGAGAATTATTTACAAATCAAACAACTTTATATATATTTAATAAAAAACTACATTTACTTCAAGAGAGGAAAAAATAGTCTAGGAGAAAACTAAAAGAAAAAAAAATGTCTATCGTTAAGTAGAGTATAACGATAAACAACGTATCAACTTGTAATTATGACAGGCAATGTAAAAATACTATTTCTGGCTCCGTCACTCACATCTAAATTTTTTAGGGGCAATGCTACTTTTTCTCCCATTACCTGGTAGGAGGTAATAACTCAAACAAACCTAAGCTATTGATTTTTTTATTTTATGAATTAAATAAATGAACAATAAATAATGTAGAAAGAAAAAAGTCTCCTAAATCTCGTAACCACGTATCACGTATAGTGGGAAAGGGGATGCACAGCGTGAACAGGGCCAAAACACATTAGCTAGGCACGTGGCGAACTGATAAAAGAGGACGTTACATGGCCGAAACACGTTACCTGACACGCTACATGTGCAGACCCAGACCCAGTTATTTTGGACGACAGCATACAACTGTAGTATGTGGATTGGACACATTGCTAAACCTCTCTATGACAAATCTCTAAGCTAAACTAGCTCAATCTCTTCAGTTCTGACTTCTACCGATATCTGGATTGTTTCGTCAGTTATTCTTCAGTACCGGAGTTCTTCACACACCGTTGCAGCCTTCAAACTTGCAGCCTGTTCGGCGGCTCTATCTTGCTTATAAGCCTTGGTTTATCAGCCAATGAATAATATTTTTTTCTCATACTAAATTAGGTCAACAGTACATTCAATCATGACTTATAAGCCAATCGGCCCAATCCAGTCGAAACCAAACATGCTGTTGATCATCTTAAGGAGCTAGGGCCGCGCCCCACGCCACCTGAGCCATCAGTTTACAGTTCCGCCGCACGTTACCGTGCAACCCGCTTGTCACGTACGCCGCACGCCCGTCGCCCGCCTGTCGGCGTCGTATGCGGTATGCCCGAGCCACCCCCCACCTGCCGTGCTGTGCGTGCGAGCAGGCCAGTGCACAGATCGCCAGAGTGCACCGCTCACCCGCTCTTGCATGTTATTGTGTCCTTCCTACCTCGAATACCACGAAAAAAAATGAATTACGAGTCTTTTACCGTGTATCATGGTAAAAGATGGTCACGACCTAAAAAATTCCATCGGTCGCAGGTATCACGGTCAAAACCTTGAGAGCTGTGACATATAGGCCTGACCGATGACGATGTCCAAAATACCCATTCTCTCGTAACCCTGTCCTCTCCCTTCTTTCTCTCTCCGTCCGTTGCGGCCAAGCTGTATGTGACCCGAGCATCTTCTTCCTCCTCAAGCTTGTTAGTGACCCCGTCTGCCTCAGCGGCATACAGCCTGTTACGATCGTAAATTTTCAGCCAGAACAATATTTTTCTCTCAAATAAACCAGCAGTATTTCTTCAACAAAAACGAGTAACGATACGAACCAGCCAACCGAATAGGCGGTCTGGAGAGAGCAGTGCGAGCTCAGGCGTGCCCGCGGTGGCCGGGGCAGAGCTCGGCCGTGCGTGCCCGCGGTAGTCGCGGCAGAGCTCTCCTGCGTCCGCCGAGTCAGACCCTTCTTCTTCCTACAAACTTCACCGTGGTGCTGACTAGTGTGCGGGGCGGACGCAGCGTGGCCGTCGCGGCCGTGCGCGCGGGGTGGGGCGGCGCACGCGCGACCGGCGCTGGAGACGACCCGCGCGGGGTGGAGCGGCACAGGCGCGACTAGCGGCCGGACAACCCACGCGGGGTGGAGCGGCGCATGCGCGGCCGCGCTCGAGGGTCCGTGAGGAACGAGGAGTGCACGGCGGCGACCATAGCACGCGCGAACGGCGTCCAGACTCCCGCGCGCGAGGGCCTGCGAGGAGGAGCGAAGGCCTGCGTCGGTGGGCTCCCTCGGCACCATGAGGAGCATGCGGTGGCAGCCAGACTTTTATGCGGCGGCGACCGGATTCCTGGACTGGGCGACCGACGACGAGGTGGCTCAAGAGTCAAGACGCACTGCGAGCGCCCGGCCCACTCCTTGAGACGGCGGCTTCGTGGCGCTGGCGGCATCCTGCTTAGCAGATGGGCAGGAGCTTGCCGTCCCACTCCTTGAGGCAGTCGAGCATTGGGTCGATGAGCTTGTCCATGGCGTTCACCTCCTTTGCGAGCCCAGTCATGTCATCCTGACCGCCTGCTGCCGCCCTGAAGACGCGCAGGCGCCAGGCCACCGCCACGGATCTAGGTCGCCGTTGGGCCAGCCACGCAGTCAAGGGCAAGCGCGCGCGGACTCGCAGGCTCGGCCACCGCCCCAGCCGCTCGCATCCTGCCGCCGCTATTGTAGCCGCGCCAGGCGCCGTGGGCGCAGGCGAAAGGGTGCGGGTGACCCTGGCCGCCGAGGCACAGGCAGGCGCACGGTTGCGCCCCCGCCGCTCGCCACAGCCAGGGCCCCGCTGGCACCGGCGCAAGAGGCCCCACCACCGCCACTGAGGGCCGTGCGTTCACGTGAGTGGGTGCAGGCGCGAGCGCCTCCCCCTCGCAAAGCGTGCCTGGCCGCCAAAGCCTTCGTGCGTTTTTTTTAGCATGGAACCTGAGGTCAGTTTGGACTTTTTTCATGGCACATTGACACCGTTACGGTTAAAAGTGGGCGTTGAGCGAAAAAAAATGTTTGGACCAATGGTATGGTATCTTCGATCAATTAGCCAAGATTTTGACCGGATACGAAATCACTGGTGACCGCTCAAATTTTTTATAGTCCGTAGGACTATATGTTAGGATCATCTTTTACGGTGGTACGCATGTAAAAGACTCGTGTTTTATGTGCTGCATATGGATGACTGAGGGGGCTGGATGAGGAGTGCGGAGGATGCAGTGGATATATAAAGGGCAATTAAGTAATTTCATCTTCTCTTGTTATAGTTTTTCTTTTCCATTAGTTTGCCGGGTCACGTTATTGAGAAGTACTCCCTCCGTCCCTAAAAAATGTCATTATAGAAATCGTGCTGGTCAAACTTTTTTAACTTTGACTAAGTTTATATAGAAAATGCGTGCAACATTTATATCTCCAAATAAATTTATTATAAAAGTATATTCAACGATCTACCTAATGATACTAATTATGTACCATAAATATTAATATTTTGTTAAATTATTTGGTTAAAGTTAAAAGTTGTTGATTTTTTGGAAGACGAGAATGACTCTTTTTTTAGGAACAGAGGGAGTATGATATACGTCAAATCATATGTTCTACGTTTTTTGGGTCCATTCCGCATTGTCTTGAACTTTGACACAATTTCATATACTCTTTTTCATGCGTTTCAATATGCATTCCAAACATCCCCTCAAACAAAGATATTTTGCTACATGTATTTTCGTATGATATAAAAAAATTCCAAACTTAAAAAATAAAATCTCATGTAGTCCAAACTAGGCTCCTGCCGCCCTATCTATGAAGTTCTATCATCCGCTTCTTGCTTGCATGCATACTTGCTGCATGACATCATGTGTAAACTGTTTTTTGCGACACACCAGCTTTTGTACCTTCAAATTAGCCTTCGGTCCTATTCTTTAGTCTTTATTTACTCTCTATTAACTCTCGCCCCATTCACTTGACTTATAAGCCATATTTTTTTAGCCAACGAACAGTATTTTTCTCTCACAATAAATCAGCCAACAATACTTTCAGCCACGACTTATCAACCGAACATGATGTGTATATGCTAGCATTAGCAGCTGCTCTATGTGAAGCTTAAATTAGTAACCAGTTTACACTTATGCGTAGAGCCTATCATGATTTTGGGACATACTATTTTCTAGGGATGCACTATGTTTTTTTTGTTATGATTCTAGGACATACTTAATTTTTATAGATGTATTATATTTTTCTCTGTTGCAATGCATGGGCCTATTTGCTAGTAATATTAAAACATTCCAATATTTTCGATGGAATTGTCAATTATTTTCACCTAAAATCTCTATCTCTACATCTACACCTAAGAAATACCTAAGGGTATCGTCTGCGCTACGCCCCGCTCCGTTGATCCCAAACATGCAATACGAAACTGAACCGTGCATGTCCACATGTAATACAAAACCAAGACGGAACCATGCAAACATGTACGTCACCCATTGGAGACTTGTACATGCCAACACATGCAACACGAAGCCCACACATGCAAACATGCTACTTGCACAGTACCAGAGCTTGGAGCCTTGGAGGCCTGCGGGGACCCGGGACAGGAACCGTGCCGCCAGGCGCTTGCTGCTTCTTGGAGGCTGCCAGGCCGGGAGTTCAGGACGACCTGGAGGATCTTGAGAGCGGCGAGGTCGCCAAGGGACGACAGGACTAGCGTCCAGACATCAGCGAGAGACCGCTGGGCGCTAGCAGAACACGGCGAGATCCCAATCCCATGCACAGCAGTTGGACGGAAGCCACAAGGAGAGTAGGATTCGGATGCTGAGCTACGCTTTCACCCGAACAGCACGGCGCGCTCGGAGGCATCCACGCGGCCTACTCCTCGGAGGGCTTCAGCGCAGTAGCGACAGAGTGCACCAGCCTAGCCGGTGAGCTGGTGTTCCACGACGAGATGAGGCGCGCGGCATGTGTGTCGTGGGTGATGCGGCACGAGAGGGTTGTGGGGGACGCCGACACTGTGGCGGCATTCCTACCGGCGAGGAAGGAGTCGAGGAGAACGACAGCATGAGCCCACAAGCTTCGGGGTCAAACTGTTGCACGCGAGGCTTCGGGGCCAAACTGTGGCACGCGACACGGGGACGACCGAAGAAGGACCAAGGGTGCTCACTGTCACTGGCTGCACGCGGCAAGGCGTTCGAGGAGAAGACCACCCGTGGCCAAGTGACTCCTCTTCTAGCATGTAGCATCTCATCTAGCTGGACGGCGGCAGCGAGCGCGTGGTCAAGGCAAGGAGGACGCGTGGGCAAGGAGTGGGCGACGCGCATGCCGAGGCAGGCAACATGCAGACGTCTGAGGAAGGGCCAATCGTGTTGGCGAATTAGGGCATGTACAACCCACAAATAGGTGGTCGTCTCTAAAAGAATAGAGACTAAAATCTAATATACAGACAATTAAAAAGACAGGTCGTACAACCCACAGACGGGCAAGTAGTTTAATTTTTTTTCATGTAGGCAAGATCAATTATGAATATCAATTTGTATACCATTGTATTGCCGTTTCCACTTAACAGTACAGAAACTTAATAGATAGCTCTTTCCACTTAACTGAAAGTTCACATATACTTGAAAATTCAGAAACTTAACATATATGAGTTCACATGCTAGACTGCTCAAGGTTCATACAATTGCCATCAAAATGTCCGGGTCACACTAACTGAAAATTCAGAAACTTAAACATCGCTGTGATCTTCACAGCAGATAATTTCTGAACTCAAACATAAGTGCAATCACCATACAGTATGGTAAGTTGGTAACAAGCTTAAACAGAAATAAGCTATTTTCAGAACAAAAAATAATCTCTTTCCAGAACTGAAACATCTATTTTCAGAACTGAAACAGAACGGCAATCACCATACATCATGGTGTCAAGAGATATCCTTATGATGAAAAACAGCAGGACAGGCAAACTAACAAAAGACAGAATTTCAGCACAATGCACTTTTGTTGAAGCTCCATACTGAAACATAAATCTGTATGCTGAAATTATACATGGTAAAATTTCGTGTCACGGGGACAGGCCATTTTTGAATTTTACAACTGTGCTAGCATTTGAACTCCATACTGAGCTTATGGAATCAAGCATAGTTAAGCACGTATAGACTGACCATATTTGTGTGCAGAATCGTACCTGCTCCCATATATATAGAGCCACATTCTATGCAGGCGAGGCCATTCACAGGATTCAGATTCCACGCGCAAATCACTAGCGATTCGTGGCATACACATGGAGTCCAAAGGATGCGTTGTTTACCTCATGGACATTCTGGCAAACACCTCTTGTGCGCTATGGACGTCGGCGTCGAGTCTGATATTGGAGGTGGTGGTGATGGGTGCTGCCGAGGCTGTAAATGGTGGTGTAAATGGCTGGGATGCTGTGGCCGTCATCCCCTTCGGCTTAGGGTGCCGGTGATCCCTTCCGCGGCTTAGCTTGGATTATCGCCGCCAGCAGCACGCGTCACGGACAGGCGAGATCTGCAGCTGCATCCTCCACCTCCCTCGTTGACGAGACCTCCGAGCCTGGCGGCCTAGGTTCCGACGACGGCGAGACGAGGATCGAATCTGGCGCGCAACTTCTACCTCGCCCATGCGCAGCCCGCAGTGCGGCGGAGCTCCACCGTGCAGCTCGCGGCGGCCAAGGCGCGCAACGTGCTCCCGTGCGCGCCAATACCAAGCTACGCGTGCACCCGCATGGGATCCGTGTGCATCGTCGAGTCGAGAAGACGACTCGTACAGTGCTGCTCCAGCCGGCGACTGGGCCTCGGAGCACGGGCCCTCATCGTCGCTTCGCGAGGCGACGGCGCGACCGTCTCCAAGCCAAATGAGGGTGTTTTTCGCAAAAACAGCAACACGGAGACGAGGGGAAGAGATGCGCTGTACATGCCCTTAGGTGGTTTTTTTTCTCGTTTTTATCTTCTCTCTGTTGTAGCCGAGCAGTGGCAAGATGGTTGACCGGTTTGTGGTGGAGCTTCGAGAGCATTAATCTGAGATGCAACTTTGAAAAAACTAACTTTGTCCGTTGCTTGTTTGGGTCTTAACATCATTAGATTTATCTTGTTAGTTTATATTTTTTCTGCAATCTTTCTCTTGATCTACACTGAAGATCATAAAATAGACCTTATATATTCATCTAAGCCACAATCCACGTGCGTTGGCGTTGGCATGACTAAAAATGAATTTGTTACCCGTGCGTTACAAGGGCATAATCTAGTATGATTTTATATAAGCAACTTCAAATGCGCTCATCACCGATCACCTCGACAGCAATCCGGATCGCAACGTTTACGCATGGAGGCTCGGACTGGTCTCATGTACGGAGTAGTGTTATATAGGTAATAAACATCGATAAGTTATCAATAACTTTTAGGTATTTTTTAGAACACACTGTCGGATAAAAAAAAGGCATTATTCCGGCCCGCTTCAGGCCCACAAAATTTTCTAGAGTCCGTTCATCCCCTGCCTAAATTTTCTAGAGTCCGTTCATCCCCTGCCTTGCCTTCTTCCGTTTAACCCGGGTGCGCTCCCTATTCTGGCGAGTTAAAAAAGGGTGACCGCCGCCGCCGCCGCCGCCGCCCTATTCCAGGTGTTCTGTGTTCACGTGTTGGTCGGCCCCTTCTCCGGCGACGAGCTCTCACCAGCCACCAGGTATGCGCATCCCTTCTCGCCCCTTACTGTTGTGCGAAACCTGGCACCTGAACCCTAACCTAAGCTAATTTGGATATTTGTAGGCCTGATCTAACTAGAACTATATGTATTAGCCTACTATCTTTGATTTTTTTGAAAAAAATAAAATAAAAATAGTGTGCATATGTACACCCATGACTCATCTCCTTTATGCACACCCATGTCCTTTAATGGCTCCGTGGTTCACTCCAAACAATGCATTAGAAACAAATTCCATGTTTTTGGAATCAAGCAAATATAGGTTATGGGTAATAATTTCGATGGATTACTATCTGTATGTCTATTGATTCTCGTGGAAATAATTTGTACAGAAAGCGAGCAATATTGTTGGATGGCAGACAAAAAGAGTCTCTTAAAGTTGAAACAGAATGGACTGGTGAAAACAAAGAGATCAAGGCTTGAGTTGAGTGACTTACCAATGGTATGACCCAAATTGTAGTCAAGTAATATAATTCTATGAACGTGCTATCCCCCCCCCCCCCCCTCTCTCTGATCTCTGACACACACACACAACATGATGTACTTTGTTGCATTAAAGGACATATACTCTACTATATATTTTTTTAAGTTGACACATTATATTTATTTATTTTGGTTCAATGTTCAGTAATTATGAAACCATTGTTCCTCTGCTGCAGGAAATTTTGCACTCTATTGTATCACGATTGCCAATAAGAGAGGCTGTGAGGACAAGTATATTATCAAACCATTGGAGGCGTGTCTGGTGTTATCGCACAAAATTGAAGTTTTCTTTCAGATCATTGGTTTATAAAAAAAGATCAGGGATTCCTCGTTTTTTCATAAGTGAACAAGTTTTTGTTCAGAGGGTTGATGCACTCCTAAAGCAACACTCAGGCATAGGGGTTGAGAAAATGGAAGTGCAGTTTTCACCATTAAACAATGATCATGCAGAGCACATTGACAGATGGGTGCAGTTTGCTGTTGCATCAAAGACAAAGCAGCTTACTTTTGATTTCAAAGCTCAAAATACTAAGAAGGAATCATATAGCTTTCCTTTCCAATTTTTTAATGCTGCTAATGGTTCCCACTTGCAGTCTTTGAAACTTGGTTCTGTTTCTCTGAAGCACCCTTCCAACATCAAGTTTTTGCTAAACCTTAAAAAACTTGAGCTAGCAGATGTGAATATTGATAATGACAATCTTGAACTTATGCTGTCTGCTTGCAATGTTTTGGAGTTCTTTGGAATATCTGGTTGTAAAATGCTCACAAGCCTACATACACCTCGTCATTCAAATCACCTCAAGGGTTTGAAAGTCAGCCTCTGCCCCTTGCTTCAATCGATAGAGTTAAATTCTGGCCTGATAACACTTGAATATGAAGGCTCGTTGATTCCATTAGGACCTCCTAGCACTTTGAGAAATATATGCATCAAGTCATTGGATATTCACTCTTCTATTGCATATATCTTCACTGAATTGGCCAGTACTTTGCCTTGTCTTGATAAGCTGACTCTAAAGTGCCCAGAACTGAAGGTTTGAGCTGCACATGGTTATTTTTATTTCCGATGTTTATGTACATCCTTAAGTATAATCGGTGCTAATCTTTTTTCAATTAACTTGCTGTGTGTTATAGAAAGCTACTTTACCGAACAAGACTTTGAAGTTTCTCTACCTAAGGCATCTGAGATTGGAGTTAATTTTTGTTTCCCGGAGAAAAAGTGCTGATGTTCTAGACCTTGCCAAATTCCTGGAGGCTGCTCCTTTGATGGAGGAACTGGAAGTTCATGTAAGTTATGATTTTTTTCGATATTTAAGAATAGCTGGGTACTAACTTAATTATTTATTATGCTGCCCCTGTCAACTTTTTTCATTGGAATTATGGGGAATTCCCCACAGCATGATATATTTTTATATTTTATAAAAAGAAAAGAAAAGAAGTTATGTATACAAAATGTTATGTGGACATGGTAAGAGAAAGAAACTAGATCCTGTAAAGTTAATCAACTAATTACTTAATAGAGTTATCATCTAAGGTTTCACCCTCAGAATTGACAGAATAAATTGTGATTTGATGTGTTTGCTGCTGCATAACATTTGTTTTGTACACATCAGCATTATGAAAACAACTGTGTGTGGTGCTTCTCTCATGGTAATCTCTTTTACAGATGTGGATGGACTACAAACTTGAACGGTATCGCAAGCGTCATGGCGAGCTAAGGAATCTACCTTTGCACCCTCATTCCCATTTGAAGATGGTCGATATAACGGGGTTTTATGGTCAGAAAGATCAGCTCGAGTTGGCACTCCATGTTCTCAGAGTTTCTACTGCACTCGAGGCTATGAAGATAGATCCAAGGCCGGTGGTAGGTTGTATAACTCTGGACTTGGGTATGGAAGATGGACTCTGTTTCATAGATGGCTACAAGATTGCTCGGAAATACCTTCACAAAGCTGACAGTCGTGGTGTTGTTGATGTTGTAAAAGTCAGTAGGGACGTCAAAAATATTTGGCCATGTAAGTCAATTCACCCATATTGGCTTTCTGTGGTGTCTGAAGATTAAGGCTTTATGTTGATCGAGCTGCACTGATATGATCTCGTTTGGATGCCACCCCCCCCCCCTGACAAGGTGTGCAATGTGCACAGTTGTATCATCACGTATTCACGTTATCTGTAAAACATAGTTTAGAGATGATGTTTAGGAAGTGATGATGCCAACTTATGTATACATTATTGTTCTAGAAATCACTTGTTTTTGTTAAGAGGAATGCATATTATATGTGTGGTTCAGTCGTTCAGATCACTAAAATCACCTAATGCGGAGACAGGCGACAGGCTTGAACATAAGCTAAGCCAAGAGCAGTTCTGGACAAATTCATATTATTGAACGTATGTGGAGGCATAAATAAATTTTTGAAAATAAGGGGGCAGGAGCAACAAAAGCACAACGGCTGTCATGCAAGCTACGATATCTCAAAGGGGTTGCTTGGTACCTTTGCTAGCTCTCTTTACTTAGGGGCCATTTGGATTGGAGGAAAGTCACAGGAATTTTGGAGGAAGCAATTCCGGAGGGGAAACGAGAGATGCCGTTTGGAACAAAGGAAGCTTCCCTACCGTTCCAGAGGAAAAGAAACTGCTTGCACACAAAACGCAGGAACGAGAAAATCCACTCTGACCCAAGGGAACGGAGGGAATGCTGCGCTCGCTCTCTGTTTCACATTTCCTGCAATCCAAACAGTCAAAATGTTTCATTCCTATGGTTTCCAATCCTGTAGTTTTCCAATTTTTACTTTTCTTTATTCCTGTGTTTCCTACCATTCTTCTGTTTTATATTCCTTTGTTCCAAACGGGGCCTTAACTGGCACAAACAATAACAACCTTGCCCATTGAGGAGAGCCAAATTGGTTCTCTCATACCAGCAAAAAAAATCTTACCAGTCTTTGCCAACCAACCAAACAAACTATCTGCTACAAATCCTTGCTAGACAATGCTACAGTAGGCGGTGATGCTGGAGGGTTCTGTTTGTCGGCCTCTCCGACAATCCACATTCGGCACCCTCCTTCACTGCACTAGTTGAGGTGATTATTACTCACTCGAGCTAGAGGCTAACCGAACGCCTATGTCGTCCCAAGTGGGCAGCACCCCCGAACCACCCCCCTCCCTGCAACCACCTACTTCTCTTCCCTGCTTCCTCCGCTGCTGGAGCAACTGGCCGAAAGCCTGGCGGACTGTGAAGGTAGCGGCAGAGAGGTCATCTCTCCCCGTACTGTCCGTTTTTGTGAGTTTTGGTGGAGCTTTGCGATGCAGCCGTGACTCTTGGATCATTGCCAGTGGGTGGCGTGCGAATCTAGGGAGGGCAATTCAAGGGACGACTAGATCTGGTCCTCTGATGATGTCCAACGGCGAGGGGTGGCTCCGCTGTTGCTCCACGGCTGAGGCTTGGTTCCTTGTTGGGGCAGCGCAACGCCAATGACTTGGCTTGGCTCCGATGCGGCCACGTTCAAATCAAAGTTGGGAGCCCGGATCCTTTGCCTCCTACTCCGGATCTGGGGCTGGACTACGCGGCTATGGCAGTGGCAGTGGAAGCGGCTTGGCCTGGTGCCCACGGTGGTGCTCTCGGCGCCATGCTTCGGGCATGCCAGTAGGGGCCAAGTTGTTGTGGCTCGTCGGCATCCTGTGCGGGCTAGCCCCCGCGGTCCTCTGTGGCGGTTCTCCGACCGACATTTTGGTGTGAGCACGTAAGCCGAAGACACAACATAATTGTGGAGGTCGCATTGTAGTGGATGGTGTGACTGGTGGGTTGGGCGTGCCTCGATCCTTGTTGGAGTGTCCACGGTGGCCGGCAATGACTTAGTTGGTAGCGCAGCGGTCCTTGACGACCGGCATGGCACGTCTGTGGTTAGCATGCATATTAGTGCTAGCTCGGTGCATCGGTGACAGCTAGTCGGAGGCGGCTTATTATGGTTGTGGCCATGATAATTGGTCTCCCTCAGTGGTGGTTGTCAACTTGGTAGGGTTGCGACGCCCTATGTTTAGTGGGGCTAATTGGGTACGATGGTGGTAATAACATGTCTAGTATTAACTTCAGAGTTTGATGGGTGGTTGCGGATGTGACATGCATCCTATGCAAGTGGATTGCAATTTCTACAAGTTCCCTTCAAGAGTGATCTACAACGGGCTGGCTACAGTCTATATAGACTAGCGCGACGGCAATTTGCCACGCGGGAAGGAGAGGATCCCACCAGAGGGGAAGAAGGAAAGGATTCCACCAGAGCTGGTGAAGAAGGAGAGGATCCCACCTACCATACCCGATATGGAGAGGCGTTGAGGGCTGGGGGCCACGCAGATCGAGGGCAGCAGCCATCGACGGAGGCGTCATTGGTTGGGGCGCACGTGGAGAGCGAGGGAGAAATCGGGGGCTAGGGCGCACGAGGAGAGGGAGGCGTTGGGGCAGCGAGGCTTGACCATTGGGGAGGCGACCGGAGGGGGAGACGCCGTCGCACCGAGGGTCCGGCACACTCGTGGAAAGGGGAGGCAGATGCAGAGGTGTGGCCCAATTTTAGCCAATACAGAGCCTTACCCCTCTGTATTGGGAGAGGTCCCTCCTAGTTCTACTCCAATACCAAGGTGTTGGGGATACAATTCCAAATCTCAATTCCTTGGACACCCAAACAGCAGAATTCAAGGAAATATAATTCCAATTCCAATTCTAGGCTCCAATATCTACATCCAAACGAGGTGTTATAGGTATCATTAAAAATAAAGCAGCAGCCTGGGTCACAACTGGGGCAAAACATTTAGCAATTCTTTTAGCAGGAGAATAGCTTCTCCTTTCACCCTATGGGGGATTGTGAACTCTCTTCTATGTCAATGAAATAGGCAGTCTCGTGCCCATTCGTTTTAAAAAATAGTCGGATACACTCCACCTATAAACAGCTCCAAATGGCTATAGTCTGATAGATTTCGAGATTGAAAAAATTATCATAGTGTTTGATCAAACTTGTTTTCTTCTCTAAAGACACGCATATACTCCATCCATTCCAAATTATAAGTCATTCCAAGAATCTTGGAGAGTCAAAGCATCTTAAGTTTGACCAAAATTATAGAGAAAATTAAAAAAATTATGACATCAAATAGGCATACTATGAAAATAACTAATAAAGAATCTAATTATACTTAGTTGGTATCATAGATGTTATTATCTCATTATATAAATTTGGTCAAACTTAAGATCCTTTAACTTTACAAGATTCTTGGAATGACTTATAATTTAGAATGGATGAAATACATTGTTACGGCATGCACCACAGTCACCCAAAGTTTAACATTGACTAAGAGCAGTGACTGTCGACAGAATATCGTCGGCAGTCCACCGAGGGGTATCCCGCGATGGTAGATTTGTCGGTGGGGGTGCGCGTAATCAGGAACCGGATGGTGACACAAGGCGCAGAGACAACGATTTAGACAGATTCGGGCCGTCTGATCGACGTAATACTCTACGTCCTGTGTCTTTGGTGTATTGTATTGAGATGTAGTAGATAGATCTTGTCCACTAGGGGACCCCTACATCTCCTTATATACTCTGGAGGGGTAGGGTTACAAGGTAAGTATCCTATTTGGTACTATACAATGTCTTGCGGTGCACGCCGAGCAGCGCCGTGCACGCCTCGATCTTGTGGGTCGGGCCACCTCTGATGGTGCGGCCCATGTCTTGTCTTGTGGATACCGGGGGCCATACCCTCAGAGCTAGTCCCCGAGCCTGACAGTAGGTGACATAGTCACGTGATGCCAGGGTCAGAAAGTAGAAGACAAGCCGAGCAGGCAGCCAGTCCTCGGGCGTAGCCTCGAGATGAGAACAAGCACATTCACCGCAAGGTGAAGTGTGCCCACTTAGTCCCCGATCCTGCTGGAAGATGAAGAATGAATCTTGTAGCAGGGTCAAAGAAAAAGAAGTCTGAAAGTTTGTTGACGTCGTCTGACATGCGCGTATCAAAACCTCAGACGTGTTGCCCAAGATCAGCACCCTGATCCGAACAGCATGGAGCAGCTTGATAGCACCCTGACGAGACGTAGCAAGATCCGACCACTAAGGGAGCATCGAGGAGTCCCCGGTGTCGCTGGCGATGACCGAGCACCGAGGAGCGAGGAGTCCCCGGCGTCGCTGGCGATGACCGAGCACCGAGGAGCGAAGAGTCCCCGGCGTCACTGGTGATATCCGAGCACCGAGGAGCGAGGAGTCCTCGGCGTCGCTGGCGATGACCGAGCACCAAGGAGCGAGGAGTCCCCTACGTCGCTGGCGATCATCGAGCACCGAGGAGATAGGAGTCCCCGGCGTCGCTGGTGATGACCAAGCATCAAGGAGCAAGAAGTCCCCGGCGTCGCTGGTGATGTCCGAGCACCGAGGAGCGAGGAGTCCTCAGCGTCGCTGGTGATGACCGAGCACCGAGGAGTCCCCGACGTCGCTGGCGATGACCGAGCACCGAGGAGCGAGGAGTCCCCGGCGTCGCTGGTGATGTCCGACCACCAAGGGAGCGAGAAGTCCCCGGCGTCGCTGGTGATGTCCGAGCATCGAGGAGCGAGGAGTCCCCGACGTCGCTGGTGATGACCGAGCACCAAGGAGCGAGGAGTCCCTGGCATCGCTGGTGATGTCCGACCACCAAGGGAGGAGCGAGGAGTCCCCGGCGTCGCTGGCGATGTCCGAGCACCGAGGAGATAGGAGTCTCCGGCGTCGCTGGCGATGACCAAGCACCAAGGAGCAAGAAGTCCCCGACGTCGCTGGTGATGTCCGAGCACCGAGGAGCGAGGAGTTCCCGGCGTCGTTGGTGATGACCGAGCACCGAGGAGCGAGGAGTCCCCTACGTCGCTGGCGATCACCGAGCACCGAGGAGCGAGGAGTCCTCGGCGTCGCTGGTGATGTCCGACCACCAAGGGAGTGTCGACGAAATATGGTCGGCAGTCCACCGAGGGGGGTGCCCGTGGTGGTAGATTATCGGTAGGATGCGTGTAATCAGGAACCAGATGGTGACACAAGGCGCAGAGACAGCGATTTAGACAGGTTCGGGCCGTCTGATTGACGTAATACCCTACGTCCTGTGTCTTTGGTGTATTGTATTGAGATGTATACTGTATGATCCATCCCTGAGGGGGACCCCTGCCTCTCCTTATATACTCTGGAGGAGGAGGGTTACAAGTAAAGTATCCTATTTGGTACTATTACAATATCTAGTACAACTTGTAATCTTGCCATGTATGCCTTGATCTCACGGGCTGGGCCACCTCGGAAGGTGCGGCCCATGTAACATCTTGTGGTACCTGGGGGTATATCCCCCACAGGGAGTGAGAAGTCCCTGGCGTCGCTCGTGATGTTCGAGCACCGAGGAGCGAGGAGTCCCCGGCGTCGCTGACGATGACCGAGCACCGAGGAGCGAGGAGTCCTCGGCGTTGCTGGAGATGTCCGAGCACCGAGGAGCGAGGAGTCCCTGGCGTCGCCGGCGATGACCGAGCACCGAGGAGCGAGGAGTCCCCGGCGTCACTAGCGATGACCGAGCACCGAGGAGTCCCCGGTGTCGCTGGCGATGACCGAGCACCGAGGAGTGAGGAGTTCCCGGCGTCGCTGGCGATGACCGAGCACCGAGCAGCGAGGAGTCCTCGGCGTCGCTGGCGATGTCCGAGCACCGAGGAGCGAGGAGTCCCCGGCGTCGCTGGCGATGACCGAGCACCGAGGAGCGAGGAGTCCCCGGCGTCGCTGGCGATGACCGAGCACCGAGGAGCGTGGTGTCCCCGGCATCGCTGGCGACGACCGAGCACCGAGGAGTCCCCGGCGTCGTTGGTGATGACCGAGCACCGAGGAGCGAGGAGTCCTCGGCGTCGCTGGCGATGACCGAGCACCGAGGAGCGGGGAGTCCCCGGCGTCGCTGGTGATGTCCGAGCACCTAGGAGCGAGGAGTCCCCGGCGTCGCTGGCGATGACCGAGCACCGAGGAGCGAGGAGTCCCCGGTGTCGCTGGCGATGTCTGAGCACCGAGGAGCGAGGAGCCCCCGACGTCGCTGGCGATGTCCGAGCACTAAGGAGCGAGGAGTCCCCGGCGTCGCTAGCGATGACCGAGCACCGAGGAGCGTGGAGTCCCCGGCGTCGCTGGCGATGACCGAGCACCAAGGAGCGAGGAGTCCTCGACGTCGCTGGTGATGTCTGAGCACCAAGGAGAGAGGAGTCCCCAGCGTCGCTGGCGATGACCGAGCACCGAGGAGTCCCCGGCGTAGGCGGCGATGTTCGAGCACCAAGGAGTCCCCGGCGTAGCTGGCGACGTTCGGGCGGTGAAGTGTGCCCACTTAGTCCTCGAGCACGAAGAATCCGAGTGCTGAGGAGTAACCGACGTAGCTGGCGATGAAGCACGAGCGGCGAACAGTCTAGTCAACTGGTCGGCTGCGAAGTGAGCATTGAGTAGAAGCGACCGGCGAACAGTCCGATCAACTGGTCGGCGATGGAGTCCATGAACCAAGCGGTCTGACCAGTTGATTGGTGGAGAAGTTTGAGCACCAGATGATCCGATCACCTAGACGATGATCCTGCAATACAAACATGTAGAACGGGTAGTACATGATGTAAAAATAAATGAACTCTGGAGAAAAATCAGCAATGGTGATGAACGGCGTATGCAGTTCGGCGATCAGTTGGCGTAAAAATATATTTATATTTAATATAAACCGCCCGAACAGTTAGTGTGTAGCTGAGTCTCCAGCCCTAGCTAGCCCATAGTCCATAACATCGAGCGCGGAGCCCGTGCACGTGTAGGAAGAACAAAGCGTCGCTAAGGAGCCGCTGCCGACCACCCATAACGCAGAGGGCAGACGCTCGTGCACGTGTAGGGAGGAGCCAGAGACAGGGCCGTATCTGGAGGCGTCCGGGCATCAACAGGAGTGTTCGAGGGTTCGAAAAATCATTGGAGAGCAAATATAGAGAAAACAGCTCGGAGAAATATTATGGCGATATACGGAGATTGGAGAATATTTAGAAGAATATTAAAGCGTGACTTAGCTTTAGACGGAGCGTCTGGTCGGCGACGTATGGCGCTATCTGGTTGGCGTTGACAGCGAGCACCTGGTGGGCGGTGAGTTGTTGGTGAAGACGACCTCGGAGGTGGTTCCGAGATCGGATCTGCTGTCGTGGGGGCTGGTGTAGCCAGCGATGAATCGTCGTCGTCGACCGGCATGGATCTCTACAAGATTGATGACGAGAACGCGTTGTTGATTTAAGGTCCATCTGGCTCGCCATGGATCAAGCACACACCCCTATTTGACGCGCCAACTGTCGACAGAATATCGTCGGCAGTCCACCGAGGGGTATCCCGCGATGGTAGATTTGTCGGTGGGGGTGCGCGTAATCAGGAACCGGATGGCGACACAAGGCGCAGAGACAGTGATTTAGACAGGTTTGGGCCGTCTGATCAACGTAATACCCTACGTCCTGTGTCTTTGGTGTATTGTATTGAGATGTAGTAGATAGATTTATTCACTAGAGGACCCTGCCTCTCCTTATATACTCTGGAGAGGCAGGGTTACAAGGTAAGTATCCTACTTGATACTATACAATGTTTTGCGGTACACGCCGAGCAGCGTCGTGCACGCTTCGATCTTGTGGGTTGGGCCACCTCTAATGGTGCAGCCCATCTTATGGATACCGGGGACCATACCCCCACCGTCACTTTCCGGTAAAAAGACACTGAATGAAACCGCTACGAGTCTATGATCGATAGTGGAAACGCGTCTCTTTTGTGGAAGGAAGCTACTCCACTGATCCAAAAGTTGTGTTCCCCGGTAGACCGGAAGACAAACAATATGGAAGTGAGTGAGTTTAATAAGACGACCGCTCAGACCACAAGGCTTGTTGGTGCAAACGAATTTATACAAAGCTAAGCTAAGCTATAAAAAGATTGATGCACTCATCGTTGACGACTCATAGTTGACGAGGAGTAATTATGTAGAGTACATGATTGATGCACTCGAGTCTCAAACTCTCAACCAGCCCTCAGTTCCCTAACCTCATGCACGCAATGGCACCGCTGCCACACAACATCTATCCGTGCCTACGCCTAGGACGCCTCCTCCTACCACTCCTCGTCGTGACGGCCGTCTCTGCCTCTGCGGGGACCTCGCCGGAAAGCGACTTGTACGCTCTCTCGAAGCTCAAGTCCTCCCTACTCTCCCGCAGCGCCCGCAACAGTCCCTTGCTCACCGACTGGGACATCGAGACGTCGGCGTCTGGCGGCGTATCATCTCGGACGACCAATTATTGCAACTTCTCCGGGATCACCTGCGATGCCTCCAACAACCGCGTCGTCGCCATCAACCTCACCGGCGTCCCTCTCAACGGCGGCGTGCTCCCAACCGAGATCTCGCTGCTGGATGCTCTCACCAGCCTCACCGTCGCCGACTGCTCCCTGGCAGGCCTCATCCCCGCCACGCTTTCCTCAATGCCTCTCCTTCGCCACCTCAACCTCTCCAACAACAATCTTGCCGGAACCTTACCGTCTCCCCCAGACCGGTGGCACGCCATGGACGACGCTGCGCCAGAGCCGTACTTCCCCTCCTTGGAGGTGGTCGACGTGTACAACAACGACCTCGCTGGCGCCCTCCCGCCGTTCGGCAGGTCGCACGCCAGGCTGCGGTACCTGCACCTTGGCGGGAACGTCTTCACCAGCAGCATACCCGAGGCATACGGTGACATGGAGGGACTCGAGTACCTGGGGCTCAACGGCAACACGCTTTCCGGCCGTGTTCCGCCTTCACTCTCAAGGCTCAAGAGACTCAGGCAGATGTATGTTGGGTACTACAACTCGTTCGACGGTGGCATCCCGATGGAGTTCGGCGAGCTCGAGTCCCTCGTCGAACTTGACATGTCCAGCTGCAATCTCACAGGCCCTATCCCTCCGGAACTAGGCAGTCTCACTGAGCTCGAAACACTCTACCTCAGCGAGAACGAACTGTCCGGTGAAATCCCCGTCGAACTCGGCAACCTCAAAAACCTCACGAGCCTGGACATCTACAGCAACAAGCTTACTGGACAGATACCGGCGAGCTTCGCCGGCTTAACCAAATTGGAAGTGCTAATTTTATCTGAGAACAATCTCCAAGGTGTGATTCCGGAGCTTCTTGGGGAGTTGACAGAGTTGGAATACCTCAAGATCGGATCGAACAACCTTTCCGGGAAGCTCCCGGCAAACCTGGGCAAGAACAGCAGGCTGCTGCACCTGGATGTCAGGGACAGCCAGCTCACCGGCGCTATACCGCCCCACCTCTGTGCCGGAAGGCGGCTGCTTGCTATCTTTCTGTGGGAGAACCAGATTTCCGGGGCCATCCCTGAAGACCTCGGCAACTGCAAGACGCTTGCCGAGGTTGGGCTAAACCACAACTTCCTCAATGGTTCTATTCCCGCCGGGCTCTTTGGTCTTCCTAGGATCAACCGGCTGGATTTGAGCAATAACTTGCTCTCTGGTGAGCTCCCGGTGATGAACCCCAGTGAGAGTTTGAACTATTTGTCGGTGGCATCGAACAACCTATCCGGCCTTGTGCCACCGAAGATTAGCCATTTCAAGAATCTGTCCTGGCTCAGCCTAAGTGCCAACGCACTCACCGGTGACATTCCCCGAGAGCTCAGCCACTGTGACTCGCTAACCGTGCTCGATCTCAGTGGCAACCAGTTTACCGGAGAGATACCGAAGGAGATGGCAAATTTGAAGGTCCTCCAAAGTTTGAATTTGTCTAGGAATAGCATTTCTAGTGATCTTCCGATGGAAATTCTTCGTATGCCTAGCCTCACCATGCTCGATGTGTCCTACAACAACCTCACTGGCAGTGTGTCACTGCCGCAACACGGGCTGCTCGCATTTCATTCAAACAAAATAGATTTTGAAGGCAACCCTGGTCTTTGTGTGGAGCACGTCACTGCCGCTTCATGCCCCATCCCCATGTCGTTGCAGAGTTCACGGCGTTTCAAGCCGAGGATGTTGCTATGGCTTGTGCCAACCGCCAGCGCCTTGGCGGTGGTCGTGTGCCTCGGACTAAGGTGGGGGCGCAGGGCGTGGCGGGAGACAGCGAAGCGGCGGCCTGTGACATGGAAGATGACACGGTTCCAGAACCTGGAGCTGGGAATGGACGACGTGCTCCGGTGCCTCAGGGAGGAGAACGTCATCGGAAGAGGAGGTGCCGGCACTGTGTACCGCTGCGTGACGCGGGACGGCACGGAGGTGGCCGTCAAGTGCCTGCCCGGCCCCGGCCGCCGTGACCACGGCTTCCGGGCCGAGGTGACCACGCTCGGTGGCATCCGGCACCGCAACGTCGTGCGGCTGCTCGGCTTCGCGTCCAGCGCGGAGGCCAACCTGCTCCTGTACGAGTACATGCCGATGGGGTCGCTGGGAGCGGTCCTGCACGGCGACAGCGGCGGGCTCCTCCTGAGCTGGGCCGCCAGGCACCGCGTCGCCACCGAGGCGGCGCGTGCGCTATGCTATCTGCACCACGAGTGCTCACCGAGGATCCTGCACCGCGACGTCAAGTGCAACAACATCCTGCTAGACTCAGCGATGGAGGCGCACGTCGCCGACTTCGGCCTCGCCAAGTTCCTCAGCCGCGGCGCGTCCTGCTCTGGCGGCGCAGGGGCGGTGGCGGCGGAGGAGTCCGTGTCGGTCGTCGCCGGCACGTACGGGTACATCGCTCCTGGTAAGAACGTCGTGCGCTGGAAATATAAGCACTTGCATCGCCATACAGTGACAGGCACGAAGTGGTGCGTGCAGAGTACGCGTACACGCTGCGGGTGGACGAGAAGACGGACGTGTACAGCTTCGGCGTGGTGCTGCTGGAGCTGGTCACGGGGCGCCGCCCGCTCGGCGACTTCGGCGACGAGATCGACCTCGTCCACTGGGCGCGGGGCGTCGTGCCGAGACCCACGGACACGGCGGCAGTCCTGGCCGTGGCTGACCCCCGGCTGCCGCCAGAGCCGGCCGGCCTGATCGCTCGCCTCTTCAGGGTGGGCATATCGTGCGTCCGTGAGAGCAGCCAGGCACGGCCCACCATGCGTGAGGTTGTGCACGTCCTCTCCAGCTTCGCCGTACCACCTGTAGATTCGCCTTCTTGACTTCTGCTGTTCCCCTAATCACCAAGTATTAACGTAGTCTACACCAAAGTCATCTAACGATCTCTTTTATTGATGCACTTTTACTAAAAAAAACAGGTGCCTGAAATCTGCCTTTTCTTCAGGCGACGTGGTGGTCCTTTGTTATGCCTTTTCTTGGTGTGAATTTAATTCCACTAGATCTCCATCAGATGGTTTAAAGTTGTTGCCTGAACAGTGAACAGATATTATTTTTCAGGCCTGAAAAATAGCAAATCCCAGATTGATGTAGTCTACATCAAAGTTGTAGCTTTTAATATAACTAGCAAATATGCCAGTGCGTTGCAACGAGAGAAGAAAAAACTATCAGACATTAAT
The DNA here is from genome assembly GCF_019320115.1 of Miscanthus floridulus. Classification (NCBI taxonomy): domain Eukaryota; kingdom Viridiplantae; phylum Streptophyta; class Magnoliopsida; order Poales; family Poaceae; genus Miscanthus; species Miscanthus floridulus. Next base: position 12,272,888 of record NC_089587.1, read on the forward strand.
AAAACATAAGGACAAAAATGTTATATATCTATTTGTATTTTACCTTTTTCATAAATTTTAATGGCTATAATTTATTTTGTTATGATCATGACATCCATAATAAAGTTAAATTGTTAATAATATAATAATGTCCTACTAATTCTAACAAATTAGAATACTCCCGTTGTTTCAAATCTTAAGTCGTTTTGACTTTTTTAAATACATAGTGTCGTTGTTTCGAGTCACTGACTAGTAAATTTCTAGATTGCGCATCTGGCTCGGATGGTGTGCTTAGAGGACATGATGTTTGTACTGGTTTCGGGCAAAAAGTCCATACGTCTAGTTCGTCGCTGCTGCTCGTGTTACTAGCACCGAGGGTTTGTAGTAGGGGTTACAAACGTGTAAGAGAGGGACATGGTCCCAAGTCTCTGATGTGTGCGTGTGCCGCTAAGGCGTGTTAGGGTGTGTGTTCAGATGTCTAAAGCCATATAGAGTCATGACCTTCATGGGGCGTCCTACCTCCCCTTTTATAGGCCAAGGGGAGGTACAGGTTTACAGGGAGAAAAATGAAGAGAAGTCAAAGGTCTTTCGGGTCACACGGGTCCACCGATCTTGTAGATGTCAACAGGGACAGCTCCACGCCGGGCTCCCGTTCACCGCTGGTGCCACGCCCTGGCGTCATCAGCTGGTCATGTCATCCCATCCCATCCTGGCGGATGACGCGGTCAGCAGCCGTACGTGGAGTAAGCAGCACAGTGACCACGCATCCGTTACTGTTGGCGATGTGAATTCCCGTGAGTGGCCTGTCGTGGCAAGGGATCACGTCGAGGCGTGCTTGTTCCCTACCCGATGTCAGAAGTTTGACCTTGGGGTTGTACCTTCTGACCCTGAGTGGTTGGAGGCGGTATGGTCTTCCGTCGGGCGAGACGGGAGCCGCGTATGAGGGGTCGGGCGAGGCGGAGTCCCCGACTCAGAGGTCTGGCGAGGCAGAACCCGCCCCTAGCGGTCGGGCGAGGCGGAGCCCGTGCCCTAGGGGTTGGCTGAGGTGGGACCTAGTCGGTCGAGACGAGGCCCGCGCCCCAGGGGTCGGCTGAGGCGAGGCCCGCCCTTTAGTGGTCGGGAGAGGTGGAGCCCGCGTGCCTAGGGGTCGGTTGGAGTCGTAGTCGCGCACTTGATTGCTCGGGTGAATTAGTGCTGATGACCGGCAGCTCCTCCTCTTCGGGTACCCTAGTATTGGTCCCCGATAGTAGCCCCTAAGCTCCAGGGCGATTCGGGTAGAATTGCCTGGGGGATTTTTTGACTTACCAGTGGGTGCGCGCGAGCGCACCCGGTGGGTGTAGCCCCTGAGCCCGCGGAGGAGTAGAGTACTCCTTTGGAGGCTTTTCCGAGTGGGAGGACTCTGAGGGCCTTGGCCTTGTTTCGTAGTCCGCGGCATGTTCTGGTAGGGCGGTGATCTCTGTTTCGTCGCGATCGGTCTCCTTGGGCATACTGCCGTGAGATTCAGAGTTCGGGGGAGATCCCTCCCAATTCTGACCCCCACTAGGACCTGATCGATCTGTGACCGCGCGTTCGGTCTCTTTACAACTCCAACTTTCCTCGAGCCCCCACACATAGCAGGGGTCCAGTCGAGGGTCGGCTCGTCTTTGTGATCGTCTTCCCTCAATCATTTTTCCGATAAAAATGGAGGGGCTGAGCCATGCCATGATTTTTCTCTATGAACGAACCATGGTGCTTGGTGAGCTGCTAACGGGCTAGTCCAAGTGGGGTCCCGGCATCCCATTCATGGGAACCAGCTTGGGTCAGCTGGTGACCGACTCTAGATTCCCAGTGGTCAATCCATATAGTTCTCGGATCCGTTCGATCAGTCCTGAGGACTCTCTGCCTTTCTTCGAAGAAAAACCATGGATTGTGTCCGACCGAGACTCCGACATGGACCGAGATGCCTATGGCGCTCGTGCGCCTAGGTACTGGCTACTAGCGGGCCCATCCATTTCCACCCCTCACCCCAAGGTGCCCTGGAGCGGTTATCGAACCTGTCGGTGGGCCAACCTTCGAACTCTTGGGCCTAGATGGGCCATAGGAGCGTTTTTAGCTCCATATCCCTCTTACCTGTGATGGGTCGCGACCCATTCGGGGAGGCAAAACATCCGATGTGTTTTCCGAGGGGATGGCCAGACATCGTGTGCGCATGCCCCGTGATGATATGTGGTGGTAGGACGCTGTCGATGTTTTACCACCGGCAACCCGCCACGGGAGTACCCGGGGCGGTGATTTGTTCGGAGGGGTATCGGCGTATGCAGGAACTCGGTAGTAAACGCAGGGAGACAATGATTTATACTGGTTCGGTATGCTGGAAAATCACGGCGCCCTACGTCCAGTGTGGGGTGGATAGTATATTGCGCCCTGCGCTCTCTTGTCCTCTTAATCTCTATCGAGATCAAGAGGAACGGTTGTGTTTGTGTTCCGGTATTGTCTGTCGGTTATGTGTAGGTGCCGATCTGGGGACCCCTGCCCTCTTTTATATAGTCTAGGAGAGGTGGGAGTCCTAGTCGGTTACAAAGTAGAGATCTTAGTAGGATTACGTGTAACTAGTTCTAGTAGGATTACATGTAGGGAATCCTAGTTGGACTTGGTCTTCTTCTCTCTTCTCCATGGGAAACCCCATGGGTCCCGTATTGACAAGCCCCCGAGCATCTCATGGATGAGCTTCGGAAGCCTTCTTGTTCTTCTTGGTCTTCGTTGAGTTGTTGTAAATCCGTTCCATGTTCTTCTTGAAGTGAAACCTTGAGATGGTCTTCTTTGTCTTTTCTTCGGCTGATGTGCACTTTTGGAAAGTGCACTCAGTGAGTGTAGCCCCCGAGCCTCTTGCTTGTTGGGACAAGAAGCCAGAGGGTCCCTTTAGTCTTCTTGGTTGCTCCGAGTTCTTTTTTGGTGGGTGCAATTTTTCGTAAAAATTGCACTCACTGAGTGTAGCCCCCGAGCCTCTTGCTTTTGCTTACAAAAGTTGGAGGGTCCAGATTCTTGTCTTCAAAAAATTTTGGGGGGTTATGTATCCCGTAGCCCCCGAGCCTTCTCCGAGTACTTTTCTTTAGAATAGAAATCGGATGAAGGGTCTTGATGTGTTGTCTTTGTTGTAGTCTTGAGTACTTGTATTCTTGGTCTTTCATCCTTGAATTCGAGCCCCCGGGCGTAGTTGAAGCGAATGCCGAGCCCCTGAGCTTAGTGTTTGACTAAGCTACGATGCTCTTCCGAGTTGTTTTTATTCATCCAGGTCATTTCTAGACTTCTCTGGTTCTTGATGTACCTCTTCTAGGTTGTTTGCACTTCGTCCAGGTTCTTTCTGAACTTGTATGTACCTTATCCGGGTTGTTTTCTAATTTGACTAAGCCATGATGCTCTTCCGAGTTGTTTTTATTTCTCCAGGTCGTTTTCTAGACTTCTCTGGTTCTTGATGTACCTCTTCTAGGTTGTTTGCACTTCGTCCAGGTTCTTTCTGATCTTGTATGTACCTCATCCGGGTTGTTTTCTGATCAATCCAAGTTCTTTTTTGTCTTGATTTCTGTTCCCAACTTATCTAGGATGTTTTTTTTTTCAATCCGGGTTCTTTCTGATCTTGTCTTGGTCCTTGCCGCACCTTGTCGGGGTTCTTTTTTGATCAATCCAGGTTCTTTCTGATCTTGTCTTGGTCCTTGCCGCACCTTGTCGGGGTTCTTTTTTTTATCAATCCGGGTTGTTTCTGGACTAGCTCTCAGGAGCGTGTTTTCCTGATCTCATGGTACCGATGTAGCTCCCCTGCATGTTAAACATAAAAATATGTTGTAAATGACATTCCGGATATGAAGTGGGGAGCATGTCCCATATTTGAATAATCAATCAGGGGCGGGCCCCTGCATTATGAAATGCATATAAACTTTTTGCGTCTTGCTCTTGCTAGGCCATACAAATTCCTCAGTTAGTGTCCTATTACATTTAAGCACTTGAATCTCTGGCGTATGGTTCAGAGGTTCATGACGTGACCATGTGAGCCTGGCACTCGGTTTGTGACCATCCGTGTGAGTAGACAAGCTTCACGGATTAAGGCGTGTTCTACCTGAGGAATTCGGTGACCGTTAAGAGAAGACCTAGAGCACTATGTTTGCTCGCATGATGATTTTACTTAGAGCACTATGTTTGCTCGCATGATGATTTTTTATGTCTTCTCTTGCTAGGTCAGTTAATTTCCTGGGTAGTAGCCTGTTACGTTTAAGCACTTGAATCTCGCATATGGTTCAGAGGTTCATTGATGTGACCACCCATATGGTTTAGAGGTTCTTTGACGTGACCATCCGTATGGTTCAGAGGTTCATTGACGTGACCATCCATTCGAGAAAACAAGCTTCACGAATTAAGGCTTACTATTCGAGAAAATTAACAGCCGTTAAGGGAAGATGATATGGCCACAGAGGCATATGAATAATATCCAGAATATATAAAAAATGAGACATGACTTAGCTTGGTTTGTGGCTACGTTGTTGACCACCGCAGCTGGGTAGTCGGTCGGTGTGGCAAGTAGTCAGTTTGCAGTCAAGTTGTTGGCGTAGCATCCGAGCTGATGGAGGCGGGGTCGACAACTTGCTTGATGTAGTCGAACAGCATGATGAAGTCGTCGGACAGCTCGTCCGAGTTGTTTGCTGATGAGTTTAACCAAACAAGTGACTATCATGTCGAGTACTCGAAACAACTCGGAACGTGTTGCCGGGTTCCTAGAATTTGGTTGCTTGCTCATGACTTGTCGGCTTGCTGTAGGTGGTCTTCTCTTTATTGACCGTATAGCTTGTATTTCTTGACCTTCTCTCATATGAGTATGTCATATGTATAAATCAATGCACAAACACCTTTGGCTTTGCTTGCTTGCTTCCTTTGTTAGCTTCTTGCATGTCCGTGATGTATTCGTATACAAAGTTGACTTGGAGACGGGGGTGTGCGCGTGTATGCACGGGTTGATCCATTAATTCCGTATATCCTGACTGACTTGCATGTCGTTATCCTTTTCTGTCCAATCTCATAGCTTGTATATCTCTTGGATATGTTGCTTCATAATTGGCCCACACGTTGTCGGCTTCGTGTGGGAGTAGGACTCTTCTTGTGTCGGAGTTGGACTTGAATCCGCATATAGCTGAGTTGTGATGGAGTCTGAGTTGCAGTCCGACTTGTACTTGTATTAGTCATGTTTGATGCTGGTTGGCGTGTAGTAGGAATGTGATACAGTCGCGCTTCTACTGGGATCTCGCTGAGTTGACGAAGTCGGAGTAGATGTTGACGAAGAGGTTTCATGCTCGCACGAATTGATGCTGATGCTGAACGTGAATATGGCGGGTTGTCGATGAGGCCGACGAGAGCCGTGACGAGTTGTCGAAGGGAGCCGATGAGTGCCGTGGCGAGTTGTCCTTGAGGTCTTCTAAGCCATAGTGAGTTGTCGATGAGGGCCGACGAGTGCTGCGACGAATCTTGATTTTGAGGTCCACCGAGCTCTCGAACGCAAAGCACCGAGAACCCCTACCTAGCGCGCCAGCTATCGATGTTTTACCATCGGCAACCCACCACGGGAGTACCCGGGGCGGTGATTTGTTCGGAGGGGTATCGGCGTATGCAGGAACTCAGTAGTAAACACAGGGAGACAATGATTTATACTGGTTCGGTACGCCGGAAAATCATGGCGCCCTACGTCCAGTGTGGGGTGGATAGTATATTGCGCCCTGCGCTCTCTTGTCCTCTTAATCTCTATCGAGATCAAGAGGAACGGTTGTGTTTGTGTTCCGGTATTGTCTGTCGATTATGTGTAGGTGCCGATCTGGGGACCCCTGCCCTCCTTTATATAGTCTAGGAGAGGTGGGAGTCCTAGTCGGTTACAAAGTAGAGATCCTAGTAGGATTACGTGTAACTAGTTCTAGTAGGATTACATGTAGGGAATCCTAGTTGGACTAGGTCTTCTTCTCTCTTCTCCGTGGGAAACCCCACGGGTCCCGTATCGATAGACGCGGTGGGCACGGAGATCTAGGTGGGTGGTTGGTTTCCTCGCACCCGTTGTTACTATAAAACCAAAGGGTTAGCCCTCCATGTTTTGAACGCGTTCCTGCATCCTTACCTCCGTTGCTCCACTGCTATCACCTATGCTAGGGTTTCCTGCCACTGCATCCTTGCCACCGTTGAGCTCATCCATCCACCCCACCTTCAATGGATCCATGGTGCCACTCCAACATCACCTTACAGCGCATGAGGGCCTTGTCCATCACGGTCTTCTCTATGCGCGGACCATGGCCGAGGAGTGGTTGCTGCCCATCAACAAGGATTCACCATCGCCGTCGGATGGCTGTGTCGTGTCATTCGCACACTTCCACGAGCATGGACTCATGACCCCTACCCACAAATTCCTCCGGGGGTTATTGCACTTCTACAAGATTGAGTTGCAACATCTGAATCCCAATGGGATCCAACACATGGTGGCGTTTGTCGTGCTGTGCGAATAATTCCTGGGGATCAGCGCTCACTTCGACTTGTGGAGGTACTTCTTTGCTATTAACTTCTAGAAGAAGAGGGAGAAGGGTAGCAAGCATGAGCTGCATATGCCGATGGGGTGCGTCGGCATCCAAATTCGGAACAATCGGGTCGGTGAGTACCCATCCATGTGGCTCTCGACATCCAACAAGGGGTGGCACTTCTAGTGGTTCTACCTCAAGAACGACATCGCCGCCCCTCTGCTAGAGTTCATCGGGTGCCTGATCGAAGAGGCCCTAGAGCTGTAGAGGAAGTGGGGCATCCTAGAGAAGGATAAGAAGAGGATACAAGACCACATCGCCGCCATCCACATCCTGAAGGAGAATGGCCTAAAAGGGTTAGGCGTCATTGGGGCTTACCACATGAGGAGGGTGGCACCGTTGATGATGCGCACGCTCCTACTATATGTGATGATGTCTGAGGCGTCGTTTGATGGAATGACGCTCACCGAGGGAACGCTCACTGACTCTAAGATCACGCAATGCATCAAAGAGGAGATGGAGCCTCTGCGGGACGACGCGGGTGCCGCCCTTGACTTCGTCTACCCAGTGCTAGGGCATCCCTCGATGCGGCTAGAGCCAGGCTATGTTGTCTTCATAAGTTTCCCTTTCTCCTACCTCTCTTTCAATTGATTTCCCAATCCTGTGAGACTGACTTTAAGAGGAGCGGGACCAGCCAAGGGACCTCATCCTCACGGATCACTTGACGTCGCTGCCGAGGGATTCGGCCGTGAGGGCGGTGTTGACGATAGTTATCATACACATTTAACCATCAATTAAACATGCAAAAAAGGTATAAATGAATCACCAACATAGACCTAGGGGTTTAAACTGGCAAATTCCACAACTTTTGGTGAATCTATGTTTCTTGTAGGGTTTAATCTAAAAACCACCACGGAGGACCTAAATGTCAAAGGAAAATATGGATTTCCACCATGGCACCTATGTGGGAAGGCTCTAGAAGGATCCAGAAGCCATGCCACCGAAGCGGAGGGCGAGACGCTTTCCCCCCATGGGCCCACCTGTCAGCCATCTTTGAGGGTCGGTTTCCCATCGCCTTTGAGGACGCATCTAGGCCGTTGCTTAAGTCAGTTTGATCCAAGGGCTCACATTGCACCCTCAGGGCTATATAATCTAGCCCCCCTAGGGCATCTGCATCAAGTCATTAGATCAATAGTTAGGGTTAGATAGAAAACTAGGGTTTCTAGAGATTAGAGATTAGAGCTCTAGTTCTTCAAAGTTCTAGTATAGATTAGCTAGCAAGGTTCAAGAAGAGTGTGGGCTATTGCTCAAGATTCTGGATCTACCGTCTGGAGACTGGTATATCCATTGTATCTCTATATTTATGACTTTGTGCTACTTTAATATCATTATGTTGCTATTTATTATATTCCTAGTTTGCTCTAGTTGTATGCTTGATATAGTTATGATTAATGATGAGTTTATGCACATGTTCGCAAAATGCTTAGCTCATTATGCGCGTGAGTTAAGTGGTAGACACTATGTAGGCATGGTGCTTAGATATTGTTTGTCTGTGGATGCCCTCTACACTCTAGGTCATGTGGTAGATCACGGATGTGACACTCCCATTGAGTCCTTTGTAGTCCACTCCCCGTTTGTAGAGCAGGTAGAACATGATTGCAAGGGTAGACAAGCTCCGTTCTTGATCTTCCTTAGTAATGTTCCTTATGCATAGATCCAAAGTTAGTTATACTATAGATGAGAGTGTACAAAAGACTTAGTAGATAAGTAATGACTTAGGAATCTTTTGCTCTTAACGAATCTCCTGCTTAGCTATACTACATTAGATGAGTCTCTAATTCTATCTCTGGAATACCACTATTACCTTATATTTATCATTTATTTACCCTTTGACTTACCCCTGCCATAGCATGAGGATGATTATTATCATAAGTATACACATTTGTCAATATCTCTATGCCAACACCACTCCATAAGCTCCTCCCTGTGGTAAAAATATAAATAACGATACCTGGTATACTCCTAGGTGAAATGCTATAATGGTATATTATCTGTGCGCTTGCATATACTTTAATATATATTTTTTCTCTAAAGTTTACAAGTGTCATTAATAATTACCAACCACATATTTATGATATTATGCTAGGGATGACAACCTTGTAACAAGTGATGCTAAGAAATGCCAACAGGCGGTGAATTGCGCCGAGGGCGAGCGGCTGAAGAAGGCGAAGGAGGACATGAAGAGAAAGAAGCAGTGGAAGCTGTGGGCACAGAAACGAGGGGAGGACACTGATGACGATGACGATGATGATGATGGCAATGACGACGAGGTGATGGAGGAAGAAGAAATGGTAGCTGATGATATCGAGTGGGACAACCTAGAGAACGAGGATGCGCTGATAGGTATCAGTTGGTCCTTATATGCGTTGAGACCCTTCCCATTCCATGGAGGGAAGGGCATGTCTGGGGAGCCAGTAGGGGTGGGCCATTTTGACCCCCCAGGAACTGACGGAGGTGGGACACATCACTGGCATGCCCCAGAAGCCAATAGAGACAGGTGGTTCCACCATCGTGCCCTAGGAGCCAACAGAGGTGGGCGGCTCTGCCGTCGTTCCCCAAGAGCCAATGGGAGTGGGGCGCACCGCCAATGTGCCCTAGGAGCCATCAGGGGCGAGCCCCTCTGCCTAGGAGTAGAGGGCAGGCTCGAAACACACTCGTACCGATGAGACGGAGCAGGGGTTGGGGGGTTCATTCCCCAAACGCATCTGCTGCCCAACGGCACCAAGGTGAGTCATCGACTCCTATGTTTTTTCCTATTTTAATCAGATTTCATTATGACTTATGTTTTTCACTGCTTACAGCGCCGGTAGGTATCGAAATGCTTTAGCGCTGGCGCTAAAGAAGAGCATCGTCCTCCAATCGGGGTGGTGGCCATCAGCTGGCATTGCGCTCAGATCGAGCGGGAGCATCGCCAGTGTGGCCGCGTTGCCGGCCGATCAGGTGCCGCCCGTGGTGACGCCAGTGTCCTCGACGGGATAGGTAGATGCGTTTGCACAAGGGGCACCCTCGGCGGTCGTGGAGCAGCCAGTGATGGCCACGATACCGCTACCGATGATGGGGCAGACGGGTTTACCAACCGCACTCATGGTACCGACCGTGGCGGGAGTGACGTAGCCGGTCGTGACCCCACCGACGCAGTTGGATGTGGCGACACCCATGATGGATGGGTCACAGCCAGGCACGACCATAGCGTCGCCTGAGGTATCAGCATGACCCATGTCATCGGTGACCCAAGCGACGATGCCTGACATAGGTCGGATGGAGGGGGACATTGCCGAGGGGTCCTCGCAAGTCATGGTGCTGGGAGAGAGGCTCATGTTTGGACCGTTGATGCCTTCCATCATAGGAGGGGGCATCCCGGTGGAGGCATCACGGCGAGAGGGATCGGCGGCTCTTGGGGTCGGTGGGGAGTCATCCCTGACCCTGGCCTCAGTGGGCAGTGGCTCGCTAGCGCAGGGCATGTCCCTACTTCAGTGGATGGATCCACCGGATCTGGCGTCGACGCCCTTTACCCTTGACGACACCGTGAGGGCATAAAGCGGGAGAGCCTCAACGTAGGGATCACGTCTGTGCTCGAGGCCCTAGATAACACCATGGGCGCATTGCGTGATGTCATTGTTCCCTCTAGCCAGGTATTGCTCAGTCTTGCTTCTTACCAATATGTTGCAACGGTCAAGCGACTACGCAAGGAGCAGGATGGGCTATCCCAAACCATGGAGAGGCTATGCTTGGAGGGCGACACGGCTCGTGAGAAGCGTGACCAGTCCTACCGAGAGCGTGACGATGCGCAACAGAAGGTCGGCTCCCTCTAGACCAAGCTCAAAAGGGAGATAACCCGAAAGCTGAAGGCTGAGAGCATTTGTGTCGGGCTAGCTGTGGATGTCATCGAGGTGAAAATAAATCTTTAGGTGGAGAGTGACGAGCTTGGTATCCTGAGCATAGCCCTCGGAGTGGTCTGTAATGACCTTGAAGTGGTGTAGTCAGAGGGGACTAGCTCACTCGCGGCTCGTGTCGTTGAGATCACGGCTCAAGCGTGCCAGCTCGAGAGGCATGCCCTTCGCGCTGGCATCAATTGGTCATTTGTGATTGCTCATTCCCATTATGGGGATAGCATTAACCTACAAGTAATGAGCCTCGCTACATGCCTGGTTATGAAGACAACGAGCTGGAGGAGATGGAGACAGTGGTGGCTCCCCTTTCGTAGGACTTGGCAGACAAAATTGAGGACATATTATTCCCCTGGAGGGGTTAGTCAGTTAGGTGGATGCGGGATATAGAGCCATTATCTTGTAATGAACAAGTATTTCTTTGTCATTTTAAATTGTTCGTCCTTATTGGTAAAAAGGAGTGTGATGCGAACTTGTGATGAACAAGTTTTTATTTCGAATGTAAACCGAGTTGATGTGACCCAATCCCTTCAAATGTTGAGTCTACTCAGCTCAAGCCATGGGTGAAAAAACTTTGATCATGCCGGGGAGCAAAAAGCGTTGTAGTCATCGGGGCATAGGTCTTTTAGCAGTTCGCCCGGTTTTACTCAAAGTTAGTTTCCATGACTTTTACTTTTTAGGCCTTAACGTAGGGAGGGGTCGGATGTGAAGGGTGTTTCTGAGTAAAAGTATTCCCCTATCAGCCCCCGAGTGAGGCCCGACCCCTGGCCGTTGCTGGGGTCAGGTGTCACTGAGAGCCGAGGAAACAATAACGAAATTGATAAGGGAAAGTGCTTTTTATTTCAAAAACATGATTTTACATAAGTACATCATCGACTTGGAAAAAAGCTAAGGATAAAAGCGATGTAGCTGCTCAATGTTCCACGCGTTGGTGAAGACTTGGCCGTCGATGGTTTTGAGCTTATAGGTGCCTGGTCAGAGCACCTCCTCAACCATGTACGGCCCTTCCCATGGCGGAGATAACTTGTGGTGGTCCTTGTTGCTCTGGACGAGGCGGAGTACTAAGTCTTCGACGTTGAAGGCCTGACCCCACACCCGATGGCTATGGTATAGGCGCAACGCTTGTTGGTACTTAGCCGAGCGAAGGAGGGCTACATCGCGTGATTCATCGAACTGGTCCATGGCATCTTCAAGGGATGCCTTGGCTCCCTGCTCATTGTACGCCCTGACCCTCGGCGCTCCATACTCGAGGTCGGTCGGGAGGATGGCCTTTGAGCCATAGACCATGAAGAAGGGAGTATAGCCGGTGGCCTAGCTGGGGGTTATCCTTAGGCTCTAGAGCATCACAGGGAGTTCCGTGACCCATCGGCCAACAAACTTGTTTAGCCGGTTGAAGATCTAAGGCTTGAGGCCTTGTAGAACCATACCGTTCACACGCTGGACTTGCCCATTCATACGGGGGTGCCCACGACAGCCCAATCGATGTGGATGTGATGCTCATCGACAAACTAGAGGAACTTCTTCCCGGTGAACTGTGTGTTGTTGTTTGTGATGATGGAGTTTGAGACCCTAAAACATTGGATAATGTCGAGGAAAAACAGCACAGCTTGCTCGGATTTGATCATAGAGATTGGCCAAGCCTCTATCCATTTTGTGAACTTATCTACGGTGACAAGTAGGTGCATGTATCCCACAGGAGCCTTCTTGAGAGGTCCAACAATATCGAACCCCTAGACCACGAACGACTAGGTGATGGGGATCATCTGGAGTGCTTGGGCAGGCAGGTGGGTCTACCGAGCGTAGTACTAGCACCCTTTGTAGGTGCGCATGACCTGCTCAGCATTGGCTACCATGGTCGGCCAGTAGAAGCCTTGTCGGAATGCATTTCTAACCAAGGTTCTTGGTGCTGCATGGTGCCCACAAACCCCGCCGTGGATGTCATCCAGCAATTGCTTCCCTTGTTCGATCGGGATACAGTGTTGCAGGATCCTAGTGTGGCTGCATTTGTAGAGCTCTTCCTCGATGACAACAAATGACTTGGCATGGTGCGTGATCCACCAAGCCTCCGTCTTGTCCACCGGTAACACCTCCTAGAGGAGGTAGTCGAGGTAGGGCGTCCTCTAGTTGATAGGAGGGTCGGGCTCCGCCGCTAGGTCGGCGTCAAGCTCCATCACTGGATCTTCGTGGATCTCCATAGCCTCGAGGTTGGATGGGGCCGATGGAGGGCCGACTCCCATGCCTGGGGTGGGTAGCACGTTGCTGGCTCCAGCCCCTAAGCCCATGCTGGGGGGATCGGAAGAGGCCGACGGTCGCCTAGCCCCTGAGCCCTTGGCTAAGGGGTCAGGCAAAGCTGTCGATTGCCTAGCCCCTATGTCCAAGACGAGCAGCTTGTTACTAGCCTACCTTGGTCCTTCGTATTGGACCAAGGGTTTGTGCTAATTGCTGGAAAAGACACCATCTGGGACTTGCTCTTGGCTAGACGCCATCTTTGCTAGCTCATCGGCTGCATCGTTGAGCCATCGGGGGATGTGGTTGAGCTCGAGGCCATCGAACTTGTCCTTCAGCTTGTAGAACTCCTGGCACTACGCGGCCATCTTGGGGTTGTGGCAGCTTGACTCCTTCATGACATGGTCGATGACTAACTGGGAGTCGCCTCGGATGTCAAGTCATCGGATGCCCAACTCTATCATGATACGTAGGCCATTGACGAGAGCCTCATACTTAGCCATGTTGTTTGAGGAGGGGAAGTGGAGGCAGACCATGTACCTCATGCGCACCCCAAGGGGTGAGACAAAAACTAGCCCTACACCGGCACCCTTCTTCATCAGCGAACTGTTAAAGTACATGGTCTAGTACTCCTGATCAATGGCCGCCGATAGCATTTGGATCTCAGTCCATTCCGCCACTAAGTCGGCTAGCGTTTGGGACTTGATGGCGGTCTGTGGGACATACAAGATGCCTTGACCCATCAACTCGAGAGCCCACTTGGCGATTCTTCCCATTGCATTCCGATTCTAGACGACCTCGCTGAGAGGAAAGGACATCACCACCATCACGGGGTGTGACTCAAAGTAGTGGCGCAACTTCCATTTGGTGATGAGGACGGTGTAGAGGAGCTTTTGGATCTTGGGGTAGCGGGTCTCGGGTCTTGGAGTTGGACAAGACCTCGCTGATGAAGTATATGGGGCACTATACTTTGAGGACGTGTCCCTCTTCTTCCCGCTCCACTACTGGCGCGGAGCTAACCACTTGCGTGGTGGCCACAACGTAGTGCAGGAGTGGTTCCCCCGACGATCGGGGGGACCAGGAATGGGGCCATTGTTAAGAGCTCCTTGAGCTTGTCAAGCGCCTCTTGGGCCTCAGGCGTCCACTCGAAGCGGTCAGCTTTCTTCAGGAGCTGATAAAGGGGGAGGCCTCATTCGGTAAGGTGTGAGATGAAGCGGCTAAGTGCGGTGAGGCACTCTATGATCCGTTGTACCCCCTTTATATTTTGTATCGGGCCCATACTTGTGATGGCCGAGATTTTTTCCAGGTTGGCTTCGATGCCGTGCTCGAAAACGATGAATCCAAGCAACATACCCCTCGGAACCCCGAAGACACATTTTTTGAGGTTGAGTTTGATGTCATTTGCTCAGAGCTTCATGAAGGTCAGCTCAAGATCGGTCACAAGCTCATCGGTGCATTTGGATTTGACTATGATGTCATCCACATAAGCCTCAACGGTCTGCCCAATGAGGTCACCGAAACATTTGAGCATGCAACGCTGATACGTAGCCCCATGTTTTTAGACCAAATAACATTGTGACGTAGTAGTATGATCTAAATGGGGTGATGAAAGAAGTCATGAGCTAGTCAGACTCCTTCATCGCGATCTAATGGTACCTGGAGTACGCATCAAGAAAGCAGAGGGTTTCACACCCTAAGGTCGAGTCTACTACTTGATCTATGCACGGCAAAGGAAATGGATCCTTTGGTCATGCTTTGTTGAGACCCATGTAGTCAACACATATTCTCCATTTCCCACTCTTTTTTCTTACAATAACGGGATTGGCTAACCACTTAGGATGATACACTTCCTTGATGAATCCAGCTACCAAAAGCTTCACTATCTCCTCGCTAATGGCCCTATGCTTTTCTTCGTTGAAGCGACGTAGGCACTGCTTCACTGGCCTAGAGCTTGTCCTAATCTTCAATGCATGCTTGGCGACTTCTTTCGGAATTCCCGGCATGTTCGAGGGTTTCCACGCAAAGATATCTCTGTTGGCGCAGAGGAAGTCGACAAGCATGCTTTCCTATTTGGAGGAAAGTGTGGTGCCGATCTGAAGCACCTTGCCATCAGGGCTGCTGGGTCCATGGGGATCTCCTTGACGCCTTCAGCGGTCCTTGAACCTGCCAACCGCTTGGAGTCCAGAGGCCCCTCGGCGGTCTTCTCCTAGATGGCCATGAGCTCAGTGGAGGTGATGACTGTTGCAGCATGCTCACAACACTCCACCTCACACTCGTAAGCGTGCTAAAAGGAAGTGTCGATGGTGATGACCCCTCGTGGGCTCGGCATCTTCATCTTCAGGTAGGTGTAGTTAGGAATAGCCATGAACTTCGCATAACATGGTCACTCGAGGATGGCGTGGTAGGTCCTGTGGAACCTAACCACTTCGAATGTATGGGTTTCCGTCCTGTAGTTGGTCGGACTCCCAAAGGTGATGGGCAGATCGATCTGCCTGAGCGGCATGGCCTGCTTCCTAGGCACGATGCCGTGGAAAGGCGCCCCGATCGGCCAGACGCGTGATCGGTTGATGCCCATGGCGTCGAGCGTCTCGGCATATAGGATGTTGAGACCACTGCTGCCGTCCATCAGCACCTTGATAAGCCACTTCATACCGATGATCGGGTCAATGACGAGTGCGTTTCTCCCCGGTTGATGGATGTTGTCAGGGTGGTCAGTCTGATCGAAGGTGATGGCAGATTCTGACCACCGAAGGAAGGTGGGCACGGTGGGCTCAATCGTGTAGACCTCACGGCACACCAGCTTCTGCCAGCGCTTGAAGACATAAGCCGCCGATCTCCCAAAGATCATGAGGTAGCCATCCGGGTTGGGAAGCCATCATCCTTCCCATCGGTGTCATCCACTATTGGCTTGGGGCCTCTTCTCGGCTCCCCTTTGTTGGCGCCACCGGACAAGAACCGCTTCATGAGAGTGTAGTCCTTGTACAGATGCTTGATGGGGAAGGCGTGGTTTGGGCACGGTCCTTCAAGCAGCTTCTCAAAGTGGTCGAGGACGCCCTCAGCGGGCTTGCAACCCCCTTTATGGTCAGCAGCAGCCACGAATGAGCTCTTGCATCGCTGCTTGTTCATCTTCTTGTGGGGACAGTTGGAGGCGCCTTTGCCGGCATTGTCGTCCCACTTGGCCTTGCCCTTGGAACGGTCGAAGATAGCTCCGACCGCGTCCTCGCCTGAGGCGTGGCTGGTGGCGATGTCGAGGAGCTCCTTGGTGGTCCTCAGACCCTTGTGGCCCAACTTGTGGACCAGGGACTCGCATGTGGTCCCAGATAAGAAGGCTCCGATGATGTCAGCATCGGCGATGTCGGGCAGCTCATTGCACTGCCGGGAGAAGCACCGAATGTACTTCTGCTGGCATTTTTTGAGGTCCTATGGGATTCTAGGGCCGGTAGTTTTTGAGGTCCTATGGGTTTCCAGGGCGCGCATAGGTGCCCTAGAAGTTACCCATGAAGATCTCCTTAAGGTCCGCCCAACTATGGATGCGGTTGGGCGGAAGGTGCTCTAGCCATGTTCATGTCGAATCTGCGAGGAACAGGGGGAGATTGCGGATAATGAAGTTGTCACTATCCATGCCACCAGCCTGGCAGGCGAGCCGATAGTCCTTGAGCCATAGCTTGGGGTTTGTTTCCCCAGAATACTTCAGGACATTGGTTGGTGGCCGGTATCATGGCAGGAAGGGCGCATTGAGGATGTGTCGGCCAAAGGCCTGAGGCCCCCATAAGTCGGGGCTCGGGCTTTGGTCCTCACCACTGTCGTAGCATCCACCACGACGAGGGTGGTAGCCATGGGTGGCCCCCTCTCTCTCGCCGCCGTGGGTACGCCTGCGAGCATTTAAGGTGTCACGGGCATCACGATTGTGGCCGAGGAGCTCGTGAACCAGGACCGTAACCCGCTTCCTGTCGTCGCGCGCTGCCTGGTGGACGGAGACGTCCTTGCCGTGCTGTCCCGAGGGTGTGTGGTGACCGACGTCTAGCTCGCATCATCGGGACAACAAGCTCTATGCTTGCTGCACCGTGGCATGCTCGAGTAACGTGCGGATCTCTTGGCGAGTCCGATGATCCTCTGGTGTCATGGGCTCAGGGAGCCCTCGGAGCAAGGCTGCCATGGTTGCTATGTTCTGGCTCGCTCGAGCAAAGCATGGGAGGCCCCCATCGTCCTCGATGATCCTCTAGTTCACCTCGCGGGCCCTAGCGCACGCACGTCCACCGTCTCCCCATCATGTAATCTCCTGCTCAAGCTCTACGCATTCTTGCTCGAGCTCGAGCCGCGCTGCCTCAAGCTCCTAGTGCCGCGCTTGAAGCTGTTCCTCCTGCATGTGCGGGAAAGCCCCCGCGCCTTTGTCGTCGTCGTTGTCGCACGGCAAGTCAGGCCCTCCCTCATGGACGCTCTCATCGCGTCCCTTGGGGGTCTCCACCATGAAGCATTCTTGCGAGGGGTGATGGCTTCCGCTACCGGAGTCAGAGTCAGAGAAGGATTCTGAGTCCCCCACAAGAAGGTTGTGGAGTGATTCTGTGACATACTCTGTCGTCCCTACAAACCCGTTGTTTGTAGGGGATGGCCGAGCGCGCTGTGCCATAAAATGGCTAGCGGTCCATGCAGCATTGTGCAGGCCAAATGGGAATGCCTTGGGTGAGTCATTCCAGGGTGAGTGGCTCCTCTCCCGCGAGCTACGTCATGACATTGGCGAAGGAGAAGGCGAGGCAGCACATGTCCTCCCAGGATAGTCAGGGTCC
The DNA here is from genome assembly GCF_019320115.1 of Miscanthus floridulus. Lineage (NCBI taxonomy): Eukaryota > Viridiplantae > Streptophyta > Magnoliopsida > Poales > Poaceae > Miscanthus > Miscanthus floridulus. The sequence continues at coordinate 12,290,339 of NC_089587.1, forward strand.
TAGGAAGGTGGCGAGCTGGCGCTCGAGCCTCTCATAGTCAAAGTCAAGGAGTTGGTCACTCTCAGGGGCCCGAGCCTCCGGTGCATGCAGCCACAGCTCCTCGAATGCCTTGTCGATCACGTTGAGGCTGGTGAAGTGGAGAGGCTTTGTGGTGGCGAGAGCCTATGCCAGCTCTCCCTCCATCATGATGGTGAACTCTAGGCTCTCGAAGCGCATGTGTGCGCCCGGGACCCAGCTGATGCTGTGGTTGGCCATCCGAAGTTTGATGAAGATATCGAGACACACAAAAGGACCCTACCTGGCACGCCAACCCGTCGGTGTTTCGAGTCACCGACTAGTAAATTTCTAGATTGTTCGTCTAGCTCGAATGGTGTGCTTAGAGGACACGAGGTTTATACTGGTTCGGACAGAAAGTCCCTACATCCAGTTCATCGCTGCTGCTCCTGTTACTAGCACCGAAGGTTTGTAGTAGGGGATACAAACGGGCGAGAGAGGGATAGGGTCCCAAGTCTCTGGTGTGTGCGTGTGCCGCTAAGACGTGTTAGGGTGTGTGTTTAGATGTCTAAAGCCGTGTAGAGTCATGCACTTCATGGGGCATCCTACCTCCCCTTTTATAGGCCAAGGGGAGGTACATGTTTACAGGGAGAAAGATGAAGAGAAGTCAAAGGTCTTTCGGGTCACACGGGTCCACTAGTCTTGTAGATGTCAATAGGAACAGCTCCACACCGGGCTCCCGTTCACAGCTGGTTCCACGCCCTGGCGTCATCAGCTGGTCGTGGCATCCCATCTCGTCCTGGCGGATGACGCGGTGAACCGACGCGTCGATCAGCAACCGTACGGGGAAGTAGGCAGCGCAGTGACCACGCATCCATTACTGTTGGCGATGTAAATTCCCGGGAGTGGCCTGTCGTGGCCAGGGCTCATGTCGAGGCGTGCCTGCTCCTTGCCCGATGTTAGAAGTTTGACCTTGGGGTCGTACCTTCTGACCCAGAGTGGTTGGCGACGGTATGGGCTTCCGTCGGGCGAGACAGGAGCCACGCCTGAGGGGTCGGGTGAGGCAGAACCCGCCCCCAACGGTCGGGCGAGGCGGGGCCCATACCCCAACTATCGGGCGAGGCAGAGCCCGCGCCCCAGGGGTCGGCTGAGGCGGGACCCACCCCTCAGCGGTCGGTCGAGGCGAGGCCCGCGCCCCAGGGGTCGGGCGAGGTGGAGCCCGTGTGCCTAGGGGTCGGTTGGAGTCGTAGTCGCGCACTTGATTGCTTGGGTGAATCAGTGCTGATGACCGTCGGCTCCTCCTCTTTGGGTATCCTAGTATTGGTCCCCGATAAATACCTTTTACTATGCTTCTACATATGTATATTATGTCTAAATACATAGTAAACAGGTTGGTTTTCCGTCCATGGGAGTCGTGGTGCCGTGTCCATCCTGGTTTCTTTTTTCTTTCCTTTTTTTGCACGTATGTTTTTTTCACAATCAAATTCCCTTTTCTTTGCGTCTTTTTTTTGTCCACGTTATATTTTCCTGAAGAACGAACGATGGGAGTGAAGAATTACGGAAGTAGCCGAGTTAATAAGAAGTTTAAGAGTTGGATTTGACTTGCAGTCAATGAGAAGAAAATAGATTCCTACGTGGACTCACAGACTAAAAAAAGGAAAGCAGCGTACATGTCTGAACTAAAATAGCACCGCAGACAAATCAAATAATTTAGTTGTAGAAATCTCTGTTTTTTAGAAAAGAATCATTAGCTCAAATGGCTCATAATATTATATTTATTATTTGTTATTCAGAAAAAACCAAAAGAGGGGACGTGCGTAACCAAAGATAATGACCCATTAATAACCAATCTAATTTCCCATTAATCCAGTAAGGTCCGTCCGTTGTTCGGCATCATCCTCACATGTTAGTTTTCTATTTTCCTTTTGTCGTATCAAACAAAATCTTTTTGTCGTAACAAACAAAATCACGCATTCAGATTTTTATTATTTTCCTTTTTCATGGTCTAGGAGGAATCTTGATTTAGGAGGAGTCTTACATCTTGCATGTAAGATCACGGATGGTGAAGGGTTCATATAGCACGACTTCTAGATCGAACGGTTATTACCCCTCAAAAAAACTCGCTCTTTTACGGTGTGATGATGATCTGTTATATTATTTTGTAACAAAAAAGTTAAAATTACTCTCTCCAAATTGAGGCAATGTCTAAATAATGCCCCAAAAAACTAACGTTTAGTTTGGTTTATTCTCCTCAGTTATTTCAATTGGTCTAATTTACCCCTAACAAGATTTGTCTTTGTTGTTTCTTCATGTTTTAAGTTGAAATTCGATCTCAAAATTTGTTAGGTGATAAAGGACATCATGATTTACATTTAAAAAATACATTAAATTTTCATCATTATATATTTTTGTACATTTTTGTATTTCTAGTGTTTATTTTATTTAATGTCATCATGTGCTGAAATATTGACAAAAATTTATGGTATATTTTTATAATATAAATTATAATGTTCATTATCACCTGACAAAACTTGAAATTAAAATTTAATTTGTACATGTAGAAAAAAGACTAATCTTCTTAAAGAGTTATTTGGACCAACTAAGATAGTTGCAGCAAGTAAAATGAACGAAATGTTAGTTTAAGGGGTTATTTAGGCATTGTCCAAACATGAGGGGAGTAATTTGTTTTTTCCCTTTTATTTTAGGGGTCGTTTAGAGGCCCAATTTTTGTTTTAAATTCTAACATTTTGAAATTCAATTCCTTTGAAACATTCAAACGACAAAAAAATGAGCCTCTCATAAAGCTTTCAACTATAAAGTATAGATCATACAAACTTTAGTGTAGACTACGTGAATAGTAGAGGTCGTTTGAAAAAATGAAAATTTTGAGTTAAAAAATTAGAGAACTTAAAACAAATATTTGGTCCTCTAAACAATCTCGAATAAAAAATTATCAACTACAAAGTTGCAGATCTTAGTGTGAACTATTACTTTCGTATATACTATGCCAATATCAGAAGTCATTAAAATATGATAACTTAGTATGAATATTTGAGCCTCTAATCTAAAACAAAAAAAAGTTATCAACTACAAAGTTGTCGATCATGTTGAGCTCTACAACTTTAAAATAAAGTTTGTATTAAAACATCATGCTTTTCTATATATGAAAGAAAGATGGACACCAATGATAGTTTTGCCCCATTGCCACATTAACAAAACCACCCAAGAAACCATTTTAAAATGGTTAAGGGGGTATTTTGTCTGATTTTAAAAGTTAAGGTGTGTATGTTGTTCGGTATTGTAGTTCGAGAGAGTCTTTCAAATTCAGCGACTACTTTAAGTGGTGAATCAGACTTTACTCTTTATTGTAAGCAGATGATTGTTTGTGTACCAATTTAGCCTGAGGCTTTACACATTATTAGTGGTAATTTCAAATCTACAATAACATCACATACATACATGTATATATAGTCACATACACTCTATCCCTATGAACAGCTCCAAACGGCTAGTCCGATAGATCTCGATATTGATGATTTATCGTAGTGTTTGATTATCTTGTTTTCTTCTCTAAAGATATGAGGCAAGAGGCATGCACCACAGTCATCCAAAGTCTAACATTGACTAAGACCAGGTGACTTTCCGGTCAAAAGACACCGAATGGAACCACTACGGCTACGATGGATAGTGGAAAGTGGAAGCGCGTCTCTTTTGTGGATGGAAGCTACGTACTCCAGTGATTCCAAATTAAAAGTTGTATTCCCGGTAGACTGGAAAGACAAACAATATGGAAGACTTCCATTGCAAGTGAGTGAGGAATTTAATAAGACGACCACTCAAACCACAAGGCTTGTTGGTGCACACTAATTTATACAAAGCTAAGCTATAAAAAGAGAGAATGTACAAGGAATTCCAGCAGAAGTGCAGGTGGGGAGTAATTAAAGCTCCTAATGACGACTCATTGTTGACGAGGAGTAATTAGTACATGACTGATGCACTCGAGTCTCAAACTCTCAACCAGATCTCATCAGTCGATCACTAACTTCTTGCAGATAATGGCGCGGCTGCCACACAACCTCCGGCATCCCAACCTAAGCCTACGCCTCCTCCTACCCCCACTCCTCGTCGTGACGGCCGTCTCTGTGGGGACCTCGCCGGATAGTGACTTGTATGCTCTCTCCAAGCTTAAGTCTGCCCTACTCTCTGGCAGCACCTGCAACAGTCCTTTGCTTGCCGACTGGGACATCGAGACATCGGTGTCAGGCCGACAAGCCATTGCAACTTCTCTGGGATCACCTACGACACCTCCAACCGCGTAGTCGCCATCAACCTCACCGGCATCCCTCTCCACCGCGGAGTTCTTCCAAGGGAGATCTCACTGCTGGATGCTCTCTCCAACGTCACCATCGCCTCGTGCTCCTTGTCAGGAGTTATACCCGCATCACTCGCCTCGATGCCTCTCCTTCGTCACCTCAACCTCTCCATCAACAACCGCTAGTTCTTTAGTATCACCTAGGTGTAGATCAGAGGGTGAATACTAGTTAAACAACAAGAATAACCTCGGATGGACAAACTAAGAGAGAGAGAGAGAGAGAGAGAGAGAGGGAGGTAGTAGAAGTTGCTGACCGTCGGTGGGCTTGGAGGAGGAGGAGCTATCCATGGTGACGGTGGAAGACGAGTGGCGTTGAAGAGGTCGCAGTGCAGAGCGGTGGCATCCTGGTGGCAACGAGGGCGGTGGACTTCCTGTCACTGTCAGCGCTGCCCTCTCGATCGAACTAGGGTTAGAATGTAGTGGGGAGTTGGAGGCTGCGGTCAACCTCGTGTCCTGAGCCCCGGCTCCCACCTTCCTTTTATAACGCTACACGATGGGGCCCACCAACCATGGGTTGGTTTGTGCGCCCCCGATCAGGGCGCAAGATCAGGACCCAGCCTCGATCGTTGGACTAGGCTGGCTGAGATCAATCCTAACAATCTCCTCATTGATGTCACCTTATTTCTTGAACTTTAGACTTAAACTTAATACTTAACTTGGTACCCATTTCGTTATAGATTAGTGTATAGAGCGTGCCTCGTCATGACAATTAGTACTATCAGATTAATAGCTACAATACATCTTTCTATTTTGAAACAGATCTTTAACTTATTCTAGGCCCTTAGTATCCAGAAATCATAGGCTTTTCCGTAAACCCATGTCGACTGTGTGTTCTCTGAACGTACTGGGTGATAAGCCTTTGATAAGCGGATATGCACGTACTTGCTCGGTACTTATACGCCCAAATGCTTTCAAAATGATTATGGATTTTCTTCTTTACAACATATAACTTAATGTTAATGTGTTTGGTAGCACACTTGACCTGTTGTCATAGGAGTGAATTACTTTAAATAGTTATTGTTGTTGTCTACCATTGTTAATTCCGGGTATAAATTTCCTTAACCACTTTTGTCTGTCCCCAAAGCATCATAACAAGCTATACTATAGGTATGCATCATTGATGATACCACAACTATTTTTTGGAGCTTTTTTACAATAAAACTCCAACTACGAGTGTTAGTAACTACTGTGGATTTCTCTACACATCTCGCTGAAGTTTAACATTTATACCCACAACTATTTGAGAGTACTTGTTCTTCCTTACTCACCATGAGGCCTTTAATACTTTACAAAACTGCAAGACATTCTTAATTCCATTCCAGTGATCTATATTTGGACTGAACTTTTGCCAAAACATCCCGGATATGTGAACTACATTAGGGTAAGTTCTTACTTCTGCACTCATAAAGCTTCCAACAGCTGAAGCATATGGAACCATGTTCATTTGATCGATCTCATATTGGTTCCTAGAACACTGAAAGTTCCCAAATCTATTCTCCTTGACTATATGAGCAGGCATAGTTTTACTCGCATGCATACTTTATTTCTTTAGAATCTCTTCTAAGTATGCCTTTGCGATAGTCCTAATACCCATTTTTCTTCTATCTTGTTGGATTTCAATTGCTAGAATGAATGACGCTTCACCAAGATCATTCATATTGAAACTTGGAGACAAGAACTTCTTCTCCAATAGTAGATTAACATCACTACTAGCGAGTAGGATGTCATCTATACACAGGATGTGGAAAATGAATTTTCCATTCTTGAACTTTGCATAAACACTATTATCCTTCTCATTCTCTTTAAACCAAAACTTTTTTTATTGTTTGATCAACTTTAAATACTACTGTCTATAGACTTGTTTTAATCCATAAATAGATTTTTGCAGACAGTATCCCATACATTCTTTTTCTTCCATGACAAAAACTTTGGGTTGTGCCATGTAAATGTTTTCATACAAATCCCCGTTGAGGAATGTTGTCTTTACATCCATCTAATGTAACTCTATATCGTAATGTGCCACTAACGCCATTATGATTCCAAAAGAATCCTTGCATGAGACTAGAGAAAAAACTCTCATTGTAATCTATTCCTTCTCTTTACGTAAAGCCTTTCGCTACAAGGTGTGCTTTATACCTTTTCACATTCTATTTGGAGTCACATTTTGTCTTGTAGACATATTTATAGCCTACAGTTTTGGCTCCATTAGGAATATCTTCTAAGTCCCAAACATCGTTGGTATTCATTGATTTCATTTCACCTTCCATAGCTTCTTGCTATGAGTGAACGCTTCTCATGGCTTTTTTCAAATGAGGTGGAATCATCCTTCATTTGAATTTCTTCACTAACATAGACTTCATAGTCATAAAAAATAGCTGGTTTTCTAATTCTTTGAGACCTTCCGGGGCCTCAGCTACTGGCACTTCTTTCATATAGGGCTGTTGTTGCTCTTCATTGCTAAGAGTCAATTGATTCTATAGGCTTCCTGTATAACAAGATCCTTGTTTACATTAATCATCTTCTTTGAAGAGCTAACAACATGTGTTGTATAAGTCATACAACATCAACAGGTATTGAGAAATTTGTTGCTCTTGAATCATTGGAGTGGGCGTGCAGTCTCACTTCTCTTTAAGTCTTAGGTCTCTACATACCATGCTCCCCTAGATTATCCCATCTTCTTTAAAGATAGTGTTTCTACAAATTTCGTATTTGGGTTTAATCTGTTAAAACCTCATATGGCGCTTTAAGCACCGCCTTAATATCTTTGAGGCTCGTCTAGTATGAATTCTGGCTGACTACGCTATCTTCCTATCGGAACTATAAAAGGTCTAGGAATTTAGCTATTTCTTTGCTTAGGAATATCGTTATTATGACCGTTGTACTCCTCCGACGGTCACATTCATCTTAATTGATCTTTATCTCACTCTTAATGGAGAGTATTTTTCTTAATTGATCTTTATCTTATCTTTCTTAATTGATTTTTATCTCACTCTTAATGGAGAGTATATTTCTTAATTGATCTTTATCTTATCTTTCTTAATTGATCTTTATCTCACTCTTAATGGAGAGTATCTTTCTTAATTGATCTTTATCTTATCTTTCTTAATTGATCTTTATCTCACTCTTAATTGATCTCACAATTCTCCCCCTCGAAATATGACATAAACTTTACTGCCATAATTTTGAAAGCCATTCAGAACTCATGTGAATGAGAAGACACTTATGACTTACTTCATTAACATAATTATGCAAACAAAATTATTTCTTAATTCGTATGGGAGTACACTTTCCTCATTCCACTTCAAGAACTCAACAAAGTCCTTTATTAGCAGTACTTCTGCAAATCATGCTTGCATATTTTTCTTATTTTTTGGTTCGTTTGCAACTTTCTTTTGTCCTTAAACTCATTTCATGTCAAAATGATACTACAAGGAAGGATTTGAATTGTTATTCAAATAATTCATTTTTTAATTGATGTGCTTAGCTCAGTTGATAGATTCAACCTGTCACGCCTTAATCTTTTCCTTTCCTTTCGATCCACGTCTAATGACTCCATCTTAGTGGCCATATTATACATTCAAAGATGTGCATTCGACCATTACTAGATTACTCCACAACAAGCTACTCAATTATAGTGCTCGCATATGTTTGTAAAGAGTCAGTTAACCGACTCTCCACCTTCTTAAGATGTAGCATTGGTGTGATTTTGGGATTGCTCCTCTTATGGCCCTCAACCCATTGAGTGCTTAATGACCATGACACAACAAAAATGCACGGTCAATACTAGGATAGCATAAGAGCTACCCCAAACTTCTCTCACTGTGTGGGATACACAAAAAGAACATGAGTCATCACAAACTTCTCCCGCTATGCAGGATTTGAATAGCATGAGTACTATGCCAAAACTCCTCCCGCCATGCAGGGTAATTCCCTATAAGGACATAAATACCAGAATTAGCTCTCAGGACACAAGAAGTGTTTGAATATTCAATACATCAAATTCAAAAATAAATCCGAATACTCTGTAACACACATGCTTAATCCAACATTGGTCAAATTAGACATGCATCTTACTTATTGCATCTTTTATCATAATGATGGAGAATATTACTATTTATAGGAACTAAAACTTGGTCATTACGACTAAAAATTCACTTATACCTCAGTTTCTGATTACATCTAATATTCTTCTACATGGATTCCACATCACCGTTGGTCAAAAATGGAATTAATGCATGGAAAAACTCATGAATAAACTTATAATATTGTTATCATCAATGTTGGATAGAAAAATAAAAATATCATAATTAACTTGAAAAATATATAACTAGTCTTCAAAATTAAATTCTCCTATGGGTTCGAATTTAATTAGAAGATAATCAACATCATTGCAGTGGAAACATGAGAATAAAATACATTCTACTAGTTTAGGAGCATTTCTTGATCCTTATCTACTCTCTAAAAAATTGATCACGTTGATGCAAAATTTATCAGAAATTTAAACTTCAAACTTAAACTCATAAATGAAATTATAATATTGTTATCATCAACGTTGGTCAGAAAAATAGCAATATCATAATTTAACTTAAACAAATATGACTACTCCTCTAACTAATTTTTTTCATTGGTTCCAATTTAATTAGAGGATCATAAACATCATCTTTTCAGCGGAAACATGAAAATTATACTTAAAAAAATATTATTCAGAAGCATCTTTACGTACTCAACTACTCTCTAAATAAATTCTCCCATTGATTCAAATTTGTGCAAAGATTGATCATCAAAACTTCCCAAAATTCAGCAAAAATTGCTTCTAGAAAATAATAAAACTAAACCAAAAAAATTCTTCTCTTTCGGCCCATCAGCGAACGAGCGGCTCGCAGCCCATCTAGCGTTCGCGCGCCCACACGCCGGCTCATGGCCCAATGCATGCTGTCGTGCTCCCCCATGCCTAGGCCACAACCTTGGCCTGGGTCAAGAAAGAGCTCTCCCGCCTGGGCCAAAACTAGCCTAGGCAACTCTCAGCCATCCATCAGCATCCGACGGCTGGGCATCGTTCTCACGGGAACAAAACTGCTTTTGGCCTCCCACCCCAAACCCTAAGTCACACTCTCTCCCTTCCCTTCTCTCTCACACACCGCACAGTAGCCACGGTGGCCGTCGACGCCGATGAGGGGATAGCGCCGCCAGAGCTTGTCCCGGTCGGCTCCCCCTCCTCTTTCCTTTCTCTTCCCTTTCCCCTTTTTAGTCTCTAGCGTGCGGCACCCGAAGACGACGGAGCAATGACGGCAGCCACGTGTGGCGGCTAGAGGAAGGTGTAGCACCGCCGCATGTCCCCTCGCCAGTGCGCATGCTCCCCCGAAGGGTGAGCGCGCCGTCGTCGAGCAGTTGTGCGGCGGGGCTCTTAGCTTCCTGAGCTCACGCGCTGGTGGGCGGTGTCTATCTTAGGGTTAGGGTTTCTTCTAAATCAAAATTCGTTTCATCTCCTTCTTTATTCTTCTGCCCCGATCTAGATCTACACACTAGGGTTAGGCTCTGATACCATTGCTAGTTCTTTAGTATCACCTAGGTGTAGATCAGAGGGTGATTACTAGTTAAACAGCAAGAATAACCTCGGATGGACAAACTGAGATAGAGAGGGAGGTAGTAGAAGTTTCTGACTATCGGTGGGTGAAAGGACCAAGGATGCCACCTAGAGGGGGTGAATAGTTGTTTCTAAAATTTAACCCTTTAAAATGCGGAAATGATTAGTGTTAGAGTTTTCAATTACATGGAAACCCCAAATCAGAGAAATAAACCCCTCACGAGTTAGCCAATAATGAATACAAGGTATACAGAATAAGTCTAGAAGATACAACCCTATAACAAACAAGTTAGAGCAACAGGTATACAAATTCAGAGCAGTGATTAAATACCGGACACGTCCGGTATTCACGGGTTTGCCCGGCCAGCTCTCAACTTGCTCTGATTGATCTCTCTTTTCAAACCAAGGTCCAAACCACTATTGGTAACCTACAGATAAGCTCAAACAACACACAAAGATCACAAATACCAAATGTAGAGAGAGATCGAGACACGGTATTTGTTTTACTGAAGTTCAGACTCCGTCGAGTCCTACTCTCCGTTGAGGGGCTACGAGTGACCCAGCGAAGGTCAGCTCTAGAGGGCCACGAAGGCCACTCTAGCTTGAGTCTTTTCTAACTTCTTTTCCTCCTTCCACTAGTTGATTCCTTCCCTTGCGGCGGTGAAATTGAATCGTTACAAACTTCCCGAGGCACACCACAATCTCTTGGGTGCTCTCCGGTGACGCCTAGCTGTCTAGGACCGAAGTGTCTAAGAGTAACAAATGCAAATCACGAGATCGACAAATATGCACAAGTGCTCAAGGGTGGCTTGCTTTCAATTTTGAACCTCACTCAACCCACAAGATGGATTTTGTAGGTTTGAATCAATCACTCATTAAGAGAGGGTTGGAGAGTGTTCTCAAGGCTAAAAAACGTGTGAGAATGTCAGCAGAATCAGCAGCCTCCAAAGGTGGAGGCTAAGGGGTATTTATAGCCCCTTTGAAAAACTAGTCGTTATGTAGCCGTTGGGCAATACCGGACACATCTGGTATCAATACCGGACATGTCTGGTATTTGCTGTACAACCCCAATGGCTACTATGTCAGTGAAGCACAAGGCGTCAAAATTCCCAACGATTGCCGAAACTCCCGACGAACCAACCCGAGAACACCAAGAATTTTACCGTGGCTGGGCAAATACTGGACACGCCCGGTATCTCTAGTATTGCCAGACCAGTAAAAACAAGTTAGCCCTTTTGTCTCTCAAACACTCGAAACTCACATGGGTTAGTATGAGCACTTATGAATGATTATCTATCAACATGATGCACCCCCCTTAATAGTACGACATACCTGTTAACTCAAGATCAAATGAAAACCGAATTTGAGGCGCTTGAGTTGATTTCTCTTGAACCAAAGTGCCATATACTTCAATGATCACCAAGTGAGGGTGTCAATCATGTCGATCTTGATTTTCTCCTTGAGCATAGCCATCTTGAGCATTTCACTTGATTCCTTTCAACAAATGAGAGTTGGATTCAAAGGTATCAAGTCATCACTTTATAAATTCATCTAGGATATGATTCTCCACTTCAATATGACCAACATGATTTGATTGGTGCCATGACTAAATGCAAGTACTTCCTTCTTTGCCTTAGCTAAATTCCTCGGTCGCCAAGCCATCGCTTGTCCTTCACCTTTGCTTAGTACCTCAAAGCCTTTCCTTTCTATCTTCACCAACTCAAACCATCAAGTCACACTTTGTGTTGAATCATTCATTAAATTCATTTGTATACTTGTTTTTTATCTCACAAGCTCAGAAAAGGTGAGACCATTCCATATGCAATCCCTCATGTTTCATCAATTATTTTTCAATGTGCTTGCTTTCATATGAGTCATCGAATCCCACAATGAATAAGCCTTACATGAATTACATTTGCATTGTTGTCTTGCATTTGAACTAGATTGTTTCCAACAATACATCATTTTGTCTTTCATTAAATATATGTGAGATAACCTATTTCCTGTCCACACTTAGTAAATGGGTTAGACCTTTAATCACGTTGTCATTTAATCATCCAAAACCCACTAAAGGGCTAGATGCACTTTCAGTGGGCTTGGAGGAGGAGGAGTTGTCCATGGCAATGGTGGAAGATGAGTGGCGGTGAAGAGGTCACAGTGTAAAGCGGTGGTATCCTGGTGGAGACGAGGGCGATGGACTTTTTGTTGCTGTCAGCGCTGCCTCTCGATCGGACTAGGGTTAGGATGCAGTGGGGAGTTGGCGGATGCAGTCAACCTCGTGTCCTAAGCCCTAGCCGCCACCTTCCTTTTATAACACTGTGCGATGGGAGCCCACCAACCATTGGTTGGTTTGTGCGCCCCTGATCAGGGCGCAAGATCAGGGCCCAGCCCCTGGTCGTTGGACCGGCCTGACTGAGATCAATCCTAACAACAACATCTTCGGTTCCTTTCTGTTTTGACCGGCACCGCCCTACTTCCCCTCCATGGAGGTCGTTGACGTCTATGACAACAACCTCACCGGCCCCCTCCTGTCTTTGGGGAGGTCGCACGCAAGGCTACGCCACCTGCACCTCGGCGGGAACAACTTCCTAGGTGGTATACCCAAGGAGTACGGCGACATGAAGGGGCTCGAGTACCTCTTCCTCAATGGTAACTCCCTATCTGGCCTTGTGCCACCATCGCTCTCGAGGCTCAAGAGACTCAAGGAGATGTATCTCATGTTGAACTTGTTCGATGGTGGTTTCCCATAAGAGTTGGGCGAGCTCAAGGCCCTTGTCACGCTTGACATGGCCCACTGCAATCTCCAAGGACCTATCCCTCTGGAGCTCGGCCACCTCACTCAGATCAAAGTGCTATTCTTATTCTCTAATAACTTGGTCGGCGAAATCCTGGCCGAGCTTGGCAGCCTCAAGAACCTCATGTCCCTAGATCTCTCCTTCAACCAGCTTACCGGCGAGATACCGACAAGCTTTGCCGATCTAATCACACTAAAACTACTCAATCTAATTGGGAACAAACTCCAAGGCGCAATCCCAGAGTTTGTCGGGGAATTGTATCAGTTGGAAATCCTCCATGTATGGCAAAACAACCTTACCAGGGAGCTCCCAGCATACCTAGGCAAGAACGGTAGGCTGCTGGAGTTGGATGTCATGGACAACCAGCTCAGCAGCACCATACCGTCCTACCTCTACGCCGGGAGGCAGCTTTGGTCTCTCATTCTGATGCAGAACAAGCTTTCTGGGCCAATCCCTGAAGACCTCGATAATTGTAAGACCCTTGCCAAAGTTCACCTGAACAACAACTTCCTTTGTGGTTCCATTCCAACAGGCCTTTTTTATCTCCCCATGAATGACATCTTGGACTTGAGCAATAACTTACTCTCAGGGGAGCTCTCGGAGGTGATCCCTAGTCCTGGGCTAAGTTTGTTGTTAGTGGCGTCCAATAATCTGTCCGGTCCTATGCTGCTGGAGATCGGCCATCTCAAGAAGTTGTCCTTGCTCAATGCCAGTGCCAATGCGCTCACTGCCGGCGTTCCACGAGAGCTCAGCCACTGCGAGTCGCTGACAGTGCTAGACCTCAGTCACAACCAACTCACCGGCGAGATACCAAAAGAGATCACAAGCTTGAAGGTTCTAACAATGCTGAACCTGTTGAGGAATAGAATCGCTGGTGAGCTTCTGGTGGAGCTCGGTGAGATGATCAGCCTCTCGAAGCTAGATGTGTCCTACAACGACCTCAGTGGCCGTGTCTATTGGGGTTTAGTCTCACATCGTGTAGCGATGGTAGGGGAGCATAACATATAAGGTGGAAGAACCCTCACCTATCAGGCTAGTCTTTTGGGTTGAGTAAGGCCCAAGGCCTTATATGTTGTAGCTCAGGTGGACCTGGGACCTATGGGAGCCTAGGCTCATGGTAACGAGCTGGGCCGACTATAAGCCACCTCTAAGATCAAGAACTCGGTGGTCACCATCGGTTCCAACAATTGGTATCAGAGCCCATGGTAAAAAAAAGCTAAACCCGATAAAAAAATCTCGAGCGTCACATATGGCGGGGGCACCCGATGTGTGACTAAGGGGGAGATTGTTGGGGTTTACTCCCACATCGTGTAGCGATGGTGGGTGTGCACAACATATAAGGCAAAAGAAGTCCCCACCTATCAAGGCTAGTCTTTTGGGTTGAGTAAGGCCCAAAGGCCTTATATGTTGTAGCTCCGGTGGACCTGGGACCTGTGGGAGCGCAGGCTCATGGTAATGAGCCGGGCCGGCTATAAGCCAGCTCCAAGATCGTGAACTCGGTGGTCACCACCGGTTCCAACAATTGGTATCGTGAGCCCATGGTAAAAAAACTAAACCCAATAAAAAAATTTTGAGCGTCACAAATGGCGGAGGCACCCCGATGTGTGACTAAAGGGGGCGGAGGCACCCCGATGTGTGACTAATGGGGGAGATTGTTGGGGTCTAGTCCCACATCATGTAGCGATGGTAGGAGAGCACAACATATAAGGCGGAAGAAGCACAACATATAAGGTGAAAGAAGTCCCCACCTATCAAGGCTAGTCTTTTGGGTTGAGAAAGGCCCAAAGGCCTTATATATTGTAGCTCCAGTGGACCTGGGACCTATGGGAGCGTAGACTCGTGGTAATGAGCCAGGCAGGCTATAAGCCAGCTCCAAGATTGTGAACTCGGTGGTCACCACCAGTTCCAATAATTGGTATCGTGAGCCCATGGTAAAAAAAACTAAACCCAATAAAAAAACTTGAGCGTCACATATGGCGGAGGCACCTCAATGTGTGACTAAAGGGGGCGGAGGCACCCCGATGTTTGACTAAAGGGGGAGATTGTTGGGGTTTAGTCCCACATCGTGTAGCGATGGTGAGGGAGCACAACATATAAGGCAGAAGAAGCACAACATATAAGGCGAAAGAAGCCCCCACCTATCAAGGCTAGTGTTTTGGGTTGAGTAAGGCCCAAATGCCTTATATGTTGTAGCTCCGGTGGACCTGGGACCTGTGGGAGCGTAGGCTCGTGGTAACGAGCCAGGCTGGCTATAAGCCAGCTCCAAGATCGTGAACTCGGTGGTCACCACCGGTTCTAACAATTGGTATCGTGAGCCCATGGTAAAAAAACTAAACCCAATAAAAAAATCTCGAGCGTCACAGATGGCGGAGGCACCCTGTTGTGTGACTAAAGGGGGCGGAGGCACCCCAAGGTGTGACTAAAGGGGGAGATTGTTGGGGTTTAGTCCCACATCGTGTAGCGATGGTGGGGAGCACAACATATAAGGTGGAAGAAGCACAACATATAAGGCGAAAGAAGTCCCCACCTATCAAGGCTAGTCTTTTGGGTTGAGTACGGCCCAAAGGCCTTATATGTTGTAGCTCTGGTGGACCTGGGACCTGTGGGAGCGTAGGCTCATGGTAATAAGCCAGGCCAGCTGTAAGCTAGCTCCAAGATCGTGAACTCGGTGGTCACCACCGGTTCCAAGAATTGGTATCGTGAGCCCATGGTAAAAAAACTAAACCCAATAAAAAAATCTCGAGCGTCACAGATGGCGGAGGCACCCCGATGTGTGACTAATGGGGGAGATTGTTGGGGTTTAGTCCCGCATCGTGTAGCCATGGTGGGAGAGCACAACATAAAAGGCGGAAGAAGCACAACATATAAGGCGAAAGAAGTCCCCACCTATCAAGGCTAGTCTTTTGGGTTGAGTAAGGCCCAAAGGCCTTATATGTTGTAGCTCCGGTGGACCTAGGACCTATGGGATCATAGGCTCGTGGTAACGAGCCGGGCCAGCTATAAGCCAGCTCCAAGGTCGTGAACTCGGTGGTCACCACCGGTTCCAACAATTGGTATCGTGAGCCCATGGTAAAAAAAACTAAACCCAATAAAAAATCTCGAGCGTCACAGATGGCGGAGGCACCCCGATGTGTGACTAAAGGGGGTGGAGGCACCCCAATGTGTGACTAATGATGGAGATTGTTGGGGTTTAGTCCCACATCATGTAGCGATGGTGGGGGAGCACAACATATAAGGCAGAAGAAGCACAACATATAAGGCGAAAGAAGTCCCCACCTATCAAGGCTAGTCTTTTGGGTTGAGTAAGGCCCAAAGGCCTTATATGTTGTAGCTTCGGTGGACCTGGGACCTATGGGAGCGCAGGCTTGTGGTAATGAGCCAGGCCGACTATAACCAGCTCCAAGATCATGAACTCGGTGGTCACCACCGGTTCCAACAATTGGTATCGTGAGCCCATGGTAAAAAAAACTAAACCCAATAAAAAAATCTCGAGCATCATAGATGGCGGAGGCACCCCGAGGTGTGATTAAAGGGGGCGGAGGCACCACAATGTGTGACTAAAGGGGGAGATTGTTGGGGTTTAGTCCCACATCGTGTAGCGATGGTGGGGGAGCACAACATATAAGGTGGAAGAAGCACAACATATAAGGCGAAAGAACTTCCCACCTATCAAGGCTAGTCTTTTGGGTTGAGTAAAGCCCAAAGGCCTTATATGTTGTAGCTCTGGTGGACTTAGGACCTATGGGAGCGCAGGCTCGTGGTAACGAGCTGGGCCAGCTGTAAGCCAGCTCCAAGATCGTGAACTCAGTGGTCACCATCGGTTCCAACAATTGGTATCGTGAGCCCATGGTAAAAAAACTAAACCCAATAAAAAATCTCGAGCGTCACAGATGGCAGAGGCACCCCAATGTGTGACTAAAGGGGGCGGAGGCACCCCAATGTGTGACTAATGGGGGAGATTGTTGGGGTTTAGTCCCACATCATGTAGCGATGGTGGGGGAGCACAACAAATAAGGCATAAGAAGCACAACATATAAGGCGACAGAAGTCCCCACCTATCAAGGCTAGTCTTTTGAGTTGAGTAAGGCCCAAAGGCCTTATATGTTGTAGCTTCGGTGGACCTGGGACCTATGGGAGCGCAGGCTCGTGGTAACGAGCCAGGCCGGCTGTAACCAGCTCCAAGATCGTGAACTCGGTGGTCACCACCGGTTCCAATAATTAGTATCGTGAGCCCAAGGTAAAAAAAACTAAACCCAATAAAAAAATCTCGAGCGTCACAGATGGCGGAGGCACCCCGATGTGTGACTAAAGGGGGCGGAGGCACCCCGATGTGTGACTAATGGGGGAGATTGTTGGGGTCTAGTCCCACATCATGTAGCGATGGTGGGAGAGCACAACATATAAGGCGGAAGAAGCACAACATATAAGGTGAAAGAAGTCCCCACCTATCAAGGCTAGTCTTTTGGGTTGAGAAAGGCCCAAATGCCTTATATGTTGTAGCTCTAGTGGACCTGGGACCTATGGGAGCGCAGACTCGTGGTAATGAGCCAGGCCGGCTATAAGCCAGCTCCAAGATTGTGAACTCGGTGGTCACCACCAGTTCCAATAATTGGTATCATGAGCCCATGGTAAAAAAAACTAAACCCAATAAAAAAATATCGAGCGTCACATATGGCGGAGGCACCCCGATGTGTGACTAAAGGGGGCGGAGGCACCCTGATGTTTGATTAAAGGGGGAGATTGTTGGGGTTTAGTCCCACATCGTGTAGCGATGGTGGGGGAGCACAACATATAAGGCGGAAGAAGCACAACATATAAGGCGAAAGAAGCCCCCACCTATCAAGGCTAGTCTTTTGGGTTGAGTAAAGCCCAATGGCCTTATATGTTTTAGCTCCGGTGGACGTAGGACCTGTGGGAGCGTAGGCTCATGGTAATGAGCCAAGCCGGCTGTATGCCAGCTCCAAGATCGTGAACTCAGTGGTCACCACCGATTCCGACAATTGGTATCGTGAGCCCATGGTAAAAAAAACTAAACCCAATAAAAAAATCTCGAGCGTCATAGATGGCGGAGGCACCTCGATGTGTGACTAAAGGGGGCGGAGGCACCACAATGTGTGACTAAAGGGGGAGAGTGTTGGGGTTTAGTCCCACATCGTGTAGCGATTGTGGGGGAGCACAACATATAAGGCGGAAGAAGCACAACATATAAGGCGAAAGAAGTCCCCACCTATCAAGGCTAGTCTTTTGGGTTGAGTAAGGCCCAAAGGTCTTATATGTTGTAGCTCCGGTGGACTTGGGACCTATGGGAGCGTAGGCTCGTGGTAACGAGCTAGGCCGGCTGTATGCCAGCTCCAAGATTATGAACTCGGTGGCCACCACCGGTTCCAACAATTGTTATCGTGAGCCCATGGTAAAAAAACTAAACCCAATAAAAAATCTCGAGCGTCACAGATGGTGGAGGCACCCCGATGTGTGACTAAAGGGGGTGGAGACACCCCGATGTGTGACTAATGGGGGAGATTGTTGGGGTTTAGTCCCACATCGTGTAGCGATGGTGGGGGAGCACAACATATAAGGCAGAAGAAGCACAACATATAATGCGAAAGAAGTCCCCACCTATCAAGGCTAGTCTTTTGGGTTGAGTAAGGCCCAAAGGCCTTATATGTTGTAGCTTTGGTGGACCTAGGACCTATGGGAGAGTAGGCTTGTGGTAACGAGCCAGGCCGGCTGTAACCAGCTCCAAGATCATGAACTCGGTGGTCACCACCGGTTCCAACAATTGGTATCGTGAGCCCATGGTAAAAAAAACTAAACCCAATAAAAAAATCTCGAGCGTCACAAATGGCGGAGGCACCCTGATGTGTGACTAAAGGGGGTGGAGGCACCCCGATGTGTGACTAAAGGGGGAGATTGTTGGGGTTTAGGCCCACATCGTGTAGCGATGGTGGGGGAGCACAATATATAAGGCGGAAGAAGCACAACATATAAGGCGAAAGAAGTCCCCACCTATCAAGGCTAGTCTTTTGGGTTGAGTAAGGCCCAAAGGCCTTATATGTTATAGCTCCGGTGGACCTAGGACCTATGGGAGCGTAGGCTCATGGTAACAAGCCAGGCCTGCGGTAAGCCAGCTCCAAGATCGTGAACTCGGTGGTCACCACCAATTCCAACAATTGGTATCGTGAGCCCATGGTAAAAAAAACTAAACCTAATAAAAAAATCTCGAGCGTCACAGATGGCGGAGGCACCCCGATGTGTGACTAAAGGGTGTGGAGGCACCCCAATGTGTGACTAAAGGGGGAGATTGTTGGGGTTTAGTCCCACATCGTGTAGCGATGGTGGGGGAGCACAACATATAAGGCCAAAGAAGAACAACATATAAGGTGAAAGAAGTCCCCACCTATCAAGGCTAGTCTTTTGGGTTGAGTAAGGCCCAAAGGCCTTATATGTTGTAGCTCTGGTGGACCTGGGACCTATGGGAGCGTAGGCACATGGTAACAAGCCAGGCTAGCTATAAGCCAGCTCCAAGATCGTGAACTCGGTGGTCACCACCAGTTCCAATAATTGGTATCGTAAGCCCATGGTAAAAAAACTAAACCCAATAAAAAAATCTTGAGCGTCACAAATGGCGGAGGCACCATAATGTGTGACTAAAGGGGGAGATTGTTGGGGTTTAGTCCCACATTGTGTAGCGATGGTGGGGGAGCACAACATATAAGGCAGAAGAAGCACAACATATAAGGCGAAAGAAGTCCCCACCTATCAAGGCTAGTCTTTTGGGTTGAGTAAGGCCCAAAGGCCTTATATGTTGTAGCTCTGGTGGACTTGGGACCTATGGGAGCGCAGGCTCGTGGTAACGAGCCGGGCCGGCTGTATGCCAGCTCGAAGATCGTGAACTCGGTGGTCACCACCGGTTCCAACAATTGGTATCGTGAGCCCATGGTAAAAAAAACTAAACCCAATAAAAAATCTTGAGCGTCACAGATGGTGGAGGCACCCCGATGTGTGACTAAAGGGGGTGGAGGCACCCCAATGTGTGACTAATGGGGGAGATTGTTGGGGTTAAGTCCCACATCATGTAGCGATGGTGGGGGAGCACAACATATAAGGCAGAAGAAGCACAACATATAAGGCGAAAGAAGTCCCCACCTATCAAGGCTAGTCTTTTGGGTTGAGTAAGGCCCAAAGGCCTTATATGTTGTAGCTTCGGTGGACCTGGGACCTATGGGAGCGCATGCTTGTGGTAATGAGCCAAGCCGGCTGTAACCAGCTCCAAGATCGTGAACTCAGTGGTCACTACCGGTTCCAACAATTGGTATCGTGAGCCCATGGTAAAAAAAACTAAATCCAATAAAAAAATCTCAAGCGTCACAAATGGCGGAGGCACCCTGATGTGTGACTAAAGGGGGTGGAGGCACCCCGATGTATGACTAAAGGGGGAGATTGTTGGGGTTTAGTCCCACATCGTGTAGCGATGGTGGGGGAGCACAACATATAAGGCGGAAGAAGCACAACATATAAGGAGAAAGAAGTCCCCACCTATCAAGGCTAGTCTTTTGGGTTGAGTAAGGCCCAAAGGCCTTATATGTTGTAGCTCCGGTGGACCTGGGACCTATGGGAGCATAGGCTCGTGGTAACGAGCCGAGCCGGCTGTAAGCCAGCTCCAAGATCGTGAACTCGGTGGTCACCACCAATTCCAACAATTGGTATCGTGAGCCCATGGTAAAAAAAACTAAACCTAATAAAAAAATCTCGAGCATCACAGATGGCGGAGGCACCCCGATGTGTGACTAAAGGGGGCGGAGGCACCACAATGTGTGACTAAAGGGGGAGAGTGTTGGGGTTTAGTCCCACATCGTGTAGCGATTGTGGGGGAGCACAACATATAAGGCGGAAGAAGCACAACATATAAGGCGAAAGAAGTCCCCACCTATCAAGGCTAGTCTTTTGGGTTGAGTAAGGTCCAAAGGTCTTATATGTTGTAGCTCCGGTGGACTTGGGACCTATGGGAGCGTAGGCTCGTGGTAACAAGCTAGGCCGGCTGTATGCCAGCTCCAAGATCGTGAACTCGGTGGCCACCACCGGTTCCAACAATTGGTATCGTGAGCCCATGGTAAAAAAACTAAACCCAATAAAAAATCTTGAGCGTCACAGATGGTGGAGGCACCCCGATGTGTGACTAAAGGGGGTGGAGGCACCCCGATGTGTGACTAATGGGGGAGATTGTTGGGGTTTAGTCCCACATCATGTAGCGATGGTGGGGGAGCACAACATATAAGGCAGAAGAAGCACAACATATAAGGCGAAAGAAGTCCCCACCTATCAAGGCTAGTCTTTTGGGTTGAGTAAGGCCCAAAGGCCTTATATGTTGTAGCTTTGGTGGACCTAGGACCTATGGGAGAGCAGGCTTGTGGTAACGAGCCAGGCCGGCTGTAACCAGCTCCAAGATCATGAACTCGGTGGTCACCACCGGTTCCAACAATTGGTATCGTGAGCCCATGGTAAAAAAAACTAAACCCAATAAAAAAATCTCGAGCGTCACAAATGGCGGAGGCACCCTGATGTGTGACTAAAGGGGGCGGAGGCACCCCGATGTGTGACTAAAGGGGGAGATTGTTGGGGTTTAGGCCCACATCGTGTAGCGATGGTGGGGGAGCACAATATATAAGGCGGAAGAAGCACAACATATAAGGCGAAAGAAGTCCCCACCTATCAAGGCTAGTCTTTTGGGTTGAGTAAGGCCCAAAGGCCTTATATGTTATAGCTCCGGTGGACCTAGGACCTATGGGAGCGTAGGCTCATGGTAACAAGCCAGGCCTGCGGTAAGCCAGCTCCAAGATCGTGAACTCGGTGGTCACCACTGGTTCCAACAATTGGTTTCGTGAGCCCATGGTAAAAAAACTAAACCCAATAAAAAAATCTCGAGCGTCACAGATGGCGGAGGCACCCCGATGTGTGACTAAAGGGGGCGGAGGCACCCCAATGTGTGACTAATGGGGGAGATTGTTGGGGTTTAGTCCCACATCATGTAGCGATGGTGGGGGAGCACAACAAATAAGGCATAAGAAGCACAACATATAAGGCGACAGAAGTCCCCACCTATCAAGGCTAGTCTTTTGAGTTGAGTAAGGCCCAAAGGCCTTATATGTTGTAGCTTCGGTGGACCTGGGACCTATGGGAGCGCAGGCTCATGGTAACGAGCCAGGCCGGCTGTAACCAGCTCCAAGATCGTGAACTCGGTGGTCACCACCGGTTCCAATAATTAGTATCGTGAGCCCAAGTTAAAAAAAACTAAACCCAATAAAAAAATCTCGAGCGTCACAGATGGCGGAGGCACCCCAATGTGTGACTAAAGGGGGCGGAGGCACCCCGAAGTGTGACTAATGGGGGAGATTGTTGGGGTCTAGTCCCACATCATGTAGCGATGGTGGGAGAGCACAACATATAAGGCGGAAGAAGCACAACATATAAGGTGAAAGAAGTCCCCACCTATCAAGGCTAGTCTTTTGGGTTGAGAAAGGCCCAAATGCCTTATATGTTGTAGCTCTAGTGGACCTGGGACCTATGGGAGCGCAGACTCGTGGTAATGAGCCAGGCCGGCTATAAGCCAGCTCCAAGATTGTGAACTCGGTGGTCACCACCAGTTCCAATAATTGGTATCATGAGCCCATGGTAAAAAAAACTAAACCCAATAAAAAAATCTCGAGCATCACATATGGCGGAGGCACCCCGATGTGTGACTAAAGGGGGCGGAGGCACCCTGATGTTTGACTAAAGGGGGAGATTGTTGGGGTTTAGTCCCACATCATGTAGCGATGGTGGGGGAGCACAACATATAAGGCGGAAGAAGCACAACATATAAGGCGAAAGAAGCCCCCACCTATCAAGGCTAGTCTTTTGGGTTGAGTAAAGCCCAATGGCCTTATATGTTTTAGCTCCGGTGGACGTAGGACCTGTGGGAGCGTAGGCTCATGGTAATGAGCCAAGCCGGCTGTATGCCAGCTCCAAGATCGTGAACTCAGTGGTCACCACCGATTCCGACAATTGGTATCGTGAGCCCATGGTAAAAAAAACTAAACCCAATAAAAAAATCTCGAGCGTCATAGATGGCGGAGGCACCTCGATGTGTGACTAAAGGGGGCGGAGGCACCACAATGTGTGACTAAAGGGGGAGAGTGTTGGGGTTTAGTCCCACATCGTGTAGCGATTGTGGAGTAGCACAACATATAAGGCGGAAGAAGCACAACATATAAGGCGAAAGAAGTCCCCACCTATCAAGGCTAGTCTTTTGGGTTGAGTCAGGCCCAAAGGTCTTATATGTTGTAGCTCCGGTGGACTTGGGACCTATGGGAGCGTAGGCTCGTGGTAACGAGCTAGGCCGGCTGTATGCCAGCTCCAAGATCGTGAACTCGGTGGCCACCACCGGTTCCAACAATTGGTATCGTGAGCCCATGGTAAAAAAACTAAACCCAATAAAAAATCTCGAGCGTCACAGATGGTGGAGGCACCCCGATGTGTGACTAAAGGGGGTGGAGGCACCCTGATGTGTGACTAATGGGGGAGATTGTTGGGGTTTAGTCCCACATCGTGTAGCGATGGTGGGGGAGCACAACATATAAGGCAGAAGAAGCACAACATATAAGGCGAAAGAAGTCCCCACCTATCAAGGCTAGTCTTTTGGGTTGAGTAAGGCCCAAAGGCCTTATATGTTGTAGCTTCGGTGGACCTAGGACCTATGGGAGAGTAGGCTTGTGGTAATGAGCCAGGCCGGCTGTAACCAGCTCCAAGATCATGAACTCGGTGGTCACCACCGGTTCCAACAATTGGTATCGTGAGCCCATGGTAAAAAAAACTAAACCCAATGAAAAAGTCTCGAGCGTCACAAATGGCGGAGGCACCCTGATGTGTGACTAAAGGGGGCGGAGGCACCCCGATGTGTGACTAAAGGGGGAGATTGTTGGGGTTTAGGCCCACATCGTGTAGCGATGGTGGGGGAGCACAATATATAAGGCGGAAGAAGCACAACATATAAGGCGAAAGAAGTCCCCACCTATCAAGGCTAGTCTTTTGGGTTGAGTAAGGCCCAAAGGCCTTATATGTTGTAGCTTTGGTGGACCTAGGAGCTATGGGAGAGCAGGCTTGTGGTAACGAGCCAGGCCGGCTGTAACCAGCTCCAAGATCATGAACTCGGTGGTCACCACCGGTTCCAACAATTGGTATCGTGAGCCCATGGTAAAAAAAACTAAACCCAATAAAAAAATCTCGAGCGTCACAAATGGCGGAGGCACCCTGATGTGTGACTAAAGGGGGCGGAGGCACCCCAATGTGTGACTAAAGGGGGAGATTGTTGGGGTTTAGGCCCACATCGTGTAGCGATGGTGGGGGAGCACAATATATAAGGCAGAAGAAGCACAACATATAAGGCGAAAGAAGTCCCCACCAATCAAGGCTAGTCTTTTGGGTTGAGTAAGGCCCAAAGGCCTTATATGTTATAGCTCCGGTGGACCTAGGACCTATCGGAGCGTAGGCTCATGGTAACAAGCCAGGCCTGCAGTAAGCCAGCTCCAAGATCGTGAACTCGGTGGTCACCACTGGTTCCAACAATTGGTTTCGTGAGCCCATGGTAAAAAAACTAAACCCAATAAAAAAATCTCGAGCGTCACAGATGGCGGAGGCACCCCGATGTGTGACTAAAGGGGGCGGAGGCACCCCAATGTGTGACTAATGGGGGAGATTGTTGGGGTTTAGTCCCACATCATGTAGCGATGGTGGGGGAGCACAACAAATAAGGCATAAGAAGCACAACATATAAGGCGACAGAAGTCCCCACCTATCAAGGCTAGTCTTTTGAGTTGAGTAAGGCCCAAAGGCCATATATGTTGTAGCTTCGGTGGACCTGGGACCTTTGGGAGCGCAGGCTCATGGTAACGAGCCAGGCCGGCTGTAACCAGCTCCAAGATCGTGAACTCGGTGGTCACCACCGGTTCCAATAATTAGTATCGTGAGCCCAAGTTAAAAAAAACTAAACCCAATAAAAAAATCTCGAGCGTCACAGATGGCGGAGGCACCCCGATGTGTGACTAAAGGGGGCGGAGGCACCCCGATGTGTGACTAATGGGGGAGATTGTTGGGGTCTAGTCCCACATCATGTAGCGATGGTGGGAGAGCACAACATATAAGGCAGAAGAAGCACAACATATAAGGTGAAAGAAGTCCCCACCTATCAAGGCTAGTCTTTTGGGTTGAGAAAGGCCCAAATGCCTTATATGTTGTAGCTCTAGTGGACCTGGGACCTATGGGAGCGTAGACTCGTGGTAATGAGCTAGGCCGGCTATAAGCCAGCTCCAAGATTGTGAACTCGGTGGTCACCACCAGTTCCAATAATTGGTATCATGAGCCCATGGTAAAAAAAACTAAACCCAATAAAAAAATCTCGAGCATCACATATGGTGGAGGCACCCCGATGTGTGACTAAAGGGGGCGGAGGCACCCTGATGTTTGACTAAAGGGGGAGATTGTTGGGGTTTAGTCCCACATCGTGTAGCGATGGTGGGGGAGCACAACATATAAGGCGGAAGAAGCACAACATATAAGGCGAAAGAAGCCCCCACCTATCAAGGCTAGTCTTTTGGGTTGAGTAAAGCCCAATGGCCTTATATGTTTTAGCTCCGGTGGACGTAGGACCTGTGGGAGCGTAGGCTCATGGTAATGAGCCAAGCCGGCTGTATGCCAGCTCCAAGATCGTGAACTCAGTGGTCACCACCGATTCCGACAATTGGTATCGTGAGCCCATGGTAAAAAAAACTAAACCCAATAAAAAAATCTCGAGCGTCATAGATGGCGGAGGCACCTCGATGTGTGACTAAAGGGGGCGGAGGCACCACAATGTGTGACTAAAGGGGGAGAGTGTTGGGGTTTAGTCCCACATCGTGTAGCGATTGTGGGGTAGCACAACATATAAGGCGGAAGA
This sequence comes from Miscanthus floridulus, assembly GCF_019320115.1. Classification (NCBI taxonomy): domain Eukaryota; kingdom Viridiplantae; phylum Streptophyta; class Magnoliopsida; order Poales; family Poaceae; genus Miscanthus; species Miscanthus floridulus. The sequence goes on from NC_089587.1 coordinate 12,316,051, forward strand.
AGCACAACATATAAGGCGAAAGAAGTCCCCACCTATCAAGGCTAGTCTTTTGGGTTGAGTCAGGCCCAAAGGTCTTATATGTTGTAGCTCCGGTGGACTTGGGACCTATGGGAGCGTAGGCTCGTGGTAACGAGCTAGGCCGGCTGTATGCCAGCTCCAAGATTGTGAACTCGGTGGCCACCACCGGTTCCAACAATTGGTATCGTGAGCCCATGGTAAAAAAACTAAACCCAATAAAAAATCTCGAGCGTCACAGATGGTGGAGGCACCCCGATGTGTGACTAAAGGGGGTGGAGGCACCCCGATGTGTGACTAATGGGGGAGATTGTTGGGGTTTAGTCCCACATCGTGTAGCGATGGTGGGGGAGCACAACATATAAGGCAGAAGAAGCACAACATATAAGGCGAAAGAAGTCCCCACCTATCAAGGCTAGTCTTTTGGGTTGAGTAAGGCCCAAAGGCCTTATATGTTGTAGCTTCGGTGGACCTAGGACCTATGGGAGAGCAGGCTTGTGGTAACGAGCCAGGCCGGCTGTAACCAGCTCCAAGATCATGAACTCGGTGGTCACCACCGGTTCCAACAATTGGTATCATGAGCCCATGGTAAAAAAAACTAAACCCAATGAAAAAGTCTCGAGCGTCACAAATGGCGGAGGCACCCTGATGTGTGACTAAAGGGGGCGGAGGCACCCCGATGTGTGACTAAAGGGGGAGATTGTTGGGGTTTAGGCCCACATCGTGTAGCGATGGTGGGGGAGCACAATATATAAGGCGGAAGAAGCACAACATATAAGGCGAAAGAAGTCCCCACCTATCAAGGCTAGTCTTTTGGGTTGAGTAAGGCCCAAAGGCCTTATATGTTATAGCTCCGGTGGACCTAGGACCTATGGGAGCGTAGGCTCATGGTAACAAGCCAGGCCTACGGTAAGCCAGCTCCAAGATCATGAACTCGGTGGTCACCACTGGTTCCAACAATTGGTTTCGTGAGCCCATGGTAAAAAAACTAAACCCAATAAAAAAATCTCGAGCGTCACAGATGGCGGAGGCACCCCGATGTGTGACTAAAGGGGGCGGAGGCACCCCGATGTGTGACTAATGGGGGAGATTGTTGGGGTTTAGTCCAACATCATGTAGCGATGGTGGGAGAGCACAACATATAAGGCGGAAGAAGCACAACATATAAGGCGGAAGAAGTCCCCACCTATCAAGGCTAGTCTTTTGGGTTGAGAAAGGCCCAAAGGCCTTATATGTTGTAGCTCCGGTGGACCTAGGACCTATGGGAGCGTAGACTAGTGGTAATGAGCTAGGCCGGCTATAAGTCAGCTCCAAGATCGTGAACTCGGTGGTCACCACCAGTTCCAATAATTGGTATCGTAAGCCCATGGTAAAAAAACTAAACCCAATAAAAAAATCTCGAGCGTCACAAATGGCGGAGGCACCATAATGTGTGACTAAAGGGGGAGATTGTTGGGGTTTAGTCCCACATCGTGTAGCGATGGTGGGGGAGCACAACATATAAGGCAGAAGAAGCACAACATATAAGGCGAAAGAAGTCCCCACCTATCAAGGCTAGTATTTTGGGTTGAGTAAGGCCCAAAGGCCTTATATGTTGTAGCTCCGGTGGACTTGGGACCTATGGGAGCGCAGGCTCGTGGTAACGAGCCAGGCTAGCTGTATGCTAGCTCGAAGATCGTGAACTCGGTGGTCACCACCGGTTCCAACAATTGGTATCGTGAGCCCATGGTAAAAAAACTAAACCCAATAAAAAATCTTGAGCGTCACAGATGGTGGAGGCACCCCGATGTGTGACTAAAGGGGGTGGAGGCACCCCAATGTGTGACTAATGGGGGAGATTGTTGGGGTTAAGTCCCACATCATGTAGCGATGGTGGGGGAGCACAACATATAAGGCAGAAGAAGCACAACATATAAGGCGAAAGAAGTCCCCACCTATCAAGGCTAGTCTTTTGGGTTGAGTAAGGCCCAAAGGCCTTATATGTTGTAGCTTCGGTGGACCTGGGACCTATGGGAGCGCATGCTTGTGGTAATGAGCCAGGCCGGCTATAACCAGCTCCAAGATCGTGAACTCAGTGGTCACTACCGGTTCCAACAATTGGTATCGTGAGCCCATGGTAAAAAAAACTAAATCCAATAAAAAAATCTCAAGCGTCACAAATGGCGGAGGCACCCTGATGTGTGACTAAAGGGGGTGGAGGCACCCCGATGTATGACTAAAGGGGGAGATTGTTGGGGTTTAGTCCCACATCATGTAGCGATGGTGGGGGAGCACAACATATAAGGCGGAAGAAGCACAACATATAAGGAGAAAGAAGTCCCCACCTATCAAGGCTAGTCTTTTGGGTTGAGTAAGGCCCAAAGGCCTTATATGTTGTAGCTCCGGTGGACCTGGGACCTGTGGGAGCGTAGGCTCGTGGTAACGAGCCGAGCCGGCTGTAAGCCAGCTCCAAGATCGTGAACTCGGTGGTCACCACCAATTCCAACAATTGGTATCGTGAGCCCATGGTAAAAAAAACTAAACCTAATAAAAAAATCTCGAGCGTCACAGATGGCGGAGGCACCCCGATGTGTGACTAAAGGGTGCGGAGGCACCCCAATGTGTGACTAAAGGGGGAGATTGTTGGGGTTTAGTCCCACATCGTGTAGCGATGGTGGGGGAGCACAACATATAAGGCCAAAGAAGAACAACATATAAGGTGAAAGAAGTCCCCACCTATCAAGGCTAGTCTTTTGGGTTGAGTAAGGCCCAAAGGCCTTATATGTTGTAGCTCTGGTGGACCTGGGACCTATGGGAGCGCAGGCACATGGTAACAAGCTAGGCTAGCTATAAGCCAGCTCCAAGATCTTGAACTCGGTGGTCACCACTGGTTCCAACAATTGGTATCGTGAGCCCATGGTAAAAAAAACTAAACCCAATAAAAAAATCTCGAGCGTCACAGATGGCGGAGGCACCTCGATGTGTGACTAAAGGGGGCGGAGGCACCCCGATGTGTGACTAATGGGGGAGATTGTTGGGGTTTAGTCCCACATCATATAGCGATGGTGGGAGAGCACAACATATAAGGTGGAAGAAGCACAACATATAAGGCGAAAGAAGTCCCCACCTATCATGGCTAGTCTTTTGGGTTGAGAAAGGCCCAAAGGCCTTATATGTTGTAGCTCCAGTGGACCTAGGACCTATGGGAACGTAGACTCGTGGTAATGAGCCGGGCCGGCTATAAGCTAGCTCCAAGATCTTGAACTCGGTGGTCACCACCAGTTCCAATAATTGGTATCATGAGCCCATGGTAAAAAAAACTAAACCCAATAAAAAAAATCTCAAGCGTCACAAATGGCGGAGGCACCCCAATGTGTGACAAAAGGGGGTGGAGGCACCCCGATGTGTGACTAAAGGGGGAGATTGTTGGGGTTTAGTCCCACATCATGTAGCGATGGTGGGGGAGCACAACATATAAGGCGGAAGAACCACACCATATAAGGCGAAAGAAGTCCCCACCTATCAAGGCTAGTCTTTTGGGTTGAGTAAGGCCCAAAGGCCTTATATGTTGTAGCTCCGGTGGACCTGGGACCTGTGGGAGTGTAGGCTCGTGGTAACAAGCCGGGTTGGCTATAAGCCAGCTCCAAGATCGTCAAATCGGTGGTCACCACCGATTCCAACAATTGGTATCGTGAGCCCATGGTAAAAAAAACTAAACCCAATAAAAAAATCGCAAGCGTCACAGATGGCGGAGGCACCCCAATGTGTGACTAAAGGGGGAGATTGTTGGGGCTTAGTCCCACATCGTGTAGCGATGGTTGGGGAGCACAACATATAAGGCGGAAGAAGCACAACATATAAGGCGAAAGAAGGCCCCACCTATCAAGGCTAGTCTTTTGGGTTGAGTAAGGCCCAAAGGCCTTATATGTTGTAGCTCCGGTTTACTTGGGACCCGTGGGAGCGTAGGCTCATTGTAACGAGTCAGGCCGGCTGTATGCTAGCTCCAAGATCGTGAACTCGGTGGTCACCACCGGTTCCAACAATTGGTATCATGAGCCCATGGTAAAAAAAACTAAACCCAATAAAAAATCTCGAGCGTCACAAATGGTGGAGGCACCCTGATGTGTGACTAAAAGGGATGGAGGCAGTCCAATGTGTGACTAAAGGGGGAGATTGTTGGGGTTTAGTCCCACATTGTGTAGCGTTGGTGGGGGAGCACAACATATATGGCGGAAGAAGCGCAACATATAAGGCGAAAGAAGTCCCCACCTATCAAGGCTAGTCTTTTGGGTTGAGTAAGGCCCAAAGGCCTTATATGTTGTAGCTCTGGTGGACCTGGGACCTATGGGAGCACAGGCTCATGGTAACAAGCCAGGCCGGCTATAAGCCAGCTCCAAGATCATGAACTCGGTGGTCACCACCGGTTCCAACAATTGGTATCGTGAGCCCGTGGTAAAAAAAACTAAACCCAATAAAAAAATCTCGAGCGTCACAGATGGCGGAGGCACCCCGATGTGTGACTAAAGGGGGCAAAGGCACCCCAATGTGTGACTAATGGGGGAGATTGTTGGGGTTTAGTCCCACGTCATGTAGCGATGGTGGGGGAGCACAACATATATGGCAGAAGAAGCACAACATATAAGGCAAAAGAAGTCCCCACCTATCAAGGCTAGTCTTTTGGGTTGAGTAAGGCCCAAAGGCCTTATATGTTGTAGCTCCGGTAGACCTAGGACCTATGTAATGGAGACGGGGATCCCGATCTTCTGTCAGGTGATGGTAACTATCGTTGTGGCAGAGAATGACACACCGATCCGGCTTCAGATCGAAAGATCGAACCCTGCAATCTTAGCACCATAGCTCCTCTGGTTATCAACCAAGTCACGAACCAAGTTGACCTCGCCAAGAAGGCTAATCCCTGCCTACGCAACGAAGAACACAAGCAAGAACGAGAAACAAAGCAACCAAATTGCAGATGAATGATTAATCTCACGAGTTGGGGTCTCACAAACCGATGACTGGCGAAACTATTCTTGACAGATTAATCTAAGCAAAACCCAAACCCTAATGGAGGGGTAGTGTCTATTTATGAAGACTCTAGGGTCATGCAAGACCCCTGGACGCGCCCCTAATGGGCCCAAACTCGATACATAGTCCAACAGACCAAAAGACGGTGTCGCAGCACCCTGGCAGATTCTGGATGGTGAATTGTTTCGATGATTTCCATTGATTCCAAATAGATTTTGACGTGAAACCACTTTGATTGGCTTCCTTATAAAATTATCTTTCCATCCATATATGGATCATCGAAAACGGAGTCCGGATGCGTCCTGGGCGACCAGTTTAAGGCAGACTGGTCTTGAAGGCCGAGGCAGACTCGAATTCTTGTTGGACTGGGCCTCCGGCTTGTGTTGGACGTCCTTGCTAGTCATCATCACCTCCACCACTTCCTCTAAGTCCTTCATGACCCTCTCCAATGTTCCTAAGCAAGATAACATCATTAGGTAGTAGTCTATTCTCAAAAGTATGAAAAGTATCGCTTAAGAACGAGCTCACCTCTAAATTGAGTTGTCGCTTTCGAGCCCGGGTCATTGGACCTTGCATGACGGTTGGAGGATCAGCTGGTACATCCAAAGGAGTGATGTCCTCATCATCCTCCCCCTCTTGAATTGGAGTCATCCTCGACTCAAGCTCATCTTCTCCCAAATAAGGTTTCAATTCTGCAATGTTAAATGTGGGACTAACCCCGAACTCGGGTGGCAACTCAAGTTTGTATGCATTATCATTTATTTTCTCAATAATCTTATAAGGACCAGCTACTCTTGGCATTAATTTAGACTTACGCAGCTCAGGAAATCTATCTTTTCTCAAATGTAACCAAACCAAATCACCCGGTTCAAGTTTAATCTCTTTTCTACCTTTACTACCAGCAATTCTATACTTTTCATTCATTCTTTCAATATTTACTTTAGTTGTTTCATGCAACTTACGAATAAAATCAGCACGCTCTCTAGCATCACTATATATTCTCTCAGTGGTAGGTAAAGGCAAAAGATCAATAGGAGCATGGGGGTTAAAACCATACACTACCTGAAAAGGACTTACCTTGGTTGTTGAATGTTCCGCCCTGTTGTATGCAAACTCCACATGCGGCAAACACTCTTCCCACATCTTCAAATTGCGCTTCAAAATGGCTCTCAACATGGTGGACAATGTTTGATTCACAACCTCAGTTTGGGGATGACCTGTTGTAGAAAACAGCAGCTTGGTCCCCAATTTATTCCACAATGTGCGCCAAAAATGACTCAAGAATTTTGCATCACGATCTGAAACAATAGTAAAAGGCATACCATGCAAGCGAATGATTTCTTGAAAGAATAGGTCAGCAATATGAACATCATCATCGCTCTTATGACAAGGAATAAAATGTGCCATCTTAGAAAAACGATCAACCACCACAAAAATACTATCCCTCCCCCTCTTAGTCCTTGGCAAACCCAATACAAAGTCCATAGATATATTAGCCCAAGGAGTAGAAGGAACAGGAAGAGGCATATACAAACCATGTGGGTTCAACCGCGACTTAGCTTTTTGACACGTGGTGCACCGAGCCACGTATCGCTCCACATCACGCCTCATCCTAGGCCAAAAGAAGTGTGTGAACATCACCTCCTCCGTCTTCTTGGCACCAAAATGTCCCATCAATCCGCCTCCATGTGTCTCCTGCAACAACAAAAGATGAACAGAACCAACTGAAATGCATAGGCGGTTAGCTCTAAACAAAAACCCATCATTGATCATAAACTTATTCCATGCACATCCCTCTCTACAATTAAGCAACACATCCTTAAAATCAGGATCAAGCGCATATTGTTCTTTAATGGATTGAAGACCAAAAATCCGGCAATCAAGTTGGGACAACAATGTATATCTTCTAGACAAAGCATCAGCAATCACATTATCTTTCCCTTTCTTGTGTTTGATAATATAAGGAAAAGATTCAATAAATTCAACCCATTTAGCATGCCTACGATTCAGATTATTTTGAGAGCGAAGATACTTAAGTGATTCATGATCAGAATGAATAACAAATTCTTTAGGCCACAAATAATGACGCCATGTCTCCAAAGAACGAATAAGTGCATACAATTCTTTATCATACGTGGAATAATTAAGAACAGGACCATGCAATTTTTCACTAAAGTAAGCAACTGGTTTACCATATTGCATCAAAATACCACCAATGCCAACTCCACTAGCATCACATTCTAGCTCAAAAGTCTTACCAAAGTTTGGAAGTTGCAGCAATGGTGCGTGTGTAAGCTTGTCCTTTAAAGTGTCGAAGGACTCCTCTTGTGCCTCTCCCCAATGAAACACCACTCCTTTCTTCGTCAACTCATACAATGGGGCAGCAATGGTGCTGAAATCTTTGACAAAGCGGCGGTAGAATCCTGCAAGACCAAGAAAACTCCTCACCTGTGTGATGGTTTGGGGAACCGGCCAGCTCTTTATGGCTTCAATTTTCATCTCATCCACCTCAATTCCCTGTGGAGTTACAACATAACCAAGAAAAGAAACTCGATTCGTGCAAAAGATGCACTTCTCAAGGTTACCAAATAGACGTGCATCACGTAAAGCATTAAAAACAGCACGTAAGTGATCCATATGTTCATCAAAAGACTTACTGTAAATCAATATATCATCAAAGTAAACTACCACAAAATGTCCAATAAAAGCTCTTAAAACCTCATTCATTAAGCGCATGAAAGTGCTAGGTGTATTTGTCAAACCAAAAGGCATTACTAACCACTCATACAACCCGAATTTAGTTTTAAACGCAGTTTTCCATTCATCTCCAAGTTTCATTCTAATTTGCTGGTAGCCATTTCTCAAGTCAATCTTAGTGAAAATTATAGAACCACACAACTCATCTAGCATGTCGTCTAGCCTAGGAATAGGATGACGATACCGAATAGTAATATTATTGATGGCTCTACAATCAACACACATACGCCAAGTTCTATCTTTCTTAGGAACCAAAAGTACAGGAACAACACAAGGACTAAGGCTTTCACGTACATACCCGTGGTCCAAAAGGTCTTGGACTTGTCGCTGAATTTCCTTAGTCTCCTCAGGATTGGTTCGATAAGCAGCACGGTTGGGTAAGGTTGCTCCCGGAATCAAATCGATTTGATGCTCTATCCCTCTCATAGGTGGCAGCCCCAGGGGTATCTCAGCTGGAAAAATGTCCTCATACTCCTGCAAAAGGTTAGTGACAGCAGGAGGTACCGAGCTAACAATATCATCAAGCGAAAACATAGCTCGTTTGCATACCAAAGCATAGCAAATATCATCATCAGAAATTTCAGCAAAGTCACATTTTGTTGCAAGCATAACACCACCCTTCAATTTAATCCCCTCAGCCTTAGAAATAGATGTAGACTTATCCTTTTTAGGTGGGAAAATAGAATTAGCAACTTGCTGATTTTCAGATTGAACATCATTGAAACTAGCAGCGCGTTCTCTATCAGCTTGTACAATTTGAGCAGGGGGCAAAGGTACCAAAGTAATTTTCTTTCCTTTATGCACAAAAGTGTATTTATTACTTCTACCATGGTGTGTAGCATCATTATCATGTTCCCAAGGACGACCCAATAAGAGTGAACAAGCTTGCATAGGTACCATATCACAATCAACAGAATCAGCATAAGAACAAATGGAAAATGAAACTCTGCAAGTTTGTGTTACCTTTGCTTTACCAGAATCATTTAGCCACTGAATATGGTATGGACGTGGGTGTGGGCGTGTGGTCAAGCCAAGCTTCTTGACCAAATTAGAACTCACCAAATTGTTGCAGCTACCTCCATCAATAATGACACGTGCTCGACGGTCGCTGATGACAAAGAAAATCTAGAACAAGTTATGGCGTTGTAGCTTCTCAGGTTGCTGGACTTGTGAGCTGAGCACCCGCTGTACAATAATGCTCATATAGGACGCTGTGGCCTCGTCACCAAGGACTTCACCGTCCTCCTCATCTGCATCTTGGTCTTCTTCACCCTCAATGTCAGAGGTGCTGATGTAACCATCTTCTGTAGCAATATATGCCCGCTGACTTGGGCAGTCCTTCTGCACATGGCCAATGCCATGGCAGCGGTGGCACTGAATACCGAAAGTGCATCCCGTCGATGCAACAGATGAGGAACTCTTGGTAGGCACCTGCAAAGAATTTTTACTTGAATCTGAAGGTCGTGTGGGAGGTGTCTTAGGTGTAGCAGAAACTCCAGAGGCTGTTGGTCGCTTGCTCGCTGGTGGAGGCGTCTGAAAAGTGGTTGGCTTGGTCAGCCCCGAAGATGGTGCTGAGCGTGGCGTGTATGTGCTGGTGCTGACCTTGCTCTTGCCCCGCTGTTCACGCCCTTGCAATTCCTTTTCTGCAAGCATATCAAACTGAAACAACTGGTTGACAGTGTTAAATTCTTTATAATCAACAATGTCCTGAATCTCACGCCTCAAACCCGAATAAAAATGACAAATGGCATCTTCGTTTCCCTCCACAACACTACAACGCATCAATCCCTTTTGGAGCTCACCATAGTAATCCTGTACATATTTATCTCCTTGTTCTAAACGCATCAATTTCTTACGCAAGTCTCTATGATAAGGAGGAACAAAATGATCACGCATAGCTACCTTAAGTTCTTCCCACGTACCAGGTAAAGCATCCTATGCAGCTAGCCCATTCCACCAAATAATAGCAAAATCCTTAAACTCACTAGTAGCTTGTCTAACTCTATGCTGCTCAGGTACAAGGTGGGCACTAAACTTTTGTTCTACCATCATCTCCCGATCAAGATATCCCTCAGCATCATAATGACCCGAAAAAGATGGTATTGTGAACTTAATTTTAGCATAAGGATCATCGGGCACACGGTGATTATTACCTTGACGGTGGTGGTGGTGGACACCACCCATACCTGTCGTGTTGCGGCGAAGACGTTGTCATAATCTCTCTTGTCGGACAGCTGATCGACCTATGTTCCCGTTGGCATCATACACCATGTCTTGACCATCGGTGTTGCTACCGGAGGCGTCGTTGTTGCCCGCCACAAAGGTTTCCAACTCAGTAACCTTATCGGTTAGCGTGGAAATTCGCTTGTCCAATCTCTCCATGCTATTGCCAATGTTGAGCTCAATGAGTGCATCAGTGACGGCCTTCCTAATGGCCTCATTCATCCTTTTTTGGGCATCCTCTACAACAGCTTGTAGTTGCTCTTGACTGACACACTCGTTGAAACCCTTAGGATTGTTATCTCCAGTCTGTTCACCTCCTGCCATTGAAAACACAAAAACAGGAACAAACAGGTGAAAGTTATCCCTACCAAATGACTGCGTGGTTGCAGTGGTGTCACTTTTCACAGCAAGTGGAAGCGTCTTACCAAGCTCTTACAAAGTTCTTACCAACACAAGCAGTGGGCGGTACAACCGGCGGCTGGTTTGTGATACCTGTGAGGCAGTGGTACCAAGATTGCAAGGCCCTTTATCTGTACTGATATGAAGAGTTTGTGGAGCTTGGAAGGCAAACAAAGAGTAATATGTATATCTGGCACACAAGTCAGTAACAGAAAGTAATGCTGAATTATAGTCCAAAGTACTTGTTCTCGTTGCTGGTCTAAAGTGTTGCAAGTACCAGGTGTGTGATAAAAGTATGGTGGATAGCAAGGTGATAGATATGAGAAAAACAAGTATGGTGGATGGAAACAGCAACACAAACAAGGAACCAGACAACACACGCTAACACAGCTCACTTTGGTCTTCTCTATGTGCTCCTCTAGATATTGTTCCTCTTTTGCCCCTCTCTTTTTTTCTATTTTTTGGGCTGTCGTTCTTTTTTTTAGGAAATTTCAACTTTTTTATTTTATTTTTTTGAGATTTTTCCTTTACTTAGGAGCACAAAAGAAGTAACCACAAAAAATATGAGCTCAAACAAGTGTAAGACGTGGCCTGTGGAATTTTCAGAAAACTGGATCAAAATCGACAAAAACCTTATGACCACGAAACGAGGATCTTGCGACCACTTTTTGATCAATCTAAAAATTCTGAACCCCAAAGAAATAGGGGATGGACGGATCCAAAATTTTTTTCTGATCGATTTGCATATATGGAACGTCGAAAACGGAGTTCGTATGCGATAACTGTACCAGTTTTAAGAATTGGCTCCAAATTAGAGGACAAAACGGGAACAATGTGTGCAAAATTGGTCACAACAGCCAAGATTTGATGGAAACGATGGGGGAAAACACACGAACTAGACTCTAACATGACCTAACCAGCAACAAGACCTCGACTAGGACACAAACTCAACACGACAGACTCTGAAACTGAAATATGCAAAGGCTATGGCACGGAAGGTTCTAGGATAGGAAAAATGAGTATGACACTGGACTATGGGACAAATACGAAACACTCAAACTAGGGAATAAAGGTGAACCTGATGGTATACCTTAGTTCTGATTACCACTTAATGGAGATGGGGATCCCGATCTTCCGTCAGGTGATGGTAACTATCGTTGTGGCGGAGAATGACACACCGATCCGGCTTCAGATCGAAAGATCGAACCCTGCAATCTTAGCACCACAGCTCCTCTGGTTATCAACCAAGTCACGAACCAAGTTGACCTCGCCAAGAAGGCTAATCCCGGCCTGCGCAACGAAGAACACAAGCAAGAACGAGAAAGAAAGCAACCAAATTGTAGATGAATGATTAATCTCACGAGTTGGGGTCTCACAAACCGATGATCGGCGAAACTGTTCTTGACAGATTAATCTAAGCAAAACCTGAACCCCAATGGAGGGGTGGCGGCTGTTTATGAAGACTCTAGGGTCGTGTAAGACCCCTGGACGTGCCCCTAATGGGCCCAAACTCGATACATAGTCCAATGGACCAAAAGACGGTGTCGCAGCACCCTGACAGATTCTGGACGCTGACTTGTTTCGATGATTACTGTTGATTCCGAACAGATTTTGATGTGAAACGACTTTTATTGGCTTCCTTATCAAATTAGCTTTCCATCCATATGTGGATCATCGAAAACGGAGTCCGGATGCGTCCTGGGCGACTAGTTTAAGGCAGACTGGTCTTGGAGGCCGAGGCAGACTCGAATTCTTGTTGGACTAGGCCTCCGGCTTGTGTTGGACGTCCTTGCTGGTCATCATCACCTCCACCACTTCCTCTAAGTTCTTCATGACCCTCTCCAATGTTCCTAAGCAAGATAACATCATTAGGTAGTAGTCTATTCTCAAAAGTATGAAAAGTATCGCTTAAGAACGAGCTCACATCTAAATTGAGTTGTCGCTTTCGAGCCCGGGTCATTGGACCTTGCATGACGGTTGGAGGATCAGCTGGTACATCCAAAGGAGTGATGTCCTCATCACTATGGGAGCGCAGGCTCATGGTAACGAGCCGGGATGGCTGTAAGCCAGCTCCAAGATCGTGAACTCGGTGGTCACCATCGGTTCCAACAATTGGTATCATGAGCCCATGGTAAAAAAAACTAAACCCAATCAAAAAATCTCGAGCGTCACAAATGGCGGAGGCAGCCCGATGTGTGACTAAAGGGGGAGATTATTGGGGTTTAGTCCCACATCATGTAGCGATAGTGGGGGAGCACAACATATAAGGCGGAAGAAGCACAACATATAAGGCGAAAGAAGTCCCACCTATCAAGGCTAGTCTTTTGGGTTGAGTAAGGCCCAAATGCCTTATATGTTGTAGCTCCGGTGGACCTGGGATCTGTGGGAGCGCAGGCTCATGGTAACGAGCTAGGCCGGCTGTAAGCCAGCTCCAAGATCGTGAACTCGGTGGTCACTACTAGTTCCAACAATTGGTATCGTGAGCCCATGGTAAAAAAAAACTAAACCCAATAAAAAAATCTCAAGCATCACAGATGGCGGAGGCACCCCGATGTGTGACTAAAGAGGGCAGAGGCACCCCAATGTGTGACTAAAGGGGGAGATTGTTGGGGTTTAGTCCCACATCGTGTAGCAATGGTGGGGAGCACAACATATAAGGTGGAAGAAGCACAACATATAAGGCGAAAGAAGTCCCCACCTATCAAGGCTAGTCTTTTGGGTTGAGTAAGGCCCAAAGGCCTTATATGTTGTAGCTCCGGTGGACCTAGGACCTATGAGAGCGCAGGCTCATGGTAATGAGCCGGGCCGGCTATAAGCCTGCTCCAAGATCGTGAACTCGGTGGTCACCACCGGTTCCAGCAATTGGTATCGTGAGCCCATGGTAAAAAAAACTAAACCCAATAAAAAATCTCAAGCGTCACAAATGACGAAGGCACCCCGATGTGTGACTAAAGGGGACGAAGGCACCCCAATGTGTGACTAAAGGGGGAGATTGTTGGGGTTTAGTCCCACATCGTGTAGTGATTGTGGGGGAGCACAATATATAAGGCGGAAGAAGCACAACATATAAGGCGAAAGAAGTCCCCACCTATCAAGGCTAGTCTTTTGGGTTGAGTAAGGCCCAAAGGCCTTATATGTTGTAGCTCCGGTGGTCCTAGGACCTATGGGAGCGTAGGCTCATGGTAACAAGCCAAGCCGGCTGTAAGCCAGCTCCAAGATCATGAACTCAGTGGTCACCACCGGTTCCAACAATTGGTATCGTGAGCCCATGGTAAAAAGACTAAACCCAATAAAAAAATCTCGAGCGTCACAGATGGCGGTGGCACCCCGATGTGTGTCTAAAGGGGGCGGAGGCACCCCGATGTGTGACTAATGGGGGAGATTGTTGGGGTTTAGTCCCACATCATGTAGCAATGGTGGGGGAGCACAACATATAAGGCGGAAGAAGCACAACATATAAGGCGAAAGAAGTCCCCACCAATCAAGGCTAGTCTTTTGGGTTGAGTAAGGCCCAAAGGCCTTATATGTTGTAGCTCCGGTGGACCTGGGACCTATGGGAGCGTAGGCTCATGGTAACGAGCTAGGCCGGCTGTAAACTAGCTCCAAGATCGTGAACTCGGGGGTCACCTCTAGTTCCAACAATTGGTATCGTGAGCCCATGGTAAAAAAAACTAAACCCAATAAAAAAATCTTGAGCGTCACAGATGGCGGAGGGACCCCGATGTGTGCCTAAAGGGGGCGGAGGCACCCCGATGTGTGACTAAAGGGGTTGATTGTTGGGGTTTGGTCCCACATCGTGTAGCAATGGTGGGGGAGCACAACATATAAGGCGGAAGAAGCACAACATATAAGGCGGAAGAAGCACAACTTATAAGGCGAAAGAAGCCCTCACCTATCAAGGCTAGTCTTTTGAGTCGAGTAAGGCCCAAATGCCTTATATTTTGTAGCTCCGGTGGACCTGGGACCTGTGGGAGCGCAGGCTCATGGTAACGAGCTAGGCCGGCTGTAAGCCAGCTCCAAGATCGTGAACTCGGTGGTCACTACCGGTTCCAACAATTGGTATCGTGAGCCCATGGTAAAAAAAACTAAACCCAATAAAAAAATCTCGAGCATCACAGATGGCGGAGGCACCCCGATGTGTGACTAAAGAGGGCAGAGGCAGCCCAATGTGTGACTAAAGGGGGAGATTGTTGGGGTTTAGTCCCACATCGTGTAGCGATGGTGGGGGAGCACAACATATAAGGTGGAAGAAGCACAACATATAAGGCGAAAGAAGTCCCCACCTATCAAGGCTAGTCTTTTGGGTTGAGTAAGGCCCAAAGGCCTTATATGTTGTAGCTCCGGTGGACCTAGGACCTATGGGAGCGCAGGCTCGTGGTAATGAGCAGGGCCGGCTATAAGCCTGCTCCAAGATCGTGAACTCGGTGGTCACCACCGGTTCCAGCAATTGGTATCGTGAGCCCATGGTAAAAAAAACTAAACCCAATAAAAAAATCTCAAGCGTCACAAATGACGGAGGCACCCCGATGTGTGACTAAAGGGGACGGAGGCACCCCAATGTGTGACTAAAGGGGGAGATTGTTGGGGTTTAGTCCCACATCGTGTAGTGATTGTGGGGGAGCACAACATATAAGGCGGAAGAAGCACAACATATAAGGCGAAAGAAGTCCCCACCTATCAAGGCTAGTCTTTTGGGTTGAGTAAGGCCCAAAGGCCTTATATGTTGTAGCTCTGGTGGACCTGGGACCTGTGGGAGCGTAGGCTCATGGTAACAAGCCAAGCCGGCTGTAAGCCAGCTCCAAGATCATGAACTTGGTGGTCACCACCGGTTCCAACAATTGGTATCGTGAGCCCATGGTAAAAAGACTAAACCCAATAAAAAAATCTCGAGCGTCACAGATGGCGGTGGCACCCCGATGTGTGTCTAAAGGGGGCGGAGGCACCCCGATGTGTGACTAATGGGGGAGATTGTTGGGGTTTAGTCCCACATCATGTAGCAATGGTGGGGGAGCACAACATATAAGGCGGAAGAAGCACAACATATAAGGCGAAAGAAGTCCCCACCTATCAAGGCTAGTCTTTTGGGTTGAGTAAGGCCCAAAGGCCTCATATGTTGTAGCTCCGGTGGACCTGGGACCTATGGGAAAGTAGGCTCATGGTAACGAGCTAGGCCGGCTGTAAACTAGCTCCAAGATCGTGAACTCGGGGGTCACCACCAGTTCCAACAATTGGTATCGTGAGCCCATGGTAAAAAAAACTAAACCCAATAAAAAAATCTTGAGCGTCACAGATGGCGGAGGGACCCCGATGTGTGACTAAAGGGGGCGGAGGCACCCCGATGTGTGACTAAAGGGGTTGATTGTTGGGGTTTGGTCCCACATCATGTAGCAATGGTGGGGGAGCACAACATATAAGGCGGAAGAAGCACAACATATAAGGCGGAAGAAGCACAACATATAAGGCGAAAGAAGCCCTCACCTATCAAGGCTAGTCTTTTGAGTCGAGTAAGGCCCAAATGCCTTATATTTTGTAGCTCCGGTGGACCTAGAACCTGTGGGAGCGTAGGCTCGTGGTAATGAGCCGGGCCAGCTGTAAGCCAGCTCTAAGATCGTGAACTCAATGGTCACCACCGGTTCCAACAATTGGTATCGTGAGCCCATGGTAAAAAAAGCTAAACTCGATAAAAAATCTTGAGCGTCACATATGTGTGACTAAAGGGGAGATTGTTGGGATTTAGTCCCACATCATGTAGCGATGGTGGGGGAGCACAACATATAAGGCGAAAGAAGTCCCCACCTATCAAGGCTAGCCTTTTGGGTTGAATAAGGCCCAAAGGTCTTATATGTTGTAGCTCCAGTAGACCTGGGACCTGTGGGAGCGCAGGCTCATGGTAATGAGCCGGGCCAGCTATAAGCCAGCTCCAAGATCGTGAACTTGGTGGTCACCACCGGTTCCAACATTTGGTATTAGAGCCCATGGTAAAAAAACTAAACCCAATAAAAAAATTTCAAGCGTCACAGATGGCGGAGGCACCCCGATGTGTGACTAAAGGGGGCGGAGGCACCCCAATGTGTGACTAAAGGGAGAGATTGTTGGGGTTTAGTCCCACATCGTGTAGCGATGGTGGGAGAGCTCAACATATAAGGCGAAAGAAGTCCCAACCTATCAAGGCTAGCCTTTTGGGTTGAATATGGCCCAAAGGCCTTATATGTTGTAGCTCTAGTAGACCTGGGACCTGTGGGAGCATAGGATCATGGTAACGAGCTGGGCCGGCTGTAAGCCAGCTCCAATATCGTGAACTTGGTGGTCACCACTGGTTCCAACATTTGGTATCAGAGCATTGTTGGGGTTTAGTCTCACATCATGTAGCGATGGTGGGGGAGCATAACATATAAGGCGGGAGAACCCTCACCTATCTGGCTAGTCTTTTGGGTTGAGTAAGGCCTAAGGCCTTATATGTTGTAGCTCCGGTGGACCTAGGACCTATGGGAGCATAGGCTCATGGTAACAAGCCAGGCCGGCTATAAGCCATCTCCAAGATCGAGAACTCGGTGGTCACCATCGGTTCCAACAGTGTCTCGCTGCCACAGCTTCAAGGGGTGTTCGCGGTTTCAGACAAGACAGACTTTGAAGGCAACTATGGCCTTTGTGTGGAGCACATCACTGCCACTTCATACCCCATCCCTAGGTCGTTGTAAAGTTCATGGTGTTTCAAGTCGAGGATGTTGCTGTGGCTTGTGCCAACCGCTAGCGCCATGGCGGTGGTCGTGTGCCTCGAACTAAGGTGGCGGCGCAAGGCGTGGTGGGAGACAGCGAAGCGGTGGCCTGTGACATGGAAGATGACACGGTTCCAGAACATGGAGCTGGGAATGGATGATGTACATGCTCCGGTGCCTCAGGGAGGAGAACGTCATAGAAAGAGGAGGTGCCGGCGCCGTGTACTGCTGCGTGATGCGGGACGGCACGGAGGTAGCCGTCAAGCACCTACCTGGCCCCGGCCGCCGCGACCATGGCTTCCGGGCTGAGGTGACCACGCTCAGTGGCATCCAGCACCGCAACGTCATGTGGCTGCTCGGCTTCGTGTCTAGCGCAGAGGCCAACCTAATCCTGTACGAGTACATGCTGATGGGGTCGCTGGGCACGGTCCTTCATGGTGTCAGTGGCAGGCTCCTCCTGAGCTGAGCGGCTAGGCACCGCATCACCACCGAGGCGGCGCGCGCTATGCTACATCAAGTGCAACAACATCCTGCTAGACTCGGCGATGGAGGTGCACGTCGCCGACTTCGGCCTCGCCAAGTTCCTCAGCCATGGTGTGTCCTGCTCTGGCGACACAGGGGCGGTGGCGGCGGAGGAGTCTGTGTCGGTCGTCGCTGGCATGTACAGGTACATCGCTCCTAGTAAGAACTAAGAACGTGACATCCGCTCGGCATACTGTGACAGCCACGGAGTGGTGCGTGCAGAGTACGCGTACACGCTACGAGTGGATGAGAAGACGGACATGTATAGCTTCGGCATGGTGCTGCCGGAGCTCATCACGGGGCACCACCTGCTCGGCGACTTTGGCGATGAGATTGACCTTGTCCACTAGGTGCGGAGCATCATGCCAAGACCTAGGGACTGTTGGAACCGAGGATCAACGGACGATCACGAAAACATGAACAATAGACATAGACTTGACGGCGACAAACGCCTGTATCTTGGCTTCTATTATTCAAACACACTACTCGTCTCAACTCACACAACGCTTACAAGCCGGCTTTATAGCCCACACCAACACAACACCCATGCAGCCTTGCCCATCAATACACGCACGAACGCTTCATGCTGGTGACCGCGAACTCCTGGACACGAGTCGCTGCTCTCTCCACAAGAATAGATCTCCATCTTGACCATAGATTTGGGCCATGAGCCATTGCTCTCCACATGAATCAGTCTCTAGCTTGATTGTAGACTTGGTGCGCATGCATGTTCAAGCCTTCTTCATCGAACGTCGAAGACCTGGCCAACACCGACTCGAAGCACACCAGCGAATGCACACTTGCATGCAACCATACACACCATGACAAACATGGCATGGTTTACTCTAACTAACTCCCCCTAAACCACGACATCACCATACGCCCTGCCCTACATCGGTGACATCACCAAACACTACTACAGAATCGATTTTTAGGGGAGGCTCATAACCATTTGTAGGTGCGGTTTGGCTAGCCGCCCCTACTGAACCGTCTCTACAAATCATTTGTAGGGGCGGCTATAGTACCAGCCGCCCCTACAAACAGGTATTTGTAGGGGCGGTTTAATCTACAACCGCCCCTACAGTATGTTTTCCCACCAAAAAAAATTCAAATTTACAATTCAAAATCGCGTTGCCGAACGTCCCGCGACCAACGTTCTGAACCGCGTTCGCATTGCTGAACGCCCTGCGACCAACATTTCGAACCGCGTTCACGTTGCCAAACGCCCTGCGACCAGCGTTCGCGTTGCCGAATGCCCCGCGACCAACGTTCCGAACCGCGTTCGCATTTCCAAACGCCCCCGACCGCGACTACAAGCACAAGAGTATTCTATAAACTATAATTACAAGTCCAATTAACAAGAATATATACAATCCATCATTAAATATACAAATTCCATACACATTGTTATCAACGTCCTAGAGCTAGCCTTTCAATCTCACAAAGGTGTTGGTACTGAGGATTTGTACCTAACTCAGACTCTTGGTCATGTTAGGCGCCTCTGACGTATACAATCTGGTCCAATATGAAGTTGCAAAGGTTGCCAATGAGCTCTAAGAGTTGGTCATCCTTGTATGGGTCTCTTTTCATTCCTTTCTCTTCTCTCCACTACAAGAGAACAAGTTTTGGTTTAGTATTTCATACCATGTACGAAGTTTTTATACTACGGGTGAAGATGTTCAAACTTACCCTTAAGGGTCTCCTGTAGGCACCGGTGTTACTCATCATAGAACATATATAGTATCCACAATGTACACTCCCAGGCTTCTGCTTGGGGCATTGTGTGTTTTGCATATGAAAATGTTAAGTAATGCTTTTGATAGCCATGTAACGGAGTACTGAAGAAGTAAGTTACACTTACCGCACATAGTGTTTTTATAGCTAGCTTTTCCTTCCATGCTGGATCATGCCTTCCATGATGATTAGTGACATAGAACCTAAATGCTATGTTCAAATTATTTTAGCAAATACAACTTTTTAGTATCCAAAAGTGAATGTTACAAGTATGTATACAAACATATAAGCTAATGAGGATTGTCGATATGTATACATGTCGGGGACCTAATACCGGGGTACCCCAGAAGGTGGAACCAATAACCATCGAATGTTAAAAACTCCCGAACGGATAAGGGCGCCGCTGCGTTTCTTGCCCAAATGATGGGAGTTTGGTTCTGCCTCGCTCGACGCCCTTGGGCCAGCTCCGCCTCGCCTGAGGGCTAAGGGCCAGACTCTGCCTCACCCAACGCCCTTGGGCTAGCTCTACCTCGCCCGAGGGCTAAGGGCTAGACTCTGCCTCACCCGACGCCCTTGGGCCTACTCCGCCTCGCCCGAGGGCTAAGGGCTAGACTTCACCTCGCCCGATGCCCTTGGGCTAGCTTCGCCTCGCCCGACGCCCTTAGGCTAGCTCCGCCTCGCCCGAGGGCTAAGGGCTAGACTCTGCCTCACCCGATGCCCTTGGGCCAGCTCCGCCTCACCCGAGAGCTAAGGGCTAGGCTCTGCCTCGCTCGAGGGCTAAGGGCTAGACTTCACCTCGCCCGACGCCCTTGGGCCAGCTCCGCCTCGCCCAAGGGCTAAGGGCTAGACTCCACCTCGCCCGACGCCCTTAGGCCAGCTCCACCTCGCCCAAGGGCTAAGGGCTAGACCCCGCCTCACCCGATGCCCTTGGGCCAGCTCCGCCTCACCCGAGAGCTAAGGGCTAGGCTCCGCCTCGCCCGAGGGCTAAGGGCTAGACTTCGCCTTGCACGACGCCCTTGGGCCAGCTCTGCCTTGCCCAAGGGCTAAGGGCTAGACTCCGCCTCACCCGACCCCTGAGGGCTGGGCTCGGTCTCGCCCAACAGATAAAGGCTAGACTCCACCTTGCCCGACCCCCGAGGGCTGGGCTCGGTCTCGCCCGACGGATAAAAACTAGGCTCCACCTCACCTGACTTCCGAGGATGGACCTCGCCTCACCTGATGTCTGAAGACTAGTTTTGTCTCGCCTAACAACCTCTCCCCACTCCCTCATGATGATAGGTATAGGGTAGGACAAGACGATCAGGTCAACCGTAGCTTCGAGGACCATACCCTATGCCCCGGCAGGAAAAGTACTGCCAGGGAACGATGGGATGGGTGCTTTAGACCCTTCCAGGCGTGGCAGAGCCTAAATAGTGTTGCGGGCGCGTGCTCTTCGCCCTACAGAGTTGTAGGCGCCGCCTTCAGTCCTCCAATGCGGAACCCGACATAGACATATGACAACCACTACGGTCTCAAGGGAGCGGCGCCTGCTCCCCGATCCCTCGGGCCCACCAGATCGGAGCACTCGCTTCGGCCTCCGGACGCCCTCTCCGATCGGAAGGCCTTGCCCACAGCGCTACTTCAGACTCCGACCCCACGTCCCTCCGACAGGGATTCATAAGAACCAGAAGGCATGCAGAGCAAGGCTTGGCAAGGCTCATAAGTCAAAACCACTATACCAGAGTCCATACCCTATGCGGAGCAGTACTCTGTAGCCATCCTAACATTCTACAGTGGCATCGACAGTATTATAGGCGCTTACCATTATCTGGTATCTACTGGAATGGACAACAAGGCTGGGTAGACATGAACAACAAGGCTCAGTAGCATACGCACCCTTTCCCTCTCACTTGTAAAACTGTCCCCTTCATCTATAAAAGGGGAGGTGCTTCCTCCAACAAAGGGACCAACTTTTGACGGACAACACAACACACATCACACATAGTCAAGCTGCTACTAGGCTCTTGGCATCCTTTCGACCCTTCCATCAGAGACTTAGGACCAGTCCCTCTCTCGACCATTTGTACCCCCTACTACGAACCATTTTCGGTGCTAATAACATGAGCAGCAATAGACTGGACGTAAGGACATTCAGCCCGAACCAGTATAAATCTTGTGTCCTTTAGCGCACCATTCGGGCCTAATGCGCATCCATATAAATTTACTTGCCGGTGCTTGTTTGAAACACCGACAGTTGGCGCGCCAGGTAGGGGACTTTGTGCGTTCCAAATCAGGCCTCGGATGGTCAACCACACAATCAGCTGGGTCCTGAGCGCACACGTGCATTTCGGTGACCTAGATTTCATCGTCACACTAGGAGGAGAGCTGGCGCTGGCCCACACGTCCGTCCAGTCTCTCCCTTCCATCAACTTCAGCCATCGGAGGCTTGAGGGCCAACCTGGCGTCTCCCTTGGACCCCAGTCTTCTAGGGAGGCCCCGCGCTACATCACCCTCTCTCTGGAATGTCATGTGTGGAGTGCCCCGACAGTGTTTCCATTTGGTCTCCGCAATGCTGCGGCGACCGCTGGCCACCTTCTGGCACTACGCATGGTTCAGCCGCCCACGGACAGCGAGTTCATGGGGTCAATTGAACACGATACAGAGACTCTCCACAAGCTCCTCATGGGGGAGCTAGGATCATCCTCCAGCTCTGACTCCAGTAGGGGGAGTCATCACCCTTCTCGGGAATGCTTCATGGCGCAAACCCCCGAGGGCCACATCAAAAGCGTCTCCAGGGAGGAGGCTACCCCGACAAGCAACCCTGATGGCAGGACCGGGGGGGAGGCAGCGGCCCCATCTTGCTTGAGGATGGAGCAGCTGAGAGCCCAGAAGCTAGAGATCGATGAGGCCAGACAAGGGCTCGTTCGAGAGTATGCGGACATCAATCGCGAGATCGAACACCGCAAAGACGGTGGGCGCGCATGCGCCACAGCCCGCACTGTACACTAGAGGATCCTCACCGATGATGGGACCCTCCCTCACTTCACTCGGGTGAGCCAAAACATCATCGCTGTGATGGCCTTGCTGCACGGCCTTCCAGAGGCCACGACGTCCGAGGATCGCCGGGCCCACTAAAAAATTCGCACGTTGCCCGAGCGTGCGGCGGCGCAGCAGGCGGAAAGCTCGTTGTCTCGGCGACGCGAGCCTAACGCTAGCCAGCACACGCCCTCGGTGCGCCCCACCAAGGACGCGTCCGTTCACCAGACACCGCCAGGCGGCAGGCAGCACACCGCTGTCCCGGTGCATCAACGTCTCGGCCACAACCGCGACGTGCGCAGCACCATCGATGCCCGCAGGCGTACCCACGGTGACGCGAGTAAAGGAGCCCACCACGGCTATCATCCTCAATGCGATGGACGCTACGACAGCGGCGAGGACCGGAGCCCAAGCCCCGGCCTGCCAGGCCCTTAGGCCTTTGGCCAACACATCCTCAACGCTGCTTCCCCCCAAGGTACCAATCGCCTACCAATATCCCTAAATATTCTAGGGAAACAAACCCTAGGCTTTGGCTCAAAGACTATTGGCTTGCCTGTCAAGCTGGTGGTGCGAGTGATGATGATTTCATTATTCGCAATCTCCCGCTATTCTTGGCCAATTTGGCACGAGCGTGGTTGGAGCACCTACCGTCCAACGCCATTCAAAGTTGGGCGGATCTGATGGAGATCTTCATGGGGAACTTCCAGGGCACGTACAAACACCCTAGAAACCCATGGGACCTCAAGAACTGCTGCCAGAAGGCCGATGAGACCCTCCGCGGGTACATCCGGTGCTTCTCCCGGTAGTGCAACGAGCTCCCAAACATCGCCGACGCCGACATAATAGGAGCCTTCCTGTCCAGGACAACCTGCGAGTCTTTGGTTCACAAGCTAGGGTGTAGGGGCCCGCGGACCACCAAGGAGCTCCTGGATATCGCCACCAGCCACACCTTAGGAGAGGAGGCGGTCGGAGGCATCTTCGACTATTCTGATGGCAAGGCGAGGCAGGACAAGGGCGCCAATGAAGGCGCCTCCAACCGTCCCACCAAAAGAAAGAATAAGAAGCAACGACGCGACAACTCGCTCGTGGCTGCTGTCGACCGCAAGGGTGGCTAGAAGCCCACGGAGGGCACTCTAAACCACTTTGAGAAAATGCTCGAGGGGCCATGCCCAAACCATGCTTTTCTGGCCAAGCGTCTATACAAGGATTGTGGCCTCATGCGCAAATACTTGTCCGGAGGCCTCAACAAAGGGGAGCAGGGGAAGGAACCTGCCCCCACCACAGATGACGCCGAGGAGAAGGACGACGCCTTCCCAACACCGAATGGTGCCCTCATGATCTTCGAAGGATCAGTGGCCTATGACTCCAAGCGCCGCCAGAAGGTCACACGCCGTGAGGTCTATATGGCCGGACCAGCCACGCCTGCCTTCCTCCAGTGGTCAGAATCCACCATAACCTTCAACTGGACCGACCATTCGGATGTCGTCCCACACCTGGGAAGGTACCCGCTTGTTGTCGATCTGATCGTCGGCCCAAAGCGACTCATGAAAGTACTGATGGACGAAGGCAGCGGCCTCAACATCATGTACGCCAAGACGCTCGACGAGATGGGCATCGACTGAACGAACCTCTGCCCCATCTGAGTGCCTTTCCATGCTGTCGTGCCCAGCAGACAGACCATACCACTAGGATAGATCGATCTACCCGTCACTTTCAGGGATCAGTCCAATTACAGGACTGAGACCCTCACCTTCGATATGGTAGGGTTCCCCGGAACCTTTCACGACATCCTGGGACGACCATGTTACATGAAGTTCATGGCCATCCCCAATTATACATACCTCAAGCCAAAGATGCTGGGTCCCCATGAGGTCATCACTGTTGGCACCTCCTTCCAGCGCACTTACGAGTGCGAAGTCGAAAGCTGCGGCCACGCCGCCGTAGTCATCGCCTCCAAGGAACTCGCCACCCTCAGGGAGGAGGTTGCCGAAAAATGTCTGATGCCAAGAAATCAACCGGGTCGTTCGAATTGGCGGAAGGGTCCAAGGAGGTCCTCGTGGACCCTAGCAGCTCTGAGGGCAAAAAGGTCCACATCGGAACCGCGCTCTCCTCCAAATAGGAAAGCACGCTCGTCGACTTCCTCCGCGATAACAAAGACATCTTTGCGTGGAAACCCTCGGATATGCCAGGCATCCCGAGGGAGGTCACTGAGCATACCTTGAAAATCCACCCAGGCTCCAAGCCGGTGAATCAACGCCTACGCCGCTTCGACGAGGAAAAGCGCAGGGCCATTGGTGAAGAGATAGCAAAACTGTTGGCCGCTGGGTTCATCAGGGAAGTACACCACCCAGAGTGGTTAGCAAATCCCGTTCTTGTGCGAAAGAAGAGCGGGAAATGGAGGATGTGTGTTGACTACACGGGCCTCAACAAGGCGTGCCCAAAGGACCAATTTCCTTTGCCATGCATAGACCAAATAGTTGATTCTACCTTAGGGTGTGAAACCCTCTGCTTCCATGATGCATACTCTAGCTACCACCAGATCGTGATGAAAGAGTCCAACCAGCTCACGACATCTTTTATCACCCCCTTCGGATCGTTCTACTACATTTCAATGCCATTCGGTCTGAAGAACGCTGGGGCAACTTACCAGCGCTGTATGCTCAACTGCTTTAGGGACCTCATCGGGCAGACCATTGAGGCCTACGTCGATGATATCATAGTTAAGTCCAAACGGGCTGACCACCTTATCGCCGATCTTGAACAAACCTTTGTGAGACTCCAGGCAAATGGCATCAAACTCAACCTCAAAAAGTGTGTTTTCGGGGTCTCGAGGGGCATGCTGCTCAGCTTCATTGTCTTCGAGCGCGGCATCGAAGCCAACCCAAAGAAAATCTCAGCCATCACATGGATGGGCCCAATCCAGAACATAAAGGGGGTTCAGCGGATTATAGGGTGCCTCGCCGCCCTCAGTCGATTCATTTCATGCCTCAACGAATGAGAACTCCCCCTTTATCAACTTCTAAAGAAAGTCGATCGCTTCGAGTGGACAGCTGAGGCCCAAGAGGCGCTTGACATGGTCAAGCTGCTTCTAACAAAACCCCTAGTCCTAATTCCTCCGAGCAACGGAGAATCCCTCCTGTTGTACATAGCGGTCACCACGCAAGTGGTCGGCGCCGCCTTAGTGATAGAGCGGGAAGAAGAGGGGCACGCCTTCAAGGTGCAGTGCCCTATATATTTCATCAGCGAGGTACTATCCGACTCTAAAACCCGCTACTCCCAAATCTAGAAACTCCTCTACACTGTCCTCATCACTAAGAGGAAGCTATGCCACTACTTCGAATCACACCATGTGACAGTCGTGACGTTGTTCCCCCTCGGTGAGGTCATCCATAGCTAGGACGCCATAGGAAGAACCGCAAAGTGGGCACTCGAGCTGATGGATCAAGGCATTACTTATGCCCCCCCCCCGAACGGCGATCAAATCCTAGGTGCTGGCTGACTTCATCGTGGAGTGGACTGAGGTCTAGATGCCACCAGCAGTCATTGATCAGGAGTACTAGACAATGTACTTCGATGGATCACTGATGAAAAAGGGCGCCGGCGCGGGACTAGTCTTCGTATCACCCCTCGGGGTCCGCATGAGGTACATGGTTCATGTAACACCTCGGGTGTTAGCCTTGCATAACTTGACTTTCATAACATGAGCATGATCATCACGCATTCATAAACAAGCATTTACAATTGAAACATTTGATTGAAACATTTGCAACATTTGCTTGTTATCACATGTTTCATTATCATATGCAACATTTCTCGTTATTTCATGTCTCCATGTGTATATGCAAATGATCATGAATGAAAACATGTACTTGGTGGTTGTGAGTCACAAAAACATGTAACCACACTTGGGTTAGCAATTATAGCATTGTTCATGAAAGTCACTTTTCATAATCAAGCCTTTAAGTCATGTTTCATGTGATTACTTTAAATGGCCCTATGAGTGACTACTACATGAAATGATTGAATGACCTTGCAAATTGCTTAAACATGCTTAGGATATCATCATGAACAACTTTGGTATTTAGGGCTAGGGCTAGTTTGGTCATTAAGCCATGCTTTGATGTGTATCATCATTTAAAAGTGACATGTTTGACTAAAGTTGAACTAGATGTTAGAGACCTTGCATGTAGGAGTTCACTAAAGCAAAGTTGTAGTGTTTGACATAAGGAACAACTTTTATTTTTGGGTCACTAACTGATTCAGCTCCTAACATGCTTGAATTGGGATCACAAAAATCAACAAATAACTGTTTTCAACACTTAACGAAATGCTAAGTCTTGGTTCATTGAACAGCCTGACAAGCTGACCTTCATGGCGATATAACTTGAATTCAGTTGAGAATTGGAACACGATTATTGAACAAGAGTTGTAGCTAGTACATTAGGCTTCAACTTTGATGTACGAAATTTTCATTGAAAGTCCACGGTCACGAAGTTTTAGTCACGGAAAAACCCGCTGTCAGGCATCACATTAGATCACTGACGAACGGAGCGAGCCGTTCAGTGGCCGACCACCGGCAGACCCTGCGCACCGCGTGTCCGCGGCGATGGCCGCGCGTCGCCGTTGCTCTGTCCGGTCAGGCCACGACGCGCCTAAGCGCGGCTTTAACACCGCCAGCACCGCCCGCTCCTGCCTGCGCCTCCTTTTTTTTGCATTTTGCCTCCTCCTTGCTCGCCGTAGCGTCAGCCGTGCTCGTCCTGCCTCGCCGTCGCCATTGCAGACGCTCCGCCGAGCTCGCCTGTGCTAGCCACCGCTGCATCCGCCAATTAGTCGCTCTCTCAGCTTTGCCTCAACCTTCCCCATCGTTTCCACCTTGCCTCGCCCGAGATCGTGCCTTAGGTGAGCCGCTGCTCGCTTTGCGCCACCGCGGGAACACTCTCGCTAGAGTGCCGCCATGGCCGTTGTCGTGGCCGTACTTCGTCGGAGCGCCTCAAGCCTCCAAGGTCATGTAGTTCGGTTCGCATGGTCGTCGTGGTCCTATTGCTCGCCTTGCTTGGCATCGCTGTGGCCGGAGATGGCCGGCACACGCCGTGTGGCACCGTCATGCCGCCATGGCCAACGCCGTCGTCCTTCGCGCCGATGATTCGCCCGCCTAGATAGCCCAATGTGTGCGCAAGGTCTAGAGGGTCACCGTAGACTAGGTGCCGTCGCTGGTAAAGCTCACCGCCGGCGAACTTGGCCGCGTAGTGACGAAGCAGTGCCGCCTACCCAGTTTCGAGTCGATGACGCGTGGGGTCACCTGACCAGCGGGTCCCACCGGTCAGCGATAGCAGTGTTGAGGGCTAGTTCAAAAATTCCAGATTCAAGTGTGATTTGTGATTTTTGTATCTTCAGTTTGGTAGCTCCTAAATTTGTGAAATAAATTTTGTAGTGTTCATTAGGAAGTTTAGTATTTATTAAAAATATTACCTTGGCACTTACAGTAGAAATTTTTGGAGAATTAAATAGGGATTTGAAATGTGTTTTTGAATGCATTCAAATTTGTTTATTTTATATCTAGAGTTCCTGTGCTCCAAAATTTATGAAATTTTTGTGGTAAGCTAGTATTAGCATATATGAACTCTGGTAAACATTTGAGGACTAGTGCATGTGTAGATTTATAGTTATAGATTTTTCTTTTATAAATAGTTAATCCTTGCATGAATTTTTATAAATTATTTATGAGTCCAAAATTCATGAAATTTGTTGGAGGTAATCCTAGTACCATATGGATTATAAGAAAAATAGGAAATCTATTGCTTGACACTTTTCAATAGGGCTTTCCATTTATGCTATTTCAAGCCTTGCTTCCTTGTCATTTTTGTATAGAATGTTCTACTTAGTAAAATGACATGAAATTTCTATAGTAGTCCTTTGATAGCATTAGTAAGGCACTGTAAATTTTTGAAAATTTATGAAGTACATCTGATATATGTTTATTATTTAACCTAGATATCTAAATAAAATAATAAAGGCAATTAAATAAATAGTTTGGGCTTCGCCATTATATTATCTTAAATGTATTTGGTATGCTTAAACTATTGGTAGATTCTGTGTTGTCAAATTTTGAATGATTACATGAAGTAGAAGTATCGTTACTTTATATTGCATGTTGAATCGTTTTTGGACAAATTCTGTAGTTTGAGGAGTTGCATGTTGCAAATGATGTGTACTGTAAAAATGGTTAATAACAAGGTTGTAGGGAATTTGATAAGCTTTCCAGAAAGTCTAGGATCACTGAATTTGGATTAGTAGAACTCTAGTTATGAGTGAAACAAGTAGCTACTGTTTGTGGCATAATCGATGCATTGTGGAAATAGTTAATTAAATAATCGAGAAGAGATATGCACCTACTCAATAAACATGATGCACTTGTTAACATTTATGCATTCGTAATACTTATGCCATACTCATGCATCTAGGATCGGAGGAAGAGATCACGTTGCTGGAATTTGAAGAAGCAGAGGAAGGGAACCAGCAGGAGGATCCGCAAGCCGCAGCTCCCGAAGGCGTGGAGCAGAACCCTGAAGAGCTTCCGGAGTGCCCTGACCACCGCCCTACTTCCTTTCTGCGAGGCAAGCCCCAGAGCATTATAAGTCTCCCAGTAATTTACAAATGTTTACTTACGTACTTATGATTGATGCATTAGGTTATAAGAGTTGAATGAAACCACTTGATGCATGTAAATTTCTTGTCCAGATATTAACCCTTTAACCGGTATAGGTCCAGGATCAAATATATGCTTAGCCACGCTTAGATCGGTAGAAGTTAGGTGATGTCCTATCACCTGTGAGATGTAGGTGGATACCAAAGCACGGTTGGCTATATCTGCTATCATGGAACAGAACCATGAGGTAAAAGTAAATCGAGACCGGATGGGAAGTCGATAGAGAAGCAACAAGACATGGAGGTCCTGGGTGTGGATTTATCCCCGTCTATGTCAATTAAGGACCGTACCATTGTTGGCGCTTCTGACAAGATTGAACGCATGCCTCTCACTTAGCTGGCCGGATAACTCGTTCCGACCGCGAAGCCGAGTAATTCAACTTAGGCCGGGAACCGTTCTGTTGTGCGCTCCTTCCGGGGAACGATCAGACTGAGCCCAAGGGCAGGGTTGGCCTGAGCATCCTGGCATCTGGTGTTCCAGATTGTGCGGCGTAGTACGGACCCACGAAATGTGTACCTGAGTTGTACCAAAAGTGACCTAAGGCTATCGTGGCTGGTAGACCTGGGTTTGTGTTAGGAATAAATTTCCAGCTGGTTGAAAACGATTCGAATCGCCGTCTCTCCCGGATAGTGAGAAACTTGGCTAGTCCCAACATCGTAGCAACTGTGTTATGAAACATGATGGTTCGGAGGAATATGGAATTACAATACCTGCTATGGTTACTATTGTATGCTTCTAAATGATATACCACATGGTTGGCACAGGATAGTTGCTTATCTCGAAATGGATAGTTATAATTAACCTGATAAAGAAATTGTAACTGTACCATGACTCAATTGCTTTTACGCAAAAATGTTGTCGAGTTACGTCCACTTATACAGCCTTGCATAATCCTTGGAGTCATTTTATTTTTGGTTCATGACGGGTAAGTCTAGCTGAGTACCTTCTCGTACTCAGGGTTTATTTTCCCATTGTTGCAGATGGCACTATGTATCATGGGTATTGCAAGAGTTGCTTCTATCCCGCTGTGGATGAGGAGTAAGCCTTGGGCAGGCGTCTTTAGTAATTCCTATCTTTGCTTTTGTGGACCGTGATCTGGCTTGGCACTGTATCAAACTATGTTGGAAACTTTATCTTCGAACTTATTTGCTTCCGCTTTATTTATCAAACTCGGTTGGTAATAACTTTTATTCGTACTCTGATGATGAAAAGTATCTGTGAACTTTATGTAATATGTGGCATGTATGTTGAATCCTGTACGATCTTGGTTGTTGTAAATCGTTTATTAAGACCCGTCGTGGTACTCGACGGACTACCAGGTTTATATGGGTTCAAGTATGACAGTGCGACCGCTTGTGGATTGCCATTGTACTTGTATTCTTATAAATTGGTCGGTTCTGTGATAGTTCAGCTCCATTTCCCCTCATCAAACAATATCGCTGAATATGAAGCACTCATCAACGGACTACGAATCGCCATCGAGCTAGGCATCCGACGCCTCGACATCAGGGGTGACTCCTAGCTGGTCATCGACCAGGTCATGAAGGAGTCGAGCTGCCACGATGCCAAGATGGCGGCATACTACCAAGAAGTCCGATGGCTGGAGGATAGATTCAATGGCCTCGAACTCAATCACATCCCAAGGTGCCTCAACGAAGCAGCCGATGCGCTCGTGAAAGCAGCATCCAGCCGAGAGCCAATGTCAACGGATGTCTTTGCCAGTGATCAACACAAGCCCTCGGTGCGCTATGAGGGGTCGGAATGGGCCGACAATGACCCATCTGATCTGGCCCTGGGGGCCGACCCGCCAACTGCTCCACTCGACCTTGAGGTCATGGAGCTTGAAGAAGATCCAGCAGCAGAGCCCGACCCTCTCAACGACTGGAGAACGCTTTACCTCGACTACCTCCTCCGCGACACACTGCTAGTGGACAAGATGGAAGCCTGACGGCTCGCACATCGCGCCAAGTCCTTTGTTCTTGTAGAAGGCGAACTCTACAAATAGAGCCACATCGGGATCCTACAGCTCTGCATCCCCAGCAAATAGGGAAGACTTCTGCTGAGCGACATCCACGGCGAGGTCTGCGATCACCATGCCGCGCCGAGGACCTTGGTTGGAAACGCATTCCGACAGGGCTTCTACTGGCCCACCACAATAGCTGACGCCGAGCAAATTGTACGCACCTGCGAAGGATGTCAGTACTATGCTCGGTAGATTCACCTCCCGACCTAGGCGCTCCAGATGATCCCCATCACATGGCCCTTCACGGTCTGGGGGCTCGACCTGGTTGGGCCACTCAAAAAGGCGCCCGGGGGCTTCACCCACCTACTTGTCACCATAGACAAGTTTACGAAATGGATCGAAGCTCGACCGATCTCCACGATCAAATCCAAGCAAGCTGTGTTGTTCTTCCTTGACATCATCCATCGCTTTGGAGTACCAAACTCCATCATCACAGACAACAGCACGCATTCCACCAGTAGGAAATTCATTCGATTCTGCGATGAACAACACATCTGGATCGATTGGGCAGCTGTCGTGCACCCCCAGACGAACGGGTAGGTCGAGCGTGTAAACGACATGCTTCTGCAAGGCCTTAACCCAGGATCTTCAACCGGTTGAACAAGTTCAGCGTGTGCTGGCTCATCGAGCTCCCGGCGGTACTCTAGAGCCTAAGGACAACTCCCAGCTGGGCCACCGGCTACAAACCTTTCTTCATGGTCTATGGTTCCGAGGCCGTTCTCCCAACAGACCTTGACTATGGGGTGCTAAGAATCAGAGCATATGACGAACAGGGGGCCAAGGCATCCCACCAAGACGCCATGGACTAGCTAGACGAAGCCCGTGACATCGCCCTCCTCTGTTCGGCCAAGTACCAGTAGGTGTTACGATGGTACCATAGCCGACGGGTGCGGGACCGAGCCTTCAATGTCGGGGACCTTGTCCTCCGCCTCGTGCAGAGCAACAAGGACCGCCACAAGCTCTCCCCGCCCTTGGTGGGGCCGTATGTCATCACAGAGGTACTCCGTCTAGGCGCCTACAAGTTGAAAACCATCAACAGCGAGGTCTTCACCAACGCCTAGAACATTGAGCAGCTACGTCGTTTTTACCCTTAAATAAACGCATGTTTTTTCTTATCAGTTTTTGTCTTTACAATTCCCCAATCTTTAGTGACATCCGACCCCTGCAAATCGTGAGGGACCAGACCTCACTTGGGGGCTGATACAAATAATACAAGTACGTTTATCTTGCAAACACTTTCTGTGTTATCTTTGCAAACTTTCTCTAAGTTTTCCGTTCTTTTCATAACTAGTCCTAAGGACTAAGATTTTGGGAACAAGTTCTGAGTACAACTGGTAGGACTATGGGAGACCCATGCCCCAGCGGCTATGACCTCTTTGCTCACCAGCGTAATCAGAACTAATTCACCCACACTCCTAGTTTTGTGCAACTTGAGCCATGGTAAGGGTCGGAGGGCATCGAAACCTCTTCTACAAAAAGAGGAAGCTGAAAAGCTGTTTGCCGCAACCAAAGATGGAAAATTCATTCATTTTTGCACAAGTTCACCACTTACAAAGTAATTTCATCAAGCAAAGGACTAATGTACTCCTAAAATTCAAAGGACTGTTCACTCAGGGGCTCCCCCACGAACTTATTCAATTACAGTCTCTGCTTAGCTTTACTACAAGTACTACTGCGGTCGCCGTGCCAAACTCTCCATCGGCAACAACCGGGCATGTACATGGCCCAGTTCGTCTACTACGGCCGCCACGCACTGCTCCCCATCGGTGATGTCCTATCGCTTTGCGGGATCCTTGAAGGCGTCATCATCTACAACAACGAGCACCACGCCGGCGACTATGGTGTCCCTCTGCCGGGGCGCCCAGGGACTACACCATCATCATCGACCGCAACCCCGACAACGACGCCTCTGTCGAGACGCCCAGGAACTACACCATCATCATCGGCCGCAACCCTGACAACGGCGTCAGGGCAGGAAGTGCCTCCCACTGAAGGAAGGCCGCAACCAACAATGGCAAAATCGACAATGCTCAGCACCCTCCGGTGCCCTTCCTCCTTCGGCAGCGGTGACCCCTCCTTAGCACAGGCGAATCGCGCCATCTCATCTACATTGGATGACCTCCAGCTCGACATCGCGCTCTGGATTCACAAGCAGATCTATGAGCTCTTCTCTCCCTCGCATTACCCTCTCTTACTTAGGAGCTGATGCATTTGGTGAAAAGCAAGGAGAAGAGGTGGCGGCTCTGAGGCTGGCAGAGAGGTGGGACGAGAGCTCTTCCCCCCCCTATTTAAAGAGGGGGCTTAGCAGCTAAGGAAAGGCGAAAGGTTCGGATGAAAAACTCTCTGCCTTCCCTTATTCAGTACAAATGTGAAATCAATGCTGACAGAAATCTGAGGGGACGCGCTGGAAACAATGGGATGTGCTCTGGTCGACGGGACACCGCTCGGTAAGTCAGAACGTCACCCGAGCATGGCCCGCCACTAATGCATCCCAGGTGCAAGAACCGGGGCACGCTCACCTGCAGGCAACTCTTCGCTTCCCCAGGTAGGACCATAGAACGACCCAATGACGGAACCTCCCCCCAGGGGGAGCCCAATGGGCCTCCTGGGTTGATCGGGCGGCCCAAGCAAAATAACGAACGAACGACCAATTGAAAGATAAGCACCCTTGTTTACTTACTTTGAGTGTTAAATTCTTTACTGAGCCTCCGACCCCAGCAACGGTAGGGGCACGGACATCGCTCGAGGGCTGCCGAGGGTGCCTATTTGTTTAAACACCCTCTTAGCCTGACCCCTCCTTATGTTTGAGAAACCGGAAGCATGGCGTGTGAGAATAAAACGATGAATACAACTGGATGAACCACCAGACCCTATGCCCCGATGGCTATGGTGTTTTTGTTCACCAGCATAATCGCATTCACAGTTTCTCACATTACTAGCCTTAGCTCCCACCATCCCGAAATGAGTTTGGAGGGGTCCACCTGCAGAGCCCCCTTTCAGGGGGAGGCTGACAGATCGCTTAAAAATCAATCGAGCGGCTTGGATAGCCGCCAAGAGATAGAAACAAAAATAGCAAAACTTATGCAGGTTACGCTGACCTCGTCGCAAACATTAGACCTGAACCTACCATGGACATGTCTGGTAGGAGCTTCCCATGGCTCATACCACCAAGGTAACGTTACTGACCCCCGCTTTCGTTTCAAACTATATGCTAAATCCATACATCCAAACGTTGCATATGTAAATTCTTGCATCTCAATGCTTCGTGTCACGTCACGAAGCGGTAGCTGCCTCATTCAATATGAGCGACGCCTGATCGGGGTTCGAAGGCCGACCCACGAAGGGATCGAGGCCGCCTCGTGTCAAACAGAGCCAGGGGAGAAAAACCGAAATGAGCCCCAGCGGCCTCGCCCGACCCCGTTCAGAAGCGGACAGGGACATTTCGACCTTTCTCGTTCGATTCTAACCTCGAGCCAGACCCATAGAATCTCTATCAAGGAGAGGCCAATGGGCCACCTGAGCCTAGCGAATGGCTCGGGCATCTGCCGGGAGGCGGGTTAAGAAGTTGTGGAATGCCACATGAGGGCTCTACCGACCCCATCAGCAAATGATGGATCCAGATTCCACACGAACATACCCGTTAGCGAGCTCATTGAGCGCAACACTCAAGCCATCGAGGCAAGTGTCATCAACTCAGCCCCTCTGGTCATGGAAACCGAGGACGGGGTAGCGCGTGAAAACACGGCCGACCCCTAGCAGACCCTAAAGGGCTCGAGGGCTCGAGCCGCTCGATCCAAGATCGAGAGACCGAGGTTCGAAGGCTGACCAACGAAGGGTCCGGGGTCGCCTCGCATCAAACAAGAGCCAGGGGAGAAAACATGAATGAGCCTCAATGGCCTTTGCCCGACCCGCATTAAGGCGAATAAGGTCATCTCAACCTTCTTGTTCAATCCAGCCTTTAGCCGAGCCCATAGAAACCCCATTGAGGGGGAATCTGTTGGAAGGCGGGCCAAGGAGCAATGAAACGCCACCCGAGGGCTTTGCTGACCCTGCCACAAAGCAAATGGGATCAGATTCCATCCGAACATCCCCGTTAGCAAGCTCATAAAGCATGTCGCTCGAGCCATCGAGGCAAGACACATCGCCTTAACCCCTCCGGTTGCGAAAAACCGTTGATGGGACGATGATCACGGGTGAACCGGCCCTTAACCAAATCCCCGCCACGCACGGGGGCTCGAGGAAGGTCAGACCAGCGATAAGACCGAACGCACGGTCACGCAGCGATCATCAAGGTCCTAGGTAAGGGGTACGAGTAAATACAAAATGTAAGTTCGCCTCCCTCGCTCTGGTCTCGAGTAACATCCGGCCCCAGCAACCGCAAGGGGTCGGATCTCACTCGGGGGCTGATAAAGGTATGGGTACCTCCTTTCTTTTTTCGAAAAAACATTACAGAGAGAAGAAGGTAAAATCAAACAAACAAAACAAAAATTACGAAACCGTTTCTAGGACACAAAAGTACTGACACTTGTTCACATATTACAAATAAGTGTTTATCAAGCTAACTACTTCCGCGAAGGGAGAACCTCTTATTTCAGCTTGTCCACCATGTTCTGCGCGAGGGGAGTCACTGCCTTTTCCATCTCGTCCAGCTCATCGTCATCATAGATAGGCGTGAAGCCATGACTCATTACCTCCAGGTTAATCTCCCGATCATAATGGGAATGGGCGACAGCAAAGGGTTGGGTGATCCCGGCGTGAAAGGCGTCCTCCTCAAGTTGGCCTACCTGCATCATGATTCCCGCGGCACGAGCTGCAAGCGAGCTGGATCCTTCTAGCTACGCCACCCTCAAGGCGTCGATGACCACTCCAACAGTGGCTTGTAGAAGGTCGTGCTCGTCGATCTTGACCTAGAGGATCCATCACACTTCGGTAAGCTCCTTCTCTAGCCTGGCAGCAGCGCTCTCAACCTCCAACCTTCGGTTCACCATGACTCCAAGATCTGCCCGGAGGGAGTCAGCGACCCCACATGCCTCGTCGCGCTCCCGGATGGCCCGGTCATGATCCTCACGAGCTGCATTGCGCTTCGAGCAAAGTCTCTCCTCGGTCCGGTGTAGCTCGTCCTGCTCCTCACGCAACCAGGTGATCATCTCGGCGTCCCGATCCACCCTCTGCTGCAACGCCGCGGACCTCTCCTCAGCCTTCAGCTTGAGGTCTTGCTCCATCTCTAGCTCTGCTAGGAGCTCGCTGGCCCACTCACTGGCCGTGGTGTCCTTCTATAGCAGCTC
Organism: Miscanthus floridulus; assembly: GCF_019320115.1. Lineage (NCBI taxonomy): Eukaryota > Viridiplantae > Streptophyta > Magnoliopsida > Poales > Poaceae > Miscanthus > Miscanthus floridulus. The sequence continues at coordinate 12,352,450 of NC_089587.1, forward strand.
GTCCCGCTCCTTTTAAAGCCTGGTGACATCCTCCTCGTCTAGCTTCACCCTCGCTAATAGGTCCTCAAACATCCCATGAGCCTCCTCCGCGTCCTGGCGTGCCTCGGCCTCCCACTGCTGGGCAGCAGTGAGTTGCACGCCCACATCTCCTCGCAGCTTGGCCTCCTCGGTAAGGCGGTCCCATTCTGCCTTTTGCTCATGAAGGAACCGAGACTTGTCCCGGCTACAAGCAATAATATTCTGAAAGGAGGACCGAAATCAGAAGACACGAAAACACAGAAATATGTGAAGAAAGAAGAAAATAAGCGAGAAGATCAAGCAGATACCCGGCTAGAAGGAACGAGGATTTTGCGCAAGGCACCACTGGCCTCCCTCAGGGTACCCATCACTGCCGAGAACCCGACGTCAAGATTCTCCCGCTCCAAGCTCTCGGTAGCATCGTCAAGCGAAAAAAGAATCGTCAAGAGAACACCAGTTTTGACGAACTCAATGACGATTTGCCCTCTATCGATACAGTCCATGAGGAAGTAGAACTTGACGTTGATGTGCTTGCTCCGATCGTGGAGAACCGGATTCTTCGTGAGGGCGATAGCGGGCTGGTTGTCCACCATTAGTGCTGGTGGGTGAGCTTCCACACCGGTCCGCTCGCCCAGCTGCCGGCGCAGCCACACAGCTTGGCACGCCGCTGTGGCCGCCGCCACATACTCTGCCTCACACGTGGACAGCACGTGCACCACCTTCTGTTTCAGCGACAGCCATGAGATTAGAGTCGATCCGAGGAAAACGAGCATGCCAGAGGTGCTCTGCCATCCGTCGATGTCCCCCGCCATGTCTGCATCACTGAACACAGTGAGCTGTAGCCTACTACCACCGGTCTTGGGGAAGATGATCCATTGATCCACCATCCCCTTGACATAGCGCAGCAGCCGCTTAACCGTAGCCTAGTGATCCTATCGGGGATCCTCCATGAAGTGGCTGACGTAGCCCACGACGAACACAATGTCTGGCCTCGTGTGGACTAGGTAGCGTAGACTGTCGATGATGCTTCAGTAGAGTGTTGCATCTACCTTCATCGCGGTACTGGCCTTCGTCAGCTTCAGTCACTCCTCCATCAGAGTCACGCACAGCTTGCACTCAGCCATGCCGCTCCGCTCCAACAGCTTCGAGGCATACGCGCTCTGCCCGAGCATGAGCACCTCCTTCCCCTGTCTCACCTTGATGCTGAGGTAGTAGGAGAGCGCACCGAGATCGCTCATTCGAAAATGAGCCGCCATCTCATGTTTGAAGCTGTCGATGTCCTCCGCACGCGCGCCACTGACAATCAAGTCATCCACATACATGCCGTCGACAAGCTCCTCCTTCCCCCATCATAGCGTGTAGAGCGCGTGCTCGATTGCGCACCATGTGAACCCAAGCTCGTCCAGCGTGGAGTCAAGCTTGGCGTTCCACGCTTGTGGGGCCTACCGTAGCCTGTAGAGTGCCTTGCGCAGCCAGAGTACCCTATGCACCGCTCCCTTGATGGCAAAACTCGAAGGTTGTCTGACGAAGACCATTTTCGCCAGCTCACCGTTGAGGAAGGCTGATTTTACGTACCGGTGATGGACACGCCAGTCCTTCGCTGCTGCCAAAGCCAGAAGCAGTCGGACAGACTTCATGCGCGCTACCGGCGCAAAGACTTCCTCGAAGTCGATGCCCTCACGCTGGACAAAGCCTCGGGCAACGAGGCGCGCCTTGTGCTTGACAATGGCGCCGCGCTCGTCCCGCTTGACCTTGTACACCCACTTCAGGCCGATCGGACGGCATCCTAGAGGTTGATCGATGAGCTCCCACGTCTTATTTTCCTCGATCGCCTTCATCTCTTCCAGCATCACCCATCGCCAATTTGCATCGCGCTCGCCCAGCGCGAACGTTGGTGGTTCCTCTGCACTGACGAAAAGTAGCTCTAGGTCATTGAGCAGCCGACCTGCCAGGCCTGAGGGCCCTATGTCACCAATGATGTCGTCCAACCTGTGGAACCGCACCTCCTCACTGTTGTGGAAGGCATCCACGAACTCCGTGATGTCGCTTGGAGGTGAGGCATCAATGGAGTTCCCTGTTCCGCCGGACCGCTCATCACCACTCCTAGAGTGGTTGGCACCACTATAGGAGTGCTCAGCACCAGTCTCGGAGTGGTCGACACCACTGCAAGACCTCTTGGCTCCGCTATAGGAGCGTTCAGCACCCATCCTGGAGTGGTCGGCACCACTATAGGATCGCTCGGTACCACTCCTAGAGTGCTCGGCACCCCTCCCGGAGTGCTCGGCACCACCCTAGGAGTGCTCAACTTTGTTGCTGGAGTGGTCGGTACCTCCTCTCAGCGTCTCCACCACCATGGATGACCATGTGCTCGACGATGAAAGTGCTGGTGAAGCCGCCAGCTTCCCCCGTGCCTGGATTGTCCCAGTCCTAGGCCACCTTCTTGTCGAACATGACATCACGGGAGACAAGCACCTTGCCTCCGCGTGGGTCGTAGAGCCGGTATGCCTTGGTACCTTCCACGTAGCCTAGGAGCACCATCGGTGTGCTCCTATCCTCTAGCTTGGTGAGGACCGGCTTTGTTTTCTTGACGTGACCGATGCAACCGAATGTCCGGAGGAAGGACACGCTTGGCTTGTGCCCATACCAAGCTTCGAACGACGTCTTGCCCTTTAGGGCCTTGGTGGGCGTGCGGTTGAGGATGAACACCACCATGGTCACCGCCTCACCCTAGAACCTTACCGGCATGCTCTTGGACTTCATCATGGATCAAGCCATGTCGACCACTGTCTGGTTCTGCCGCTCCACCACGCCATTCTGCTATGGCGAGTATGGCGCGGTGTGGTGTCGCACCACACCCAGATCCGCGCAGTACACAACGAACTCCACCGAAGTGAATTCACCACCCTGATCAGTCCGCAGCACGCGCAGCTTCTTGCCACTCTCCGCCTCTGCACGCGCCTTGAACTTCTTGATTGCCTCCACCGCCTCGTCCTTGCTCGTTAGGAGTTACAGCAACATATAGTGACTGTAATCATCCATGAGCAGGAGGAAGTACCACCGACCACCATTTGTGGCTGGCGTGATTGGCCCACAAAGATCGCCATGGATGAGCTCGAGAGCGTCCACCGCGCGATACTTGGCCGCCTTTGGGAATGGCAGCCTCCTCTACTTCCTAGCTAGACAGCTGTCACACAGCTCGCCTCCGTGCTTGATGTGGGGCAGCCCTTGGACTATCTTCTCTAGCCGACCGAGCGTGTCGAAGCTGAGATGGCCGAACCGGGCATGCCATAACCATGGCTCCTTGGTGTGTCATGCTGCCAGGCACACCGGCTGCTCCACCTTCAAGTCGAGCAGGTATAGCCAGTTCTGGGACCTCTTCATCTTGGCAAGAAGGTGTTGTTCCTGGTCCCTGATCCTGAGGATGCCGTCCTTGATCAGTACCTCGCTGCCATGCTCATCCAGCTGGCCAATGCGGATGATGCTTGAACGCAGCTGCGGGATGTAATACACATCCATTAACGCACGGTGCTTGCTGTTCTGGCACCTGAAGATGATGGTTCCGCGCCCTCGGATCGCCACCCTTGAGCCATCACCGAACTTCACGATGCCGGTCACGTCGTCGTCGAGCTCGGAGAAGGCTGCCTTGGAGCCCATCATGTGGTTGCTGGCGCTGGAGTCTAGGTACCACCGCTGCTCTTGCTCGCCGCCCACACGTCCGAGGTGGACTTGGGCGCGCTGTTCGTCGAGGTAGACAGCTTTCAGAGCCTTCCCAGACTCTTTCACCGCCATGACCTCTCCCTTACCCTTGGCCTCAACATCGTGCAGTGCACAGAACGTCGTCATCAGGAGAGTGGCCTCATCATCATCTTTAGCCTGCGCCAGATGAGCCTCAGGCTTCTTCTCCTACTTGCGATTTGGGCACTCCTTTGCCCAATGGCCCATCTGCCCGTAGTGCCGGCAGGTATTGGGGTCGATCTTCTTCTTCTTCTTCTCCGAAGAAGCCTTGACGCGGCGCTTGCCATCGCCACCGCGGCTGGAGGAGGCTTCCTCGGAGTTCCTCTAGGCGGCCCACTCCTCCTCTGTCAGCAGTAGCTTGCCGCCGTCCTTCGACGCTGTGGCCTGCTCCATGCGCTCGTCCACCGTCCGCAGACGACCTGTCACATCCTCAATGATGAGGGTGGACAAGTCCAGCATCGTCTCTATGGAGAGAGCAATCTGGATGTACTTTGCCGGCACGGAGTGGAGGTACTTGGAGACCGCCTCTTCTTCGTCGATGGTGACGCCGTGGCTCCTCAGCTTGCTGATGAGCGTCTGCAGGCAGAGGGAGAAATCCTCCACCGCCTCACCATCCTTGAACTTGAGATTGACGTACTCCTGCTTCAGCAGCTGGGCCGTCGACTTCTTTGCGTGGTTGGAACCGACGCGCATCGCCGCAATGGTCCTAGATCTCCGGCACGGGTGAGCCGACCACTCACCGGCGTTGCCGATCACACACTATGGCTAGAGGTAGAAGAATGGAGGGAGAACAGAGCACGCACATACACAGCACAAAGCACCAGCGTTGGCCGAAGCTCTGCATAGTAGATAGCAAAACTGAACTCGCTCTCTTTACTGAGTTGCAGTGGCAAACTATATATACAACTCTACCCATCTAATCCTAGTACACAGATATGTCAGGCTGTCATGCTGCTACAGTGATTAGATGTGACAGTATGGCTGACTTTGGCGCCTGCCCAGCAGGGAGCCCTTTCGGCGCCGTCTGCCCTTGCTGTGCGTTCACACAAGGGAGCAGCAGATTACTTAACATTCTTTGCAGCACGTCGTGGCCCAGTACAACAACAAAAGAAGTTTAATCCTCTGCATCTAGAGAAAACACTCTTAGTAACGAAGAAGAGAGAATGCTAGAGACAGAATTGAAAACAAGGTATAGAACTACCATCACAGTAAGTGAACCTACATGTGTCATCCTTCAAAAAATATGTTTGTCCTTTTGGATGAGTGGCTGCTACCTAGATTAATTTTTCATGGCACAGCCTGTTAGCGAGGGTGTATGCAAAGGTTTTTGGATAGCCGTTCTTTTTTGTTTGTTTCTTTGGATCACCTCTCATGAAATTAGCCTGTTTTTGGTTAGCTCAATGCCTTCTATAATTAATCTTGGAGTATGATCGTGGTTAGCTCAATGCCTTCTGTAACTAATCTTGGAGTATGATCATAACAACTTAGTCTGATAGTGCCTTGCTCAACCGTAGGGTGTCATTCACTGCCTACCAGAAACGTTGCATTGTCAGGGAATTAATATCTGCTGAACTGATTTATTAAAAAATATCTAAAATGGACCACTTTTTACCTACATGTAAAAAGAGTATATTTTACAATACGACAAATAGCCTTGTTTCTCTCAATATGCTTCTATTTTCGAATCCGGGTCCCTCGTGGACTCATCAGGAAGTGTGGCCTTATGTGGTGCAGGCAGTGCTTCCACATTGGTGCCAAGGACATTGGCCTCATCAAGGTGTCCATGTTTGTGCAGCAGCCTCAATATTAATTAATTTTCCCTGGATCATTTTAGTTTCCATACCATCTGACTGAGGTATCATATCACTGTGTGGTTACTTTTCCAAGACAAAGCAGAGGGATTCCATTGTTCAGTCTGACGTGAAAAAAAATCAGCTCTCCCAAATTTTGTTGTAACCTTACCGCTTTATCCCCGGGCGGTATACCAGCTTCGATAAATCTCTAAACACTTTAACCTTGTGCATTATGGTCTACATAGAAGGTAGGATCATAGCCTCCCTACATAGACAGCTCAAGCTTACCATAAGTTTAAAATATATAATTAATAATTTTCAGCTATCTTCTAGTCACCACAGTTAATAGCTACCAGCTCTAGATGGCCTGTATATTGGTTGACAAAACCTGGCCATAATTATGTTGCCTGTATTACTAATGTTCCCTATGTATTGGAGTGACTGGTTGTTAGCTTGTTGGCTCCACGATCGAAATTACATGCCCTTAAACAATGCAAGCCCAATTTTAATTGCAGCGTCCCTGTCCAATCAGTTCCACCACTAATTTCTTTGCTCCTTGCGGTGCAGTCAAAAGGCGGTATTTCACAACGATTCACTGAGCAAGCAGTGTTTAGAGACGGTCTCCTGTTTTGGTGAGAACCTTATTTTCGGCCTACTGTTTCTTATTTTCGATTTCAGATATGCTATATTTGACATGGCTGCTTGGGCTCGGTTGATTGAATTTAATTTTATCCGTTGCAGTCTCTAGGTGTGGACACTGATGCTGATGTGTTCGTTCTTCTCTGGTTATAATAAAGGTAATGGACCTTTCTGCAGTATCGATTAATGGACTGCTTTCATATGGGTTTTGGTTTCATATTTTAGTGCTTCGTTTTACCGATCTTCCTGATTTGCAAGATGGAATCATATTTTGTGGCTTCATTTTTCCATGTCCACCAGTTGTCCTACTAAATCTAATTTTTGAACTGCTACAGTTGGTTTTGATTGCATCCTAGGACAAGTTCAGGGCCGTTGCAGTGATTTGTCGCTTCTAGATTTAGGGATTTGTTCTTCTTTCTTCCCTGTCTGTTTCCATCTGGTTCTGGCGCTGCATTGTTTGTCAGCTTGATTTATCTCCAAACCACTTGCTCTGCTACTGCTTCCCTTTTCCCTAACCCGTATGTCTTCTGTTACCTTGTTGTTTCATACGTATTATCGACACAATTCCTGCTTCTTAATTGGCATGCTTTTTATTCACTGCAGGGTGCAAGCTTGCAACGATCTACGCTTTGGGATTCCAAGGTTCAGTTTCCTAGGAGCCAAAGCACAGCCTCATTCACCAGCGACCTTTTTGATCGTGAACCAAAATACTAACAGAGCAGCATCAAGCCATCAGTAACTATGCAGTTCTACCTAATGTAATATACAGACCATCGAATGTATAAAGCGTGTACCAGCACATATAGTATATGCCTATGCACCGTCCTCTTTGCAGCCTTGAACAACATACGTAATATGCACATCCTGAATATATGTATATCTACCTACCTTATTACTTATATTGCAGTCTATATATCTAGCACATTTTCTCCTATCTTTAAAGTCTTTCCTGTGTCCACGTACGCACGCGATGGCGCGCGCCCTATACTAGTGGTTTATTCTAACAGGGACACGGCGGCAGTCCTGGCCGTGTCTGACCAACCGCCAAAGCCGGCCGGCCTGATGGCTCGCCTCTTCAGGGCGGGCATATCGTGCGTCCGCGGGAACAGCCAGGCACGGCCCACCATGCGTGAGGTTGTGCACATCCTCTCCATCTTCGCCATACCACATGTAGATTCGCCTTCTTGACTTTTTTTTTAAATTATACAGTAAAACGTCGACGTCTATGAACACATGTATGCTAACCATATCCCTATGCAGGGGCGAAGCCCAATAGCTTGCCGTGGGTGCCCAAGCAACCCCAAAGTCCAGAAATTCTTAAGGAGTGGAAAAATTCGGCCCTATAGGCACCCCCCACGGCCCAATACGAGGCACCTCCCACCAAGCCTTGAAGCCCACTGCGCCACTTCCTTTAGGCTTTGACGACTACTTGACTCGCTGTTCCTTCCGCTTCCGCGCGACGACTGCGCGAGCCACCACGCGAGGAGCGACGCATCGCCTGCCCTTGCCCTCACGCTCGCCAATAGGAAATTACGAATACGAGTCGCTGCCAGCCTGCCGCGCCGGCGCTCCTGCTGGCAGCTGGCTGCTGCCGTTCCGTCGCTGCCGACCCGTCGTCTGTCCATCGTGGCGCCCATCCCAGGCAGCCAGGCTCTCGGGTCCCATCGACGCCGTAGCCGTGGCCGTCCGCCCGTGGCCGCCCGGCGCCCGTTGCTTGGCCGTTTGGCTCCCTGCGGCCCTGCCAAGTGATTCGCTGCCCCTGCCGGAGTGCCGGAGCGTGTTTATTTAATTTTCTCAAGTTTTAGTTCATCCTCAATAAAATTATTATGACTGCAATTTTATTATGCAAATGAATAAATTATAGGTAATCATGGATAGGCATTATAAACCGAAAAGCTCAAGACATGATCGATGCTAATAGAACTTCGTGTCCAGATGAAATCAATTGGGATGAGGAGATTAAATATTATCTCGGTTTGAGGAAAAGAAATTGATACTTACCATCCTAACCTGAGAGAAAAGGTGGAAAGAAAATACTTAGAGAATGGACCTTGCCAGCCTCGCACGTGTGATGAGGCTATGGTTTGTTGTTTCATGAGTATGGAAGGAAAAGGCCCTAAGTATGATCTCTAATACAAATCCAATGCATCTATTTTTAATGGATAATTCTACATTTTCTTTGCTAAATAACCTATTTATTCTCTTTTCTTTAGGTTGGATCACATATTTTGCTATATGGGACATCTTTTGTTCATCGTTTTGGCATTCTTTCAATCACTACACTAGTGATCAATGTCGTCTTTATTTTGTTATTATAACTTATAAACGGTGAGTGTTATTGCTCTTGTCCCTACCAGTTTTACTTATGTTTTGACCAAAATCACATTGCCATTTCTGCAAATTGAATTTTGATGTTGAAAATTGTGAGTTAGCATGCTATTTGTTTGAACATCACATGGGTCACTATATTCATGATGAAGTTGTGCACCCCCACCCATTTGCTCTAGCTTCGCCACTGCCCCTATGAGCATCTCCAAAGGACTGAGCCGGCAGATCTCGAGATTCACGAAGTCACCACAGGCACCTCGTTGTCGATGGGGACATCGTCTACCACTGAAAGCATAGTGTTGTTCCCTAATCACCAAGTGTACACCAAAGTCATCTAACGATCTCTTTCATTGATGTAGTCTACGTCAAAGTCATAGGTCTTCATATAATTTGTTGATATTATTTTGTATAAAAAAGTTTGAATTACTCCCTCCAAATTTAGGCAATGTATAAATACCCCCCCCCCTAAACTATTGTTTAGTTTGATTTATTCTCCTCCATTATTTTAATTGGTCTAATTTACCCCCTAACAAGATTTGTCTTTGTTGTTTCTTTATGTACAAGTTGAATTTTAATCTCAAAATTTGTTAGGTGATAAAGGACAACATGATTTGCATTATAGATTTTTCATCATTATATTGTTTTACATTTTAGTATTTCCAGTGTTTATTTTTTATTTAATGTCATAATGTGTTGAAATATTGACAAGAATTTATGATATATTTTTTATAATATTAATTATAATGTTCATTATCACCTGACAAAACTTGAAATTAAAATTTAACTTGTACATGTAGAGAAAAAAAACTAATCTTCTTATGGAGTTATTTGGACCAACTGAGATAGTTGCAGCAAGAAAAATGAACGAAATGTTATTTAGACATTGTCCAAACTTGAGGAGAGTAATTTGGTTTTTTTTTCCTAATATTTTTAGGGGTCGTTTAGAGGCCCTATTTTTATTTTAAATTCTAAAATTTTAAAATTCAATTCCTTTGAAACATTCAAACGACAAAAAAATGAGCCTCTAATAAAGTTTTGAACTATAAAGTATAGATCATATTAAGAGCTACAAACTTTAGTGTAGACTACATCAATAGTAGAGGTCGCTTGAAAAATTAAAAATTTTGAATTCAAAAGTTAGAGAACTTAAAATGAATATTTGGTCATCTAAACGATCTCAGATAAAAAATTTATCAACTATAAAGTTGTATATCTTCGTGCGAACTATAGCTTTGGTATATACTATGTCAATATAAGAAGTCCTTAAAATATGATAACTTAATATGAATATTTGAGCATCTAATCTAAAACAAAAAATTATCAACTACAAAGTTGTAGATCATGTTGAGCTCTAAAACTTTAAAATAAAGTTTGTATTTATAAGACTTCATATGAAAACGTTGTGCTTTTTCTATATATGAAAGAAAGATGAAAGCCAATGACAGGTTTGCCCCATTGCCACATTAGCAAAACCACCCAAGAAACCATTTTAAAATGGTTAAGGGGGTATTTTTTCTGAATTTAAAAGTTAAGGTTTGTATATTGTTTGGTATTGTAGTTCGAGAGAGTCTTTCAAATTCAGCGACAACTTTAAGTGGTGAATCAGACTTTACTCTCTATTATAAGGAGATGAATGTTTGTGTATCAGTTTATAGTGCTTTCACGTTATTAGTGGTAATTTTAAATCTACAATAACATCACATACATACATGTTTATATAGTTATCTCTATGAACAGCTCTAGATAGCTAATCCGATAGATCTTGAGATTGATGATTTATCGTAGTGTTTGATTATCTTGATTTCTTCTCTAAAGGCATGAGGCAAGAGGCATGCACCAAAGTCATCCAAAGTCTAACATTGACTAAGACCAGGTGACTTTCCGGTCATAAAAGAAACCGAATGGAACCACTACGAGGCTACGATGGATAGTGGAAAGTGGAAACGCGTCTCTTTTGTGGATGGAAGCTACGTACTCCAGTCATCCAAAAGTTGTATTCCCTTTAGACCGGAAGACAAACAATATGGAAGTGAGTGAGGAGTTTAATAAGACGACCACTCAGACCACAAGGCCTGCTGGTGCAAACGAATCTACTAAAAAACTAAGCTATAAACATTTAAAAGAGAGAATGTACTTACAAGGCATTCCAGCAATAGTGCAGTGCAGGTGGGGAGTAATTAACACTACTGGATTCAGGTTCTTTGCCAAGTGCCTGAGGCACTCGGCAAAGTCTATGCCGAGTGCGGCACTCGACAAAGAACACACGACAAAAAAATTGATCGGCAAAGCCCTCTTTGCCGAGTGTCTTTTATCGAGCACTCGGCAAAGGCTTTGCCGAGAGCCCCGGGGGCACTCGGCAAAGAAAAGCGACCGTCACGGCGTCGGCGCCGTTGACGGTCTCTTTGCCGAGTGCTAACCCTGCAGGCATTCGGCAAAGATTTTTTATTTTTTTCAAAAAAAAAATCTTTGTCGAGTTGCCGAGTGCCCGTGGCTGGCGCTCGGCAAAGTTTGAATTTTTTTTAAAAAAAAAATTCTTTGCCGAGTGTCCTCTGGCTGGCACTCGGCAAAGTTTGAATTTTTTTTAAAAAAAAAATTCTTCGCCGAGTGCCCTCTGTCTGGCACTCGGCAAAGTTTGATTTTTTTTAAAAAAAAATTCTTTGCCGAGTGCCCTCTGTCTGGCACTCAGCAAAGTTTGAATTTTTTTTTAAAAAAAATTCTTTGCCGAGTGCCCTCTGGCTGGCACTCGGCAAAGTTTGAATTTTTTTTTTAAAAAAAATCATTGCCGAGTGCCCTCTGGCCGGCACTCGGCAAAGTTTGAATTTTTTTTAAAAAAAATCTCAGGATGTACTGTTTCTTATTCACAAACATATGGAAAAACGATAACGACGCATACAACAAAGTGGATGACTTGATAATGATGGATTTACAGCAGCCGTCTGTCATTGTTGATCAACTAGGGGTAGTCCTGGAGCCCAGAGCTCTTGAAAGTTCTCTAATGATGACAGACTTCTCCTTCGCTTCTTTATTGCCTTCGAAATGCCATTTTCGGGACATTTCTTCAGCCTGCAGTTACAATACATGGAATGGTAAGTCAATATTGTCACAGACCCACAATAGTCCACAGCTGACAGCCCCAAAGCAAACTTGAACAAAACTGAAGGGCAATGTGCTGAAGGGAAATACAATAAGCAATTGTTTAGCCAGAACAAGAATAGCAGAAGTTCACTTACCCAGCTTCTCAATGGAGCTATTTGTTCTTTAATCATATCAGCTCGTGGCTGCAGTGCATCTTTTCCTTTGGTTTTCACGTCATCTACCTGAAAGGAGAAACAAGAGTTGTTTCAGAGGGGCTACTTGACACGATTTTTTATCCTGAATGCAGGGGGTTTCATCTTCTTCATTGCTCCTCCTATTAAGGATTGATGAGTTTCATCACTACCATGTGAAACCATATTATATCAAATTTCCAATTTTTGAGACTAATATCACTACCATTGAACTTAAGAACCCCTTGACAGCGTCTGGCGGCTGCGGCGCTGGCGCGTGCGTGTGGTGTGTGCGGTGTGTGTGGGCCGGCCCAGCCGATGGACTTAAATCCCCACTTTGCCGAGTGCCTCCGATCTGGCACTCGGCAAACATTTTTTATTTTTTTTAATTCTTTGCCGAGTGCCACCTGGTCTGGCACTCGGCAAAGATGATTTTTTTTAAAAAAAAATCTTTGTCGAGTGCCCCCGATCTGGCACTCAGCAAAGTATTTTTTAATTTTTTAAAATTCTTTACCGAGTACCAACCGGACTGACACTCGGCAAAGAGGGGTTTTTTAAAAAAATTAAAAATCTTTGCCGAGTGTCTTCTCTTGACACTCGGCAAAGAGGCTCCTTTGCCGAGTGTCATTTTTGACACTCGGCAAACCATATATTTTTTTGTATTTTGACCTCCAAACTTTTTTTGTAGTCCTCTTACAATACTTGGTACTCCATATCGAAATTTGGTACATTTCCCAAACTGTTTGCTATATTTAGTTAATTTATTTTATTTAATTGAATTTTTTCAAAAAATGCAAATTTGAACTGCACGTGCATCGAATAATAGAATTTAATGATTCAAAAAATAATATTCATGGTATTGAGTGTAGTGTGAGGTTGTATCCAGGAACGGACCCGAAATTTCGAACATCTTATTCACGAAACATGACCACGAACTTGCGGACGAATTGTTTTTAAATTCTATAAAATGCAAACGAAGTCCAAAAATCATGAAACTTGTTGAGATGTCGTGATATCGTATGTGGAGGCTATGATAAAAATTTTAGAAGATTTCGTGCACCTTGCCACGTACGATGCTTACAAACCAGGACATCTTTACATGTGTATCAGATATCACATGTGGAGATATCCTGGTTTATAAGCATCGTACGTGACAACGTGCACCAAACATTATCAAATTTTTATCATACCTCCACATACGATATCACGACATCTCAACAAGTTTCATGATTTTTGGACTTCGTTTGCTTTTTATAGAATTTAAAAACACTTCGCACGCAAGTTCGCGGTCATGTTTCGTGAACAAGTTGTCCGAAATTTCGGGTCTGTTCCTGGATACGGCCTCACACTATACTCGCTAACATGACTATCATTTTTTGAATCATTAAATTCCATTATTCGTACCACGTGCAGTTCAAATTTATATTTTTTGAAAAAATTCAAGTAAACGAAATAAAGTAACTAAATATATCCAAAAGTCACAAGAAATCCCCAAATTCTAACTAGAAGTTCCTGGTACCTTAAAATGACTGCACAAATAATTTGGAGGTAAAAAAAATCTTTGCCGAGTACCGGGGCATGACACTCGGCAAAGGGGGTCTTTGCCGAGTGCCAAGAATAAGGCACTTGGCAAAGAGGGTTTTCAATTTTTTTAAAAAAAATCCTCTTTGCCGAGTGCTTTCACAGGGGCACTCGACAAAGACATTTCAAAAAAAAAATTCTTTGTCGAGCGTCGTGTCAGGGGCACTCGGCAAAGTATTTTCCAAAAAAAATCTTTGCCGAGTGCCAGATCTGGGACACTCGGCAAAGAATTTTTTTTAAAAAAAAACCTTTGTCGAGTGTCAGATCAGGGGCACTCGGCAAAGTATTTTCCAAAAAAAATCTTTACCGAGTGCCAGATCTAGGACACCCGGTAAAGAAATTTTAAAAAAAAACTTCTTTGCCGAGTGCCTAACAGCAGGCACTCGATAAAGAAGGACATGGCCGAACACCGTTACGCGGGGCAGCCTATGCCGAGTGCCGTGCTTTTGCTGAGAGCCTGGCACTCGGTAAAGAAGTCCTTTGCTGAGAGCCTTTTTTGCCGAGTGTCCAGCACTCGGCAAAGAACTCTTTGTCGAGTGCAATTCTTTGCCGAGTGCGACACTCGGCAAAGAAGGTCTTTGCCGAGTGCCTAATTTTTGACACTCGGCAAAGAATTTTGCACTCGGCAAAGATCCCGTTTCCAGTAGTGTAAAGCTCCTAATGATGACTCATCGTTGACGAGGAGTAATTAGTACGTGACTGATGCACTCGAGTCTCAACCAGCCCTCGGTCGATTCCTAACCTCATGCGGCACGCAATGGCTTCGCTGCCACACAACCTCCATCCATGCCTACACCTACGACACCGCCTCCTAGCGCTAGCACTCCTCGTCGTGACAGCCGTCTCTGCGGGGACCTTGCCAGAGAGTGACTTGTATGCTCTATCCAAGCTCAAGTCCTCCCTACTCTCTGGCAGCGCCAGCAACAGTCCTTTGCTTGCCGACTAGGACATTGAGACATCGGTGTCAGGCGATGTCGGGTTCATAAACTCGGGGTCCCTCTGGGACCGGCTTCCACGACAAGGCTCGGCCCAAGCCGACAACACGTAACTCATAGGCCGGCCCAAGAGTCTAAAACAATAGGCCAGAAGGGCGGTCTAGTCACTGACCGGAAGGTCTGGCTGAAGAGGAACGATGTCCGCTCGTCGACTACTTCGGCCCACCTCTCCGACCGGAGCGCTCGCTTCGGACTCCAGCCACCTTTGGACGACCTCTCCGATCGGAAGGCCTGGCCCAAACACTACTTCCGACTCCGACCCCACGTCTTCGACCGGGGTTCACAGGAACCCTGCTCACCGCTCTTCTCTGACTGGTGCAACTAGAGCTGACTAGGGCCATCCGACTGGGGATGCCCGCTCAGGAAGGACCAGGGGACAAATGGAGAAAGCAAGTCAGGGCGCGCAAGTTAAACCATGATACCAGGGACCATACCCTATACGCCTGTAGGAACAGTACTCTGCAACCATCCTGACACAAACAATATTGTAGGCGCCGACATCTCCCTCTACAGTATTGTGGGCGTCGTTAACTCCCATATGGTGAGCCCTCCCCCCCACATGCCTCTGGGCATCGATAGTGTTGTGGGCGCTAGGATTTACCGTACCAGGTGAACATGGTGAAACTCCTCACATGCCTCTAGGCATCAAATAGAATTTGTAGGTACCGATGTCTACCATTCCTAAAGAAGGCAACACGACCTCCCACATGTATTTAACATTCTACAGTGACATCAACAGTGTTATAGGCGCCTACCATTATCTTGTACCCGTCGGCATCAGCAACAAAGCTCAGTAGCATATGTACCCTCACCCTCTCACTTGTAAAGTCATCCCTTTATCTATAAAAGGGGATGTGCTCCCTCCAACAGAGGAGAGCCCTTTTTTAGTTAACGAACACCGATCAAGTTCACTAGCTCACAACCACATAACTGTCGGGTTTGGACCTCAAGCACACGCTTGAACACTTAACTCATAGCGTAGCTCCTGTCGCTCTCGTCCCTTCCGACCGGAGCCGACTAGACCTCTTGTACACCCCTTCTTTCTCCTTCTCGTTTGTAACCCCACTATAAACTTTGATCACCTGTGCTAAGGAATAAAGTCACTGACCGACTCAAACTGGACGTAGGGCACGTTGACTGAACTAGTATAAACCTTGTGTCATTGAGTGCTAGGCCACCTCCTATCACAACGTACGGCAAAACTACAAATATTCACTAGTTGGTCACTTTCTGCACCAACAGTTGGCGCCGTCCGTGGGGAAGACGTTATACGTTCAACACTTTTTGGTCATCGGATGACCCACTTTTCCACCACCCTCGCCGTGGCGGGCTCGGGCGATACGATTCGCTTTGGCTCACTAGAGTTTCCCGCAATCTCACCGGCTGGCATGCGGGCTCCACCTGTCTTCGAGCCATCCCAGGCCTTCCTCTTTGGAAGCCTGGACTTCGTCACCGATCAACTCGACGTACTACACCTCCGCGAGGAGGCTCACGTCCCAGCACCCATCGGAGGGGCGCCCTCCATCAACTCCGAGACGCATCACTTTGACGACACAGCATCTACGCTTCTTTCCGAGCAAACTCTCTGCTCAAACCCTGTTGTGAGTAATGTACATGCTGTTATTTACTTACTATTCTCTATCTTCCACCGATTACCCAGAGGAACCCTGTTGTCCCCGATGCGACGGCCGTACGACCGGTTCCCCTATGGCCTCGTGTCTTCCACGGACACATACGCCCAGGGGCTTCGAAGGATGCCAGCGCCGCCCCCTCTCACATCCGAATTCATGGGAATGGCGAGCTATGCTCCCACCTGTTTCCTCGACCTCATGGATGATGATGGCAAGAGTGACGGCTCCAGCATCGGCGACATGGCGCCTAGCCACCGTCTGTCTCGGGAGTGCACAATGGCGGACGCTCTGGGACACCCGCCGGTAGAAGCAGAGTCCTCACAGACTTGCACCTCACCAGACTCTTGTGCGGAGACCCCCGAGCTCACATGGGAGCACGGCAAGGCACTACGACAACAGTGGCTGCACTAGCCACCAACTGTGCCAGCGTGCTCGGTGCACCACACTGCGCCCTATGCACATAGACAGGCGAGCGGCGCCCGGGGTCACGCCCGTCAGGTTTGGCACAACACCATGGATAGGGGGATCAATCCCCCACAGTTCGCTCAGGCCGGTCAGAACATCACCACCGTGGCAATGCTTCTACGCAGCCTGTCCAAGCCGAACGACCCTCATGAATAGGCGATCCACCAGAACCTCCGGGCACTAGTGGAGATCGCCACCATTCAACAAGCAGAGTGCTCCGTATCGCGACGCCGACTCATGGCCTCGCTCCCCATCAGGGGAACGAGGACACGACAGATGGGTCGCTCCACCCGATCGCCGCTGCAATCACCGAGCATGGCACAGGAGGCCACATTGGCACCTCGTCTTGACTTGATGACCGCTCTGCACCGACCGCCTGTATACGCGTGACTCGGACCGAACTGAGACACACGCAGCAGTGACCGGAGTCCCGGTCCTGATGGCCCGGGACCGCGGACCTTTGTCCAAAACCCCCAACAAACATCGCTCCCACCGCACTCCGACGGAGGCCGGGGCAAGGGCAAGGCCAAGCACCGAGATCAGGACGAGGGCCCCTCCATGCAGAGGGGGGAAAAGAATAGAAAGAATCGCCGCCGACCGGCCAACTCCGCGTTGGTCACCATGGCTGATCATGCGGGCACGCAGCCCCAGCAGGGCCCTCCTGGCCACTTCCACAAGCTCATGGAGAGCCTATGCACCAACCACGACTACCCCGTAAAACACCTCTACAAGGACTGCCAGCTCCTCAAGCACCTTCTGCGGCAGGCCGGCAGGCCAAAGGAAGAAAAAGGCAAAGAAGCAGCGACCAAGAAAGGGGGCATAGCGGGCAAGGATCCGAATGACTGAAGGACGAAGTGATCCGACCAGATGCCTACCGACCGAAGGATGACAACGACGACCTTCTCTCCGAACGCTTGGAATAGCTATGTCGTTTTTCCCCTAAGCTTCAGTCTTACCATTGTTCACTTAGTGTATGCTCCTATAAAAGCACCCCGACCCAAACACTTTTTTGGCCCGGGGCGCTCGGGAGCTTCACTAGGGTACACTACTGTCACTATGCTTAATGACTACCTTCCTATTTTCTTTACTATCATATGGTGAAATTCCTTCCTACCCAACCAAAGGGATAGTTTGTTTCTTTAATCTGCCTTACGTAGCTTTGCTTTAAAAATATTCCAACCGATCGCACCCCGCCTTTCCCTATGGTTATGAGCAGCCAGGCCTCGCGGGCCATGCCCCAGGCTCCCAAGGTCACGGCCTACGAGACAAATGGGCAGGTACAAGAAAGAAAGAATAAAAAACAAAATTATGCTAAGGGAAAACTAAGGAACGAAATGGAACAGGCTCCCCCGAACAGAGCAACTCCATCACAGAAAACAAAACTTACTGTAGTCATTAAGCACACATGAATGTTTACACAGGGGCTCCCCTATAAACTTATACTTTTACGTTGACTAAATTACTTATATTTTACAAGCTATTGGACCAGCCCAGCGGCATCTACTGTCGATGCGACCGACGAGGGCGCGGGCTGCTCACTCCCCGGCGGCACGGCATTCAGCTCGGTCGAAGCCGCGGCGACGTTCACCTCCGACCCAGGCTCCGTGCCATCCACAGGCTGGGTAGCGTCCTCCCCATGCATGCTTCTGGCCATGTCTTCACGATGGACATTGATCACCCACTGGGCAGAGACTTGCTCTGCCACTGACCTTACGTGTGGCAGCAAGCTCTCCCTGATCGATTGGATGTCCTCCATGCTCAAGCCTTCGGCATACCCACTGTAGATGGAAGCGAAGTCCAGGTTCGGGTGGTGCGTCGCCACCGAAGTCAGCACCCCCGACGCTCTGTAGAACAGGCCGCTCCTAATAAGGTCCTAGACCGCATCCGGGACCTCCGCCAGCTGGACAGCAGGCGCGCTAGTGCTTGGCGCCGACCCAAAGACTTTTGAGACAATGAGCTAGGCAACGTTGTGGATTTGGTCGAGACCCCCCTCGAGAGCATGTCGCTCTTCACGGGACTTGGCCAGCTCCTTCGCATGTCGGCTGAAGGTCACCTTGATTGTCTCTAGGTCCTGCTCCAGCATCTTCACCCTTCCACCCAACTCTGAAAGAAGAGCGACAAGCTCAGAAACAGGCTGAAGGAAAAACCAACACAACAAGAAACAGAAAAGGTACGTACCGACGCGAAAGTTCTCAAGGGTGGAGAGATCCTCTGCCTACCGGGCCACCTGCTCGCGTAGCCAGGTGCTTGCGTCCTCCGTCCCCATCACCCGGCCCCAAAGCGCGAGCACCTCTTGGTCCGCCTTCGACCGGGCCTTCTGCTCCACCTCCAGGGCCCTCTACTCCGCCTCTAGGGCCTTCCGTGCTGACTCTAGGGCAGTCCACTCCGACGCCAAGACGCTCCGCTCCAACTCAAGGGTCTCTAGGGATTTCTAGAGTGCCACCTCGGTCTCCGCCAGGGATGTCCTCAACCCCGCCTCAGTCTCCACCTTGTGGGCCTTCACCGCCTCGAGCCCTTGCTCGGCGGCAGTCGCTCGCTCGGCTGCATGCTACCCTTCCGCCCACGCCACGGTCGCCTCAGTCGCCCGATCCTAGGACTCACGACAAGCGAACGCTAGCTGATGCTCAAGCTCAGTCGTCTGGGCGTGCTCCATTCAGAGAAAGCGGGACTTGCGGGACGACATCCCCTTCAGACTCTACGAAAAACAAGCATGCTAAGGCAACCAACAAAAGATTCAGAGGTCAAGGACAAGCACGCGAAACTCACCTCTACGGCGAGCTATAGGTCGACCTCAACTAACTGTTGAGTGGACTTAACCTGCTCCTAGATGTCTCCGAGCTTCATGGATAGGTTGGCGAGTTCGGACACCATGGCGTGCCATTGCTCCCCAAGGATGTCCCAGAGCTAACACTCCTAGAAATTTCGTAGGACGAACCGCACCTTCGCTGGGTCCTCAGGGTAGGGCCACTCCAGGTCACCCTCCAATAGCCTATCATAGGGCCCAGCCTCTGACTGGACTACCGCCAGCTCCCGTGACGACACTGGCGGCTCCACCATATCATCCGCCTCATCATCAGACGGGATGTCCACCACCTCAGTTGTGCGGACCGCCACCGGGCATTCCAACTCCGTCCCGACCGTGCTTTCCCTGGCGCCTTTAGCTCCGACCACGAGGGTGAGCCATGCAGCCCTCCGCCCGATGAGGTAGGGAGCTTGGTCTCCCTCTCCTCTTTGGGCATGGCCGGTGGAGGAGGGGCCACGTGGGTTACTTCCGACACAACCTCCGCTGGAATCACCACCAATGCCGCCACCGCCGTCGTCACTATAGCCGCAGCCGCCCCAGGAAGGGAAGGGCTCGCCGCCGCCACCCTGTTCCCCCCGCCGCTCACCATGACATGCTGTAGGGTGGGCCTCCATGCCTCCTGCACGGGAGTTGGGGCGATGCTCAACCCTGTCATCGCCCGGCCACTAACAGAGGGTGTGGGTAAGTCACACTCTAAAAAGACTCAACATCAAAAGATTGAAAAGAAACAAAGAAAAATGTATCAGGTGGTGAGCGGTACGACTCTAAAGGCAAGACCCAGCGGCGATGGGCCTATAGGGCACAGGCCGCTCCCGGGCTACAACTTGCGCCCCCCACTTTGCCTGGGAGCAGAGTCGTCCTAACCGGCTCCTTCCCGACCTATGGGTCGCCTCGACCCTAGACTCGGGACTCCCCGACCAGAGTAGGGGGCGGGGCATCCTCTGGCTGTGAGTCACGCGATGTTTGGGCGCTAGTCTGCTCCTTAGACCGCCCGGCTTGCTCGGCCACGTCCGCCACAGGCGACGACGGGACCGACGCCGCCGCCAAAGGGCGCGGTGACCGCGTCTGCTTTACCGCCTGTTCGCCGATAGCGTCCATGCTCACCGCATTCTTCCTCGACATGGAAGCCACCGTGCGGCCTCCTGCTCATCACCAGCGGACGTCGCCATGGGGCCGCGACACTCCACCGATGTCACAATGACCTCTCGACTTTCCTCCTCCTCGGAGAAAACCATGTCGTCCACATCCATGGGATCCTCTGACTCGAGCTCGAACTCGATGTTGCTCTTTCTCTCCCCGGCCTTCACATGCCAGGCAACCTCCTTCTCCTTCTTGTACTTCTGGTGGGCCACCTCGACCTTCTTCTTCTTCCTCGCGTCTACCTCCTCCTTCTGAGTGGCCTACCTAGCCACGCCCTCTGGACCCTTGGGAAGGTGTAGCCAGGACTTGTAGTTTCCAAGCCCCTACGGAACATGTGGCTCCCAATCAAAAAATAGGAAAAGCAGAGGAAGAAGTGTGGACTAAAGAGAAGGAAGCATACCAGGCTAGACACGATCGAGGAGTTGAACGGCATGGGCCTCCCTTCGACCCTCTCTTTGGGCTTCAGCTGCAGCACCCGGCCAAGGCGACTCCAGACCTCGTCGTCAGGCAGATCCTCCGGCGACGCGTGGTTCAGGTCCAACGGGCCGCTATACAACCACATTGGCCACGTCCTCTCCGTCAATGGCGTGACTCGGCGATGGTACAGGGTGTGGAACACCCGCACCCCATCAAGGCCGCGCTTCACGAGCTTCTGGAGCTCCTCCTCGATGACCCCCACCTTATGCTTCTCATTATGGGTGCAACACCAGGACCAGCTGTCCCGCTTCTCTGGCCTCTCGCCGGTGAACGGCAGGAACGGCGCCGCCGTCGGATTCTTGATGTAAAACCACTCCCCATGCCACCCTCAGTTGGAGTCGCAGGGGAGGTACGCGGGATACGAGCTCCTGTGCTCGGCTTCCTTTGTAGGGCAAACCCCCCACCGGTGCGATCTCGGCCAGGTTCCCCACCATCAAGGCTCTCTCGGAGAAGAGCCACCGGAAGAAATCCACGTGCGGCTCCATCCAGAGGAAAGCCTCATAGACGGTGACGAAACCGGCAATGTGCAGCACCCCGTTGGATTAAGGTGCTGCAGCTCTAGACCTCACTCATTGAGGAGCCCACGTAGGAACCAGTGCGCGGGGTACCCTAACCCACGCTCATGGAAGGTGAGAAAGGAAACCACCTCGTCAGGCCGAGGTTGCGGGAACTCCTCCCTCCTGGGAACCCTCTAGTGTGCCACCTCCTTTGGCGGCAGAAGCCCCTTCCCAGCGAAGGCCTTCAACACTGACTCCCTCACGGTGGGCGACTTCTAGTCCAACATTTCGCTCCAGGATTGCAGAAGGATTGGTGAGTTCTTTTCTTCTCCCTCGCACCCTCCCCTTTCTTTCCTAGAAACCACCATGGCTCTTAGGAACGCTCACGACAAGAAGAAAGAGGAAAGGCGGCGGTAGATGAGGAACAGGCAAAAGAACGGGGCGAAAACCCTCTCCCTTCTCCTACTTAAGGAAAAGGGAACAACAGTTAGGGAAGGGCACGCCGATCAGGGAAGGCAAAACGATGGAGCGAGAAACTCTCTCCCTCTTTCCCATTTAATGCAGATGAGATGCACCCTGACCGATGACACATGCCCTGACCGATGAGACGTGCCCTGCCCAATAAAACGGCTCCTAATCGGACAGGACATGGCCTGGGCATGGCCCACCACTACCGCACGACCAACCACTACCGCACGCCGGGCATAGGAACCAAAGCACCACCGCACGTGGGTGGCTCCCCGCTTCCCTAGGCCAGACCTAGAAAAACCCAAAATGAGATCTTCATTGGGAGAGACCAGGCATCTACCGGGTTGCAGGTAAAGGAGTAGTGGAATGTCACAAGAGGGCTATGCCGACCCCATCATGAATGATAGACCCAGATTCTGCTCGATCATACCCGTTAAAAGGGTTCGAAAGTCATAAGCCATGACGATGCATCCATTTTCTTGCTAGATGCTGACCAATTGGCCATGAACATCGTAAGGCGTTGCTCTTCGTAAATCCTTGCCATAGTATCAGCTACCCCTACTTGCTTAAAGCCCTTTACCGAAGAACTTCCACAATGGTTTCCCTTTGACATCTTGTAAGTCACAGCCTCCTTACCCAGCGAGCGCGTCACTTGAGCCCGAGCGATCGGGACAAGCGACAAAACTCAGCCCCTCTAGTTGTGAGGAACCGAGGATGGGGTAATGCACACAACTCACACCGACCCCTACTAAGGCCCAATAGGGCTCAGGGGCTCAAGACACAAAAAGCCTGGGTCTGCAACCATGAACTCGCCCCTTCCGACTGCGCTCCAAAAAACCCGGGTCTGTGACCCCGATCTCGCCCCATCCGGCTACGCTTCCGACTACGCTCCAAAAAACCCGGGTCTACGACCCTGATCTCGCCCCATTCGGCTACACTCCGACTGCGCTCCAAAAAACCTGGGTATGCGACCCTGATCTCGCCCCATCCGGCTATGCTTCCGACTATGCTCCAAGCACCTGGGTCCGTGACCCTGATCTCGCCCCGCGACTCCGACTCACCCGATCTCGATCCCGCGGCACGCATCGACGCCAGGATCAGTGAGCTCTATCTCGTCCAAACTAACTTCCTCGCCCGATCCCACGGCGCGCATCGACGCCAGGATCAGTAAGTTCTGTCTCAATCCAATCCTCGCGCCTAACTGCCTCGGCTGCACAACGACGCCTTGGTCAACAAAACTTCATCTCAAACTAAGAACACGCACACACATCCACTAAAATGAACATCCCCTAGACGGTTCTGCCCGAACCGCCTAGGGGCTCGGGGGCTACACCCGCGGGTGCACTCGCGAGCACCCACGGACAAAAACAAAAAACCTCCCCCACTGACAACACAGAAAACCCCCCAGACGGTTCTGCCCGAACCGCCTGGGGGCTCGGGGGGCTACACCCGTGGGAGCGCTCGCGCGCACCTGTCGGCAAGACAAAAATCCCTCGGACGATTCTGCCCGAATCACCCGGGGGCTCGGGGGCTCCTGTCGGGTTCATAAACCCAGGGTCCCTCGGGGACCGGCTTCCACGGCAAGGCTCAGCCTGAGCCGACAGCATGTAACTCATGGGCCGGTCTAAGAATCTAAAATGATAGGCTGGAAGGGCGGTCCAGTCACCGACCGAAAGGTCTGGCCGAAGAGGAACGGCGCCCGCTCGTCGACTACTTCGGCCCACCTCTCCGACCGGAGCGCTCACTTCGGACTCCAGCCACCTCCGGACGGCCTCTCTGATTGGAAGGCCTGGCCCAAACACTACTTCCGACTCCAACCCCGCGTCTCTGACCGGGGTTCGCAGGAACCCTGCTCACCGCTCTTCTCTGACTGGCGCGACCAGAGCCGACTAGGGCCATCCGACCGGGGATGCCCGCTCGGGAAGGACTAGGGGACGAATGAAGAAAGCAAGCTAGGGCGCGCAAGTTAAACCACGATACCAGGGACCATACCCTGTACGCCTGCAGGAACAGTACTCTGCAACCACCCTGACACAAACAGTATTATAGGCACTGACATCTCCCTCTACAGTATTGTGGGCGCCGTTAACTCCCATACGGTGAGCCCCCCCCCACATGCCTCTGGGCATCGATAGTGTTATGGGCATCGGGATTTACCGTACCAGGTGAACGTGGTGAAACTCCTCACATGCCTCTAGGCATCAAACAATATTTGCAGGTACCGACGTCTACCATTCCTGAAGAAGGCAACACGACCTCCCACATGCATCTGACATTCTACAGTGACATCAACAGTGTTGTAGGCGCCTACCATTATCTTGTACCCATCGGCATGGGCAACAAAGCTCAGTAGCATACGTACCCTCACCCTCTCACTTGTAAAGCCATCCCCTTTATCTATAAAAGGGGATGCGCTCCCTCCAACAGAGGAGAGCCCTTTTTTAGTTAACGAACATCGATCAAGTTCACTAGCTCACAACCACAGAACCGCCGGGTTCAGACCTCAAGCACACGCTTGAACACTTAACTCATATCGTAGCTCCTGTCGCTCTCAGCCCTTCCGACCGGAGCCGACCGGACCTCTTGTACACCCCTTCTTTCTCCTTCTCATTTGTAACCTCACTGCAAACTTCGAGCACCTAGGCTCAGGAATAAAGTCACTGACCAACCCAAACTGGACATAGGGCACGTTGCCTGAACCAGTATAAACCCTGTGTTATTGAGTGCTAGGCCACCTCCGATCACAACGTACGACAAAACTACAAATATTCACTAGTTGGTTACTTTCTGCACCGACAGGCGGCATATCATCCCGACCAAACCATTGCAACTTCTCCGAGATCACCTGCAACGCCTCCAACCGCGTAGTCGCCATCAACCTCACCGGCATATTTTAAAGACTTCTTATATTGACATAGTATATACCAAACCTATAGTTCGCACGAAGATATACAACTTTATAGTTGATAAATTTTTTATCTGAGATCGTTTAGATGACCAAATATTCGTTTTAAGTTCTCTAACTTCTGAATTTAAAAGTTAAGGTTTGTATATTGTTTGGTATTGTAGTTCGAGAGAGTCTTTCAAATTCAACGACAACTTTAAGTGGTGAATCAGACTTTACTCTCTATTATAAGGAGATGATTGTTTGTGTATCAGTTTAGCCTAGTGCTTTCACGTTATTAGTGGTAATTTCAAATCTACAATGACATCACATACATACATGTTTATATATATAGTTATCTCTGTGAACAGCTCTAGATAGCTAATCCGATAGATCTTGAGATTGATGATTTATCGTAGTGTTTGATTATCTTGTTTTCTTCTCTAAAGGCATGAGGCAAGAGGCATGCACCAGAGTCATCCAAAGTCTAACATTGACTAAGACCAGGTGACTTTCCGGTCATAAAAGAAACCGAATGGAACCACTACGAGGCTACGATGGATAGTGGAAAGTGGAAACGCGTCTCTTTTGTGGATGCAAGCTACGTACTCCAGTCATCCAAAAGTTGTATTCCCTTTAGACCGGAAGACAAACAATATGGAAGTGAGTGAGGAGTTTAATAAGACGACCACTCAGACCACAAGGCCTGCTGGTGCAAACGAATCTACTAAGAGCAATCCTAATGAAAGAAACTAATAGTTCCAATAACATAGGATGCCGCACTAAAAAAAGTATTGCTTTCCAACCCATGATTTCTATGAGTAATAATTATTTTCTCTTTCTCTCTCACAACTCTATCTTCTTCCTCCAATGGGAGTGCGGCACGAGCCCCCTGAAAACCAGTGGTTTCTCCCCAATGGCGATTTCATGGTTTCTTGGTGCATTAGGTCAAGAGAAGACCTGATTTCTTCATGAGGAAACCATTTCTAGGATTTTTGCTCTCTTTTTTCATTAATTACGTTGCCATGTCAACGTTTTGTCTACGTGGCAAGTCATTTAATGAAGATAGAAACCATCATCAATACACCACTGGGATTGCCCTAAAAAACTAAGCTATAAAAATTTAAAAGAGAGAATGTACTTACAAGGCATTCCAGCAATAGTGCAGTGCAGGTGGGGAATAATTAAAGCTCCTAACGATGACTCATCGTTGACGAGGAGTAATTAGTACGTGACTGATGCACTCGAGTCTCAAAACCAGCCCTCGGTCGATCCCTAACCTCATGCGGCACGCAATGGCTCCGCTGCCACACAACCTCCATCCATGCCTACGCCTAGGACGCCGCCTCCTAGCGCTAGCACTCCTCGTCGTGACGGCCGTCTCTGCGGGGACCTCGCCGGAGAGTGACTTGTACGCTCTGTCCAAGCTCAAGTCCTCCCTACTCTCTGGCAGCGCCAGCAACAGTCCTTTGCTTGCCGACTGGGACATCGAGACATCGGCGTCAGGCGGCATATCATCCCGGCCAAACCATTGCAACTTCTCCGAGATCACCTGCGACGCCTCCAACCGCGTAGTCGCCATCAACCTCACCGGCGTCCCTCTCCATGGCGGCGTGCTTCCAAGGGAGATCTCGCTGCTGGATGCTCTCTCCAGCCTCACCGTCGCCTCGTGCTTCCTGTCAGGCGTTATACCCGCATCACTCGCCTCGATGCCTCTCCTTCGCCACCTCAACCTCTCCATCAACAACATCTCCGGCTCCTTTCCATTTCGATCGGCACCGCCGTACTTCCCCTCCGTGGAGGTCATCGACGTCTATGACAACAACCTCACCGGTCCCCTCCCGCCTTTCGGCATGTCGCACGCAAGGATGCAGCACCTGGACCTTGGCTTGAACCACTTCTCAGGCGGTATACCCGAGGAGTACGGTGACATGAACGGGCTCGAGTTCCTCGGGCTCGACGGTAACTGGCTTTCCGGCCTTGTGCCGCCGTCACTCTCGAGGCTCAGGAGAGTGAAGAGGATGTATCTGGGCCTTCTGGGGCACTACAACTCGTTCCATGGTGGCATCCCGCCGGAGTTCGGCGAGCTTTCTGCCCTCATCCAGCTTGAAATGAGCAACTGCAATCTCACAGGACCTTTCCCGCCGGAGCTCGGCCGCCTCACTCAGCTCGAATTGCTCTCCTTATTCTCTAACAACTTGGTCGGCGAAATCCCGGCTGAACTCGGTAGCCTCAAGAACCTCACGCTCCTGGATCTCTCTTTCAACCAGCTTACCGGCGAGATACCGGCAAGCTTCGCCAGTCTAACTAGACTGAAACTACTCAGTCTAACAGGGAACAAACTCCAAGGCGTAATCCCGGAGTTCGTCGGGGAATTGCCTCAATTGGAAATCGTCCATGCATGGCAAAACAACCTTACCGGGGAGATCCCAGCCAACCTAGGCAAGAACGGCATGCTGCTGGAACTGGATGTCACGGACAACCAGCTCAGCGGCACCATACCGTCCTACCTCTGCGCCGGGAGGCAGCTTCAGTTTCTTTTCCTGATGCGGAACAAGCTTTCTGGGCCAATCCCTGAAGACCTCGGTAACTGCAAGACCCTTGCCAGAGTTCGCCTGAACAACAACTTCCTCAGTGGCTCCATTCCCGCTGGCCTTCTTGATCTCCCCATGAATGACATGTTGGACCTGAGCAACAATTTGCTCTCAGGAGAGCTCCCAACGGTGATTCCCAGTGCTGGGCTAAGGTTTTTGTCAGTTGCATCCAACAATCTATCCGGTCCCGTGCCGCCGGAGATCGGCCATCTCAAGAAGTTGTCCTTGCTCAACGCCAGTGCCAATGCGCTCACGGCCGGCGTTCCACGACAGCTCAGCCACTGCGAGTCGCTGACAGTGCTAGACCTCAGTCGCAACCAGCTCACCGGCGAGATACTGAAAGAGATCACAAGCTTGAAGGTTCTGACAATGCTGAACCTGTCGAGGAACAGAATCTCCGGTGAGCTTCCGGTGGAGCTCGGTGAGATGATCAGCCTCTCGAAGCTGGACGTGTCCTACAACGACCTCAGCGGCCGTGTCTCGCTGCCACAGCTTCAAGGGGTGTTCGCGGTTTCAGACAAGACAGACTTTGAAGGCAACCACGGCCTTTGTGTAGAGCACATCACTGCCGCTTCATGCCCCATCCCCATGTCGTTGCAGAGTTCACGGCGTTTCAAGCCGAGGATGTTGCTGTGGCTTGTGCCAACCGCCAGCGCCTTGGCGGTGGTCGTGTGCCTCGCAATAAGGTGGGGGCGCAGGGCGTGGCGGGAGACAGCGAAGCGGCGGCCTGTGACATGGAAGATGACACGGTTCCAGAACCTGGAGCTGGGAATGGACGACGTGCTCCGGTGCCTCAGGGAGGAGAACGTCATCGGAAGAGGAGGTGCCGGCACCGTGTACCGCTGCGTGACGCGGGACGGCACGGAGGTGGCCGTCAAGCGCCTGCCCGGCCCCGGCCGCCGTGACCACGGCTTCCGGGCCGAGGTGACCACGCTCGGTGGCATCCGGCACCGCAACGTCGTGCGGCTGCTCGGCTTCGCGTCCAGCGCGGAGGCCAACCTGCTCCTGTACGAGTACATGCCGATGGGGTCGCTGGGCGCGGTCCTGCACGGCGACAGCGGCGTGCTCCTCCTGAGCTGGGCCGCCAGGCACCGCATCGCCAACGAGGCGGCGCGCGCGCTATGCTACCTGCACCACGAGTGCTCGCCGAGGATCCTGCACCGCGACGTCAAGTGCAACAACATCCTGCTGGACTCGGCGATGGAGGCGCACGTCGCCGACTTCGGCCTCGCCAAGTTCCTCAGCCGCGGCGCGTCCTGCTCCGGCGGCACGAGGGCGGTGGCGGCGGAGGAGTCCGTGTCGGTCGTCGCCGGCACGTACGGGTACATCGCTCCTGGTAAGAACTAAGAACGTGACGTCCGCTCGGCATACTGTTGCGTTGCCATAGCCATACAGTGACAGCCACGGAGTGGTGCGTGCAGAGTACGCGTACACGCTGCGAGTGGACGAGAAGACGGACGTGTACAGCTTCGGCGTGGTGCTGCTGGAACTCATCACGGGGCGCCGCCCGCTCGGCGACTTCGGCGACGAGATCGACCTCGTCCACTGGGCGCGGAGCGTCGTGCCGAGACCCACGGACACGGCGGCAGTCCTGGCCGTGGCTGACCCGCGGCTGCCGCCAGAGCCGGCCGGCCTGATCTCTCGCCTCTTCAGGGTGAGCATATCGTGCGTCCGAGAGAGCAGCCAGGCACGGCCCACCATGCGTGAGGTCGTGCACGTCCTCTCCAGCTTCGTCGTACCACCTGCGGATCCAGCCTGCTCAGTTTCTGCTCTTCCCCTGTAACTAACGGCACCACCAAGTGTATCAGGCAAGCAACCGTAGGGCAATTGCACCACTAGCAGTTTCAGTTTGTGGGTTGGAAATAACGAACGAATCTTTTACGCTTATGAGCGCATATGTAGGAATCGTCACAATTGGCCGCAGCTACATTGATAAATGCCTGGCGTTTCTGGTAGCAAGACTTCATCCCTTTGACTCGCAGCCAGGAAGGATGATCGATCACAGTCAATACTTGTGCAGGATGCAACCGCTGATCTGAATGGTTGTTTTTCTTCTGGGCCTGCTCTTCTGAATGCTGCGACCATCCGGCATCTCACTTTTATATGGGCTTGGAGCTTGCACCGAAGATCATATACTCTGGCAGTCCTGATGCCCGAGGGCGCTCTAGCGGCAGGGCGAGCTGCCGAGCTGGGCGCGGTGGCACAACCACACCCAGTCACAACATTTATTAAACAAAACCAAATTATGTGCACAAGATTTTAAGAATAAAATTTTGCACAATACTAGTGAAACAAAATTGTGCACACAAGATTTGTAATAAGAAAAAAAATGCATACAAGATTTGTGAAAAAAAATTATGCACCCAACTCTTTAGGGTATATGCCTTGTTAAGATCGGTATAATCAACACGCAAACGCTTTAGTTCAAACCAACAATAGAGAAGGACTACAACTTTATTTTTTGGAAGAATATTGGTGCTTCCTGAAAATAGTAGTAAAATATATCATGCAATCACACAAATCGATCTCATTCTCACTCTAATGCACAAACCACCTAATGGATGCAGCTGGAGAACCCTTCAGTGGGATGATGATGCTTCTTCACTACAGAGGAGCTTCTGAAACTTATCTCTAATCGCTTGCAACTCTTTCAGAGCATCTCCAATTGAAACACGATCCATGGGCATCTCCTCCGAACAGGAAATCCCAACTTGCAGAATCGAATTGATGCAAGAAATTCTCAGCATGGAGTTTGAAGTGGCTGGTTCCCCATCTTCTATCTCCATCCGAAGCTGTTGGTCCATGATAGTACTCACTCTGTCTGGTAGTGCCATTTGAACATACTTGTGGAGCCCATGGCTCCAACAAATTCGTTGTCTGTCGGTCTTTTCCCAATAAACATTTCCAGCAATAGTATGCCATAGCTGTAGACATCACCGTGGGTGGATACTTCATTGCCCAGTCCATACTCTGAAACAAACCAAAATGAGATTTTCTTTCAAATTAGATAAAAATAACATCCTAAGAATTCTGATATACTCATCTAGTAAACTTTTTGTATAAAATTCATTTCCAAAGCACTACATACAAGAATGTATTAAAGTAGTTCCTTATAATTTCAAGATATATCTTCAAAAAAAAATTGAACGTATAGATCTTCCAATTTTATAAAAGTTAGTTTTGCTGATCTCAACATATATATCTAAGTTGACACTAAGAAAGCCTTGAGCTTTGATTGAAGCCGTCATTATGGAGTATATTTGAACAGAGCAAATGAAAGGTACCTGGAGCTGCATATCCAATTGATCCTCTCATTGATGCCCATCCACTTGATGTACCTATATCTTGATGTAGAAACCTCGCAAGCCCAAAATCACCCACACGAGCAACCATGGAGCTGTCCAGGAGAATATTACTTGGCTTAAGATCACAATGAATAATTGGCGTTGGCTTATGTTGGTGAAGGTAATCAAGTGAGGATGCCACGTCAATTCCAACATTTAATCTTGCAGTCAGATCTAGTGTCTTTTGTTCACCATCTCCGATGATATGTTTGTGCAGCCATTGGTCCAAATTTCCATTCGGTAGAAACTCATACACGAGGGCCTTGAAGTCATGGCCCTGAAAATCAATGCTTGAACAGATAGTCAATATCTTTACAAGGTTCCGATGTCGAGAACATCTTAAAGTCTCGCATTCTGCAACAAAACTTTGAGATGCACCACGCTGCATGAGGTTGAGAACCTTAACAGCTATCACCATTTGCTGATCATTGATTTTCATTGTTCCTTTGTAAACTGATCCAAAGCTCCCAGCTCCTATGAGGTTCTCAGATGCAAAACCATTTGTCGCATTAGCCAATTCAGCATAAGAAACCCTCACATATTGCTCACTCAAGACCGACCTTTGTAGGTGTGCTTTTGTCTTCTGGCGGCTCCTTTGTCGGAGTGCAAACAATGCAAATACTAATGTGACGCAGGCAAGTGCACTGCATACGGAGACTGTTATGACAAGTTTTCGATGTGGTTTCTTGGTGGTCTGGGTGGGGCAAGGTGGCAATCCCAGTTGAGGGATACCACCACAAAGACCATCATTCCCAGTGATTAAGATCGTTGCTGTGTTGAGAAATACCCCATCACTTGGGACTCCACCTTGGAGTTTATTGAATGCGAGATTCAATATAGAAAGGCCAGTTAGTCTGGCAAGGATCTCAGGAATGGTCCCTGACAAATTATTGTGAGAAAAATCAAGCCCTACAAGGCCCTTTAGATTTCCTAGTGACAGTGGAATTGTCCCCTGAAGGATGTTTCCAGACAAATTGAGAAATTCTAGGCTTTGACACTCACCAATGGAGGATGGAATCTCACCAGAAATCATATTATAAGATAAATCAAGTCCGTTCAGATTCTCTAGTTTTCCAACTTCTGATGGCAAAGACCCAGATAAGGAATTATGAGAAATGTTAATGAAACTCGACAAGGTTGATATGGAAAAGAGTTCTTTAGGTGTCGGACCAGAAAGATTGTTGTGAGAAAGATCCAATACTTCTAAAGGACAATGGCTGAGACTAGATGGTATAGGTCCACTTATAGCATTTGTACTGAGGAGAAGTTCAGTAAGTTGTGTAAGATTGCCAAGAGTCACTGGCATGGGTCCAGACAAGGCATTATTGTACAGAAATAATTCAGACAACTTATTGAGGTTGCCGAGGGATGCCGGAATAGCACCTATGAGAATGTTATGAGGCATGTAAAATGTTTGCAAGTTGATGAGGTTACCGATTCCTTCTGTTATTGTTCCAGTTATATTGTTGTATGCCATGCTGAGATACTCCAGCTGTGTTGAGAGATTACCAATTGAAGCCGGCAGCACGCCATGGAGATTATTCTCGCTAACATCTAATGCAACCAGGTTGCTACAATTGGTCAGACTAGCCAGGAAGCCCCAATCAGCGTCATTTGTTGCTTCAAACTGATTCGAAGCAATTAACACTCCAGACAGCCTCCTTTGGTGAGCTCCTAAGCATTCTGGAATCGTTCCCGATAGGAAGTTTTCTAGTGTTAGAATATATTGAAGCATGGAGGTGTTGCAAAGGGATGCGGGGAGCATGCCTTGAAATAGATTGTTTGATACAAGAAAATAGTTCAATTTCGGAAGGTTTCTTCCAATATTAGGTGGAAAAGTCCCATTCAAGTTGTTGTACTCTACATCTAGAACTTCGAGAGAGGAAAGATTATTGAACATAAAAGGGGGCAAAGGGCCTTCTAGTTCATTGTTCACTAGATCAAGTATAGTGAGGGCATAGAGGTTGCCAAGCGCACCAGGTATGGAACCTGAAAGATTGTTTCTTGAGACAGAAAGGCGTTCAAGCATCTCAAGATTTCCTAATGATTCTGGGATCTGACCAACTAGACCATTTTCTTCAAGATCTAGGAATACTAGTGAAGAAAGGTTGCCTAACCAAGAAGGGATGGTTCCTTGGAGTTTGTTTCCCCCCAATCCGAGTACAATAAGAGACGAGAGGTTTTGTAGTGGTGGTGGAATGCTTCCTTCAAAACTATTTTTGAAAGCATAAAGACTCATCAACGCAGAGAGGTTTCCCAGTGATCCGGGGATCATTCCTGAGAACTGATTTGCACCCAGGTTCAGCACGTTGAGGTTGGCAAGGCTGCCTATCTCTGTCGGGATTTCTCCTGTCATGTTGTTATATCTTAGGACTAGTTTTTTCAGGTTTACAAGGCTGGCAATGGTGGAAGGGATTCTTCCTGTAAGCCAATTTTTGCCAAGACTGAGTACCTGCAGATCACGCAAAGAGCTGAACTCACTGGGTACTACCCCATGGAAATTGTTACTGTCGAGAGAAATTTCTACCAGGTGGCTACAGTTTGAGAGTGACGGTGGAATCTGCCCAGAGAGGGAGTTGTAGGTAAGTTGCAGAGTCTCAAGGTCATGGATATTACCCAGCTCCGGAGGCAGGATCCTTTGGAAGCCATTCGATGAAAGATTGAGTCGCCTCAAGTAAGTGAGGTTTCCCAGCGCAGGGGCGATGGTGCCAGTCAGGTTGAGCTCGGGGAGGTCCAGAGCCACCACATGGCCCCGGCGATGTCCCCTCAAGCCACACGCCACGCCGCGCCACCGGCACATGGGAATGGACATGTTGCCCCACGACGCTAGGGCTCGCAATGGGTCACTCCTCACGAGGGACTTGAATGACATGAGCGCGAGCTGGTCGGATTCGGGGATGTGGGGAGCGTTTGCTCCGTCTCCATGGGCTGCGTTTGTGGCGAGGCAAATGAGGGAGAAGGCGAGCATGCGCAAGAGAGGCTTGATGAGGAGCATCACCATGGTGATTGTATGTTCGCAGACGTGCAGCAACTCTTTGGATAGGCGACCCGGCTATGTAGACATGGTGCTTATATTCTGGATGGAGCTAGGCACCACTTGCTGCTTTTAATCCTTGTCCTCTCCTTTCCAAAGCCATCTTTTTCCTGCTTTTAGGCCTTGTTTAGATGCCATCCAAATTCCAAATTTTTTTACTCTCTCCATCACATCAATTTTTAGCCGCTTGCATGGAGTATTAAATGTAGGTAAAAAAAATAACTAATTGCACAGTTTAGTTCGAAATCACGAGATGAATCTTTTGAGCCTAGTTGGTCCACGATTGGACAATATTTATCAAATAAGACGAAAATGTTACTATTCATCGAGCTGAATTTTTTTCACAGTCTAAACGAGGCCTTAGTCATGCTGCAAGACCGTGGCGTTGGAAATCTTCGCTGAGTTTGGTTGGTGTCAACCAATCTAGGACCAAGGCTCCACTAGTGTTGTACTTTTTTCTTTGTTTACTAACCTATGGTCAAGTTCGGTGTACTATGGGTTGTTCAAAACCAATGTTTTGGTCAAGTACGGTTATATTTAGTGTGTTTGGTTGAGATGTGGTCGTGGGAAAAAGCTGCTGTGGGCTGTGAGCTGTGGAAAAGCTGTTGTGGGCTGTGAGCTGTAGAAGCTGAAAGTTATTTGGTTAAACAAGTATAAAATATACCTTCTATCTTTATCTCTCTTGAAACAACTATGAAAGAATTTTTTATTCCACCAATTTCGAAAAGCAGAAAACCAAAAGCCAAAAGCAGGGTCAAACCAGCTTTAAAAAATATACTACAGAAAAGCAACAGCTTCTGAAAAACAGCCCCTTTGGTTGGGCTTTTGGCTTTTTGGACCAAAAGCCAAAGCCAAAAGCCCAACCAAATGGACTCTTAGTCTTTCCTGAATAGTGAAGGCTGCCTTGCTTTTCTATCTATATTTATACCTATCTAATATTAAAGAGGCAAATAGCAGTGTTCAGCTGAGCAAGAAATCCGCTTGTTCGGCTTGTTTTTTCAGTCGGGACAGTGTTTTTCTCTCACAACAAATTAATATAAACAATATTTTCTAGCATAAACAGTGTTTTCTTCCTACCAGCCGAACACCGCCTTCTCTCTATCTATTTTTTGGTCCGGCTCTCCCCTAACTAATTCTTCTTCATCTAATCCAAATAGACTTCTGTTCAATATTATCAAACATGCAAGGTTTTTTGTCTTAAGTAGCTTAAATAGGAATCCAAATCTAAATAGAAAAGGATAAACATAGAAATTGGGCAAATATAAATTCAACGAAGCCACCATGAGTGATCTTGGTCATTGTCCGTCCATCCCGCGTTCGTCTTCTCAGTTTTATTTGCGGCCCGTTTCATGTTTCGACCAGTTTATTTGCTTTCAAAAAAATATGCACATGAAAAAACTACTCGGTTTCACTCTAATCTATAAATGACGCGAGTTCGTATGGTCGTCCTAGACAGTAGGTACAAGTCGACCGGTGTTGCATCCGCATGCACCATCGTGATTCAAACAAACTCAACGTCAAAGTTATTATGGGTTAAATTAAATTTATGGTATGTCCCTCTGACTACAATCCATTTAGAACACTTGACCATGTTTCGATCTATCCAAAAAATAAAGTAATATATATTTATATATTTATTATTGTTTTAAAAACATAGATCACTTTATATTGGTGCGTTAATCTCTCACATGTCTGTATAAGTTAGAGCAGCACATCCAACAAGCTATGATGCGGTGCAAAGCATACAATCTTAAAATAAATATGAACATATAATGTGATCGTCAGATAAGAAATCTTTAAATCTCTCATGCTCATGTAAGTTAAAGCGACAAACGTACGTCGAGGAACAGTAGGTAATCCAGTTCCAAGATAAATCCTAATAACACATGATACGATTATTAATAAATCTTCAAATTGAAGTCATCCAAATGACTTTGTAATAATATATACACCATGTTGCAACGCACGGGCACGTTTGCTAGTTATTTCTTAATTAGGAAAATGTATGCTGCAAGATAGCCAAGTCATCTCGAAACTTTGTCGAGGGTGACGACCAGACGCAGTCACGCAAGGCAAGACGCAGACAATACAGTATGGGCATGTTTGGTTCACTCCTCCTGCTCCAACCTGGCCAGAAAATAAGCCAGGGCTAGACCAATCCTGTCTTGTCCACAGGGCCGGCCCTGAGATTTTGGGGGCCCAGGGCAACACTAAAAATATCGCTTGTATTAGTTTGGATGCTAAGCTAAGAATAGTTACTTAGCATGCATTACCTATTCTCAAAAAAAAAAAATCTTGTCACATACTCCCTCCATCCCAAAATAAATACAAACAATATGAACTTTGACTAAATTTATATAAAAAAGTACAAACATTCATGATACAAATTAAGCATCATTAGACTAGTTATAGAAATATATATTTTCATAATAAATTTATTTAAAGACATAAATGCTAATACTATTTACTATCTTGGTCAAACTTGAGCTTGATTGACTGGCACAGATACCATAATTGCATTCTTTCATGGACGAAGAGAGTACAAGGCATGTGCTGAAATTTTTAAAATACATTTAATAATTGAAAACTAGCACAAAGCATATATACCCTACAAGGCATACCGTTACAATGAGCATCCCTACAGCCGCATGGCAAAAAAAAAACAGAGAGAGAATTAATGCACACGTTGCGCTCCTTGTCTTTAGGCCTCTCATACAGCACAACACGTTGCGCTCCTGTAACAGAAATACACTCATACGCCACCTGTAGTCTGCGGTACTTCAGCTAAACTCCAAAATACTACTCCTACGCGGTACACACCTACACCATATACATATAGGGTTGGAGGCCCTTACGGCTCGGGGGGCAGGGCGGGCTTGCTTGTCCAATACACAGACATCTTGTTTGGTTGATGTATAAGTTAAACCTGTGAGTTTTGTTTAGTTGTCTGGCTTACTACGATGCACTAACCACATCTTTTTTGTTAGGGTGAGCTTACCGCCTTACCCTAGGCATTTTGTCGAACACTTGACATGCACATACCTGAGCATGGCCAGGACGAACCACAGCTGCCTCCATTGCCGGTGGTAACAAGCTCCCTCACCGTGCGCGCCATGGTGACGGCCGCGGCGCCACCGCTGCCCATCCGTGCCCCCGCGCCCCCGCATCTCTCCAAGCTGCGGCCCCTCCGTCGCGTGGACCACTTGAGCTCCGGCTAGGCACCATGGGGATTGGGGATGCAGCGGCGTTGAGCTCCAGCTTGGTGGCAACGGCCGCGGGGACGAAGAGCTCCATCGCCGGCGTCCAGCTTGGTGGTGGCGGTGGCGGCGTTGAAGAGCTCCACCTGGGACCACGCCCCCGCGCGCTTGAGCCGGTGCCATGGGACCTCAACGCCGGGGACATGGTCGGGGAGTGCTCGACGACGACAGCTGCGGCAGGGGGCGGGGACTGGAAGAAGCGAGGGAGGTGATGCACATCTAAGGATGGCAACGGGTCAGGTTTGGATCGGGTGGAGTCTCCGTGCATCAAAAACCGAAACCCGAAATCGAAACCCGAATCCGTCCCGAAAACCGATTCGGGTGGAAATCCATCACCAAAACCAAACCCGTGGATACCCGAAACCCGAACGGATACCCGAAACCCGAATGGATACCTGAAACCCGCGGATGTATATACACATATTCACATGTATAAACAAGAGGCAACAAATAATAAATATTTTCATGAGTCAACTTTAAATAAATTTAATAATCTAAGTAAACAAATTATTATTAGTATATTATAAAACATGAGTTTTAATTCCAAATAATTTATTTCGAATATCCATTGGATATCCACGGGTGGAAAACTAAACCCGAAACCGAACCCGATTGGTTTCGGGGCCCCGAACCCGAAAACCGTGGATAAAAAACCATCTCCAAACCCGAACCCGCAGAACCCGAAACCCGCGGATATCCGCCCCAAACCCGATCCGTTGCCATCCTTATGCACATCCGAGGCCACCGACGGGCTACCCAAGCCTGGCTTCGTGAGAACGACCGTCCATCTCGTGCTTGCCAAATCACGGCACGTATTTTTTGCCTAACCTACGGCGGCCGTTTGGTTACCAGCCGTATTTACGGCGTGCCGCAACTCCACTTCAGCGTCCTAGTTCACTTTCGACGCCGCAGGTTGCAAAAACGTGGCGAGGAATTCATGCACCGTAGTTTTGGCGTCGCCTCTCCTCTGGCTCGGCGAGCGTCGGCGCAGGGCAAACAGGCTCTAGATTAGCCTGGCTAGGACAGGCCACATAATTAATTGACATTGTTTTGTTACGGCCTACGTATACATAATTCAATGTCACGAGTCACGGTGTCAGCTAAAATGACTTTTATAGCATTATAGTTATAGTACTTTTATGATATTATAGTAATTAAAAGTCTAGTGTAGAATCTACAATATTTTTGTAATACAATACAAAAGGAAAATTTGAAATAAAAGATACAATAAACACATGGGTTTGAACACGAATGCGCCTACTATTTTGATGGACCTCAGTCACCCGTACCAACAAAAAAGAATCATGAAATAGGCCTTAACACATTGATAAAAAAAAAAGTATCTATCTAGGTGACATTCAGTTGTTTTGGTCTTTTTTGTCAACTGAATTTTTTCCATGCACTTACACTGTCATGTAGTTATATTTACACTATCTTGATACTATATTTACACTGATTTCTTCAGTATGATTTATTGGACATAGTGAGTAATTTAGGGATATCACAACTCATTCTATGAATTATAGATCTCAGAGAAATATATGCCCCAATTTTTAGAAAAAAATACAAATTATTTCTATGGATTGCAGATACCGGACAATATATATGTCAAATTGTTTACAAATTATTGCCAAATTTAAGAAAAATTACAAATCTTCAAACATCGCAGGCGAGGGGGCCGTGCCCGTGCAAGCGCCGAGGATGGCCGCGCCGGGGACGCCCGTGCCCGCGCCGAGGATGCCCGTGCCCGCGCCGGTGTGCGGCGGAGGGAGGGAGCAGCAGCCGGTGCTTTAGGGCGCGGCGGAGGAGCGGCCTGGGGGGGCCACGGCGGTGGACAGCCGGTGCCAGGAGGGAGGCAGCGGATAGCAGGTGCTGGGGGGGAGCCAGCGGATGGCTGTTGCTGGGGTGCGGTGGTGCAGGGAGGGCCGGTGCCATGGCGCTGAGGGAAGGCCAGTGTGGGGCAGCGGACGAGGGAGAGCCGGGAGCCACAGCCATTGAGCGAACGCCCGTCGGACGACAGGGCTATCGGGTGGATGCCATTGGAAGGCCAAAAAGCTCGGTTGATACAAGCGCCTAAAAAGTAGATTGACGTATAGGGTTTCTATAAAAAAAATTACAACAACTAAAAAGACTAAAGTTTGGAAGCCAAAATATAAATTCGTGATGTAACAATAAAAAGATGTACCAAGAGATATATAACTTAAATTTATGTTTCAACTAAATTAATATCGAACACCCACAAAGCTACAGCACAATGGATGACAACACTTATCTTGATATTACTAATTGAAGGTCCCAAATGAAAGCCTTTATGCTAATCGTACAAATTCTCCAAAAACTCATAAAGATATATCCATGTATATGGTAGACTCTAATCCCTACTAATAATAACAATGAGTGAATATATCATATTTTCTAAATAATTATCCGCCTCTACCATTATAAAAAACATAAACCATAAATCTGCATCTAAATTACCCACCTTTGTCGTTATAGGATATAACCTAAGTAACCACTAGATTTACATCTAATTACCTACATACCATTAATGGCATCCCAAAAATACTTGTGAAACAAAAAGGGGAACCATATGGAGACCTGGCCCCTTGAGCTTACGAGCCAAAAAAGTTGAGGATTCCAAAATTTTCCACTGAATAAATATACTCCTTGATAAGTTTAAGTTCGGTTGTTCATTCATCGATAATGCACACATCTGAAATCACGCTACATAAATATACTCCTGCTAAAAAGTGAAAGTGAAATAAAATTTCAATGATACATTTTTTAGGTCATGTTTGGGACGAGGACAAGTCCCATGCGGCCCAATGCAGTAGCCTTGTGGAGCACCTCGGGCAGGGAGATAATTTAGATAGTTTTGAGAGCTGAGGGGGGCAAGTTAGTCTGTCGTAGAGTTTAAGGATAATCAGGTTACGACCATGGTTCAAGAAGTTAAAAAGTGGGTTTTTTTCTTGTAGAGAAAGGGACATACTTAGATTCATAGTATTAATAGTTAGCAGCTAAAATTAGCAGATGATGATCCAAATAGACCTACTAATAGACATGCTA
This sequence comes from Miscanthus floridulus, assembly GCF_019320115.1. NCBI lineage: Eukaryota > Viridiplantae > Streptophyta > Magnoliopsida > Poales > Poaceae > Miscanthus > Miscanthus floridulus. The sequence goes on from NC_089587.1 coordinate 12,392,465, forward strand.
ACTCTTAGCAAAGGTGTTAACAATTAGTTCATTAGTTAGTAAAGATATGCCGCTAATATATTGTTCATATATACAAAACAACTATCTAACCACCTACTAGAGATGGGTCGAAACAGCCTCTTCTAATAATTAGCTAGGAGTAGATAATTTAGACAGCTTTTGAGAGTTGAGATTGAGACTTGAGAAGGGCAAGTTATCCAGCTGTAGAGTGAGCGTGCGGTTCGTGACGAGGCCCAGCCCGTGTTGGGGTTAGCCACCAGCCCGGCCTAGAGGGATCCCAGAGGCAGGCCCGTGGTCGTGGGCCGGAAGCAGTCGCCCCTCTCCCGCTCTGGTCACCCCGCTCAGGCTCAGCGACGTCTGCAGCCATGTGCCCATGTGGAACCAATTGGGCTAGGCAAAGGACAGCCTACCGCGAGCACGAGACACCAGGCGCGGTCGGTCGCGCGGAGCGGAATTCGCCGCGGCCCGCGGCAGCTTTTCCTTTCACGGACCGCGGCGGACGGCACCGCATGTCGAGTAGCAGAAGTTTCTCAAAAAAAGAAATCTTGAAAGGGAAAAGTCTATATGACCACCTTATCTTTGCTCACGTGTCTAGTTTACCCTGAACTACGAAACAGTATCCTAAACTTCTCCAAACCGAGCATTTAACCCCTTGAGCCCTTGTTTGGATGTGCATGTAATTCAACCCATATGTGTTGATGTGGATTGATATGGAACTTAATTTAATTTTACTCAAATCCACTTCAACACATATGAACTAAAACAAATATATGCGTATCCAAAAGAAGGCTCGAAATGATTTTGGTTCCTGGTTTTACCGTAGCAGTCCAAACTGGCCCACAATGACATGTTGGCACTCGGGCCCATGTGTCATAGAAAGGGGAGGTGATGCAGGCGCTCTGGCGTTCCTGGCGCGCGCGCACGATCGGTGCTGCTGCTCCGCCGGGGCCGCGTGCCCACCGTCGGCGTGTCCTCCGCGTCCGCCGCAGAGGAGGTGATGCGGGTGCGCGACCTGGCATTTGCGAGCCGGCCCACGAGCGCCATGGTCGAGGCAGAGGAGGAAGATGGGGAAGCACAGGCGAAGATGCCGCGGACGGCACCGCGGACCGCGCGGATCCAGGATGCACACACGCAGGAAGCCGCCGTCGCGCTCCGCGAGGTAGGCCGCCACCTGGCCCACGCCGAGGCCCAGCAGCGCGGCGAGCGCGTCGAAGCAGGTCGCCCCGTACACGCGCGAGATCTAGGATGCCACACGCGCCGTCTGCGCCCCGTACGTCGCCCTCGCGAGGTCGAGCAGCCGAGCAGGTCGCCTAGCAGCGGCGGCGGCACGCGCACGGGCTGCTGGTGGAACGGCGCAGTAGCTCGTCCGCGCGCGCTTGTCGCGAAACAGGCGCCCCGGCCAGCGCGAAGAGCGCCGTGGTTGACGGGGCGATGGGCAGCCCGCCCCATGTCCGCAAGTCCCGCAAGCGACACGTGAGCCGCAACCGCCGCCTACAGGCACCTGACTTCGTTGCTGCGGCGTGGAACGCATCTTCTGTACGAAGCTGCAGCAACAAAATCAAGCAATCAGCTGCAGGTGCACGCTGTGCGCGGTGCATGGTGCGCGGTGCAGCTACATGCAGCCTGGGTTTTAGCCAAGAATTATTAACCAATTAATAATATTTTTTTCTCATAATAAATCAGCACTCGTCGAACTTATGGGTGATCGATTCCAGATCGCGAAGGCCGGTGACGCGGTGCCCAGGATACTGCTCTGGTTTCTGGCCGACGCCCGCGTGACGTTCGCGTCCTACAACGTGGCCTCAGGCCTTCGACTGCCAGACGGAAGTTCTGCTCGTGTGGCTCCGCGGCGCGCTCAAACTCCTCCCCTCACGCACCGTCCCCACCTGGGCATGCCCAAGCGAGCCCTACGCCGCCTGCAGCGCGACGCGCTTCTCCTTCGTGGCCTTGAACAGGACGGAGACGGCCGTGATCCCCGTCCGTGAGCACGGCGGCGTGGGCGGAGAGCTCGCAGAGCCGCTCCTCGAGAGTCGTCATCCGTTTCCCCTTTTATATGACGCGTGGGGCCCGTGCACAACAGGTCAATGTGAGCCAAGTTGAACCGCCACGTCAGCAAAACCAGCAACCAAAACCATTAGAAGGGGTTAAATGTCTGGTTTAGAAAAGTTTAACGTGCTGGATACACGGTTTTATAGTTCAGAGATAAACTAGACACGTCGATAAAGATTGGAGGGTTGCGTAGACTTTTTTTTTTAAAGCGATCAACTCCAGTGCCGCGCACTGCCGTCCCCCGTCCCAGGCTCCCAGCTGCATACAGCACGTGTTGGTATATTATGGTCTAGGTCCATATAATATATACAATAATTAATAAACTCTATGATTTGTATTAAATAATATTTATTGGTTTAGTATCAATATGTGATATGGACCAACCGTAGGCACATGAGGCTGGTGATCGGCTGGGCCTTGGACGTGACTAGGCATGCAGGAAGGCAACAAGGCGTTGAGTATTCCATCTTGCCAATTAGAATTCTTGATTTCGTAAATTACAGAAGGTCTTTTCATTCCATTAATTAATTGGCAAATGAATACAGGAGTTTCCTTCTCTAGCATTCCTCCTAGTCTTCCTGAGTCCGCTGGCCTTCCCATCCGTGTGTGGGATATATTCCTAACTCCATCGCCTGGTCTAATTGATCTTCCGATTACCAGAAAAACCAAAAGTTCTCGCTGTCTAAAAAGTTTTCCCATTCCGTCTCCTGCACGCACACGAGATGGAAGAGTAGAGCCTCCGGAACGTCTCCGCTCATCGAGTTCATCTGCTCGGGTGAAGGGCGGTCATCACGTTTTTGGGGAGTGTCCGCAAGCAGCACGACTACTCGCTTCGTCAACTTCCTATTCCCGCCGTGAGTTGTTGTTCGTCTTCGTCGGGTGATCTGCACGGCTTCCGTTCTTTACTGCATCAAGCGGGACGACTACAACGACAGGCATCATGTTTGGTGCATCCGGCTCTGCTGCAGGGTATAATCACTTCACCCATCTTGTTAATTATATGATCTTTGTTACAATCTTGCTGGTTAGTGTTAATTATATGATGGTCATGATTTATTCGGACAATAATATGTATCATGTCTCACTGGTTAGCACTATTTTAATATCCATGGTGAAGTTTCATTTGAACAAGCACATATATGATATCATGGGTATTTTGTTTATATCTCTTTTACGGATTAAATTAAACTTGAATTTGCCTATATTTCTAACCGCACGTGCCAGACACAAAGGTGCGTATGTGGTCTGCGTGTGTACGTACACAGCACGTCGCAGCCAGAGTCCAGGTACAACAACGTGACTGTACGTGAGTAACATTTGTTGCAGACCCTTGCTTTGTCTCCTAGTACAACTGTATGTACAAATACTCTACTAGATCGGTAGTCGGAAGGGACCTCCTGGCTCCACGTCCGGATCGGATCGGATCCTTATATCGATCGAGCTGTTGGTTGAGAAGTCAAGGACTCATAGCAAGCAAGCACTCGACGGTTGGGAAATTCACCTTTTCGACTCGCGTCGAGCCACCATCACGACCAACAGAAACGTGTAATACGTGCACCACTCGTCGACTCCAATCGATCCGAGCCGTTGAAGCGGAGGAGATTTTTGCTGATCCGTCCAATCGCTGCCACTGCTTTCGAGCAGCCGGCCGGGGCACCACACCACTGCGGCAGCCGAGCAGCGCATAGGCATAGGCCGGCCATAGGCTGCTGCTCTCCGTCTCCGAGATTTTTTATTTAATTTTAACACTTTTTTAAATTAATTTTAAATCTAACACCGCTGGTTTTGTATTTTCAAATCTACGCCTATTGCTATGGCGCGACGAAATGTCTGTGCCACGTCATGCATGGTGGCGCGGTGAGAGAGCTGACATAGCGATGACCGAGGTGCTGATCGGTGACGTGGCAAGGTCTGCTGCGCCGCCGATCTTGGCGCGACAGAGAGCCGCCGCTGGAATCAATACGACGTGACGGGCTAGCTGCTCGTGGAAATAATTTTGCTTTGGAAAATGATTTTTTTTTCTTGCAGCGGAAGACATTAGTCAGATGGCAGTGGCAGATCAGATGACGCCCCAGAGGCTGCGTGCCAGCCAGTGCCTGCGCCGCCCCTTTGGGGTTTTGTCTCGGGAATCGCGGAAGAGAGAGAGACAAGAAAGAGGACACAGAACAGGCAGGCACCGCCGTTCGGTCTATTAGTGTTGCGGCTGCAACATGTACTGCTAGGTGTGTAAAGGAGTGAGGCATGGCCCCCTTCTTTCGAATTTCGATGACTTTTTACTAGCTGTTATTTTTTTCTCTAAAACAGATGTTATTTTTCTCTCTCTAAAATTAGTTAAATTAAAAATAGTTTGACCTACGATGATTCTATGAGTTGATTTATTTTAGGTATAGTCTGACGAGGTTTACTACCTCAGTTCTATAAATGGAATGAATGTAATTAAAGAAGTGTTTAGTTACATATTTTTAATTTATCAAATTTATATAAATAATATTAACATTTAAGGCAATTAATATGAAACATTACTACATTAGATTCATCGTGTAATATAATTTGGTAGTATAATTATTTGAAGTTATACGTGTTGATATTGTTTTTGTTCTTTGTAAACTTATTTTTTGTTCTTATTTTCGTCCTGTTCTGCTGCAGCAGCTTGTCACCACCAGTTTAGTTTATGTCATATCGGACGTTCGGATACTAATTAGGAAGACTAAACATCAGTTAATTATAAACCTAATTACATAGATGGAGACTAATTTACGAAATGAATATATTAAGCCTAATTAATCCATCATTAACACATATTTACTGTAGCATCACATTATCAAATCATGGACTAATTAGGCTTAATAGATTCGTCTCACAAATTAGTCTCAATCTGTGCAGTTAGTTTTGTAATTAATCTATATTTATTATTCCTAATTAGTGTCAAACATCAAATTTGACCGGAACTCAAATTTAGTCCGTGCGATCAAACACCCCGCCAATCTCATCTACTCCATTCGCCCCTACGCTCTCCACATCGCCAGCGCCGCATCAGACGTGAGGCTAATAGTAGATAAGAAAGCAGCGAAAGCTGATGTTGTGAAGGGATGGCCTTGTAATAGTAGGAAGTATGGCTGGTATGGCCACAGTTCTTGTCATGCTGACTGGTATGGGCTTAGTACTAGGTGTACACCTATTGTACTAGATTAGAATTTGTATATAATCAAGTTCAAGGACCAGCTGTATTCTTAGTTCAGTAGTAGCAGCACTCCCGTGCGTGTGTGTGTTCGTGCTCTATGTTCTCTCTTCTGAACTTAATCCAGAAAGAAGGGGCCTGGGAGGCGTGTATGGATTAGATTGTTGATCGGCTATGGCCAGCGTTCAAACGGCCAAGCGCTTTAGGGCATGTTTGGTTCGTCCAGTAGCTATTAAATTTAGTAGCTTTTAGTTACTTTAGTAACTTTTTAACCAAACACTATGACTAAAAGCTACTAAAAAAGCTTTAGTCATCTCTAGTAACTCTGGATTAGATTGTTGATTAGAGTTTAGTAGCTACTAAAGTTTAGTAGCTCGAACCAAACACCCCCTTAGTCACACTCACACATGACTTCACAGGTCGCATCAGGGACGTGGTGTGTGGCAGACTGACCGGCAGCACGAAGCTTTACATTGAACATTGTGCTCTGTACTGTACCGTGAACCTGTTGTTTTGTACCGTGAACCCACCCAGCCAGCCAGTCACAGTGCGAGGACAGCTTACCCCACGAACCCAGCCACGCGTCCCGAGGTAGGCAGTCCGCCTCGCAGCTGCCGGCTGGTGCGCCCACGGCGCCCCCACACAGTTCTGGCATAGTGCATGTGCTTCCTGTAGTCCTTTTGCTCGGTCGCCACACCATCTCTTTCTCTTCTAGCTCGTCATCGAGGCGGCGAGTAGTGCATCCACTATTGCATCGGGTAGAAAAAGATCATTTCCTAAAACGAAATCATTTCCACGAGTAGCTAGCCCATGACGTCCCATTGATTCCAGCGGCCGCTCTCTGCCGCGCCGTGATGGATGGCGCGGCGCAGCCGCGCCAAGATCGGTGGCGCGACAGACCTTGCCACGTTACCGGTCAGCGCCTCGATCGTAGCCACGTCAGCTCTCTCGTCGCGCCATGGCAATAGGCGCGACCAAAAGTGTTAGATTTGAAAATAAAAAACGGCGTTGGATTTAAAATTAATTTTAAAAAAGTGTTAAAATTAAAAAAAAATCGTCTTCGACAGCCATGCCAATTGGCAATTCCCATCAGGCCCATCACCCCAATCGCAATCCCGATCCGCATCGCACAGGCGCTGGCTCGTCTGATGGCAACGTTTGTCCCCAGCCCTAGACGCTAGACGGAGATGAGCTATCCTATCCAGATTTTCCCTTACATTATAATTAGACTGACTCAGGCTTTGGATGATACACTAAAGATGCATTTCTTCTTCTCAACCGACCGTGTAATGTAACCTTCATTGTTCTGTTTCGATGTCTTTAGGGCAGTAATTGACTAATTGTGCAGGATGCAGCCGCTGATCTGAATGGTTTTCTGGCTGCTCTTACCTCCGAAGAGTGTTGCAATGCGCAGCAGCAAGATCAGATCAGATGCTTTCAGCTGGCTTTGGACTGAAGTCTGAAGATGATGATACTCTGCTAATCCTCATTCCTGAATTAGGGGCATACATAAGCATAACGATGTTTTTACGTCTGTGGCTGCGTTTCACTTCAAACTTCTGCAGAGCTCTGCTCATGAAGCACAGGGCACACAATTACACAATCAAAGCAAACAGCCAGGAGCTGCCAATAAACAGAAGCAAAGGTGTATGTAATTTTTCTCTTAATTCCATTGTCTTGAGAATATTACAGCAAGACAAGAAGAGGCCGTGGTCACATACTCACATACATCATGCTGCTACAGATAACACAGCAGGAAGCAGGAAGGTTTGCAAGAACAGGTTCCCCCTCCACGGATTACATGACGATGAGTTATTCACATTATCACAAAAGTAGTATTACCGAATCTTGGCAGTGGTAAAAAAAGAGAGACTAAAGAGGCAGTGGCAAAAAAAAAAAAAAAAAAAAAAAAAAATTAAAATTAAAATTATCAATTTCTATGGAGAGAGATAGCACGATAGCACTTGTTGGGCGGGTACGCATTGCTCCGCCGGATCATCATCAGCCACAGGAAGCGAGCAGCACGATCCTGTAGTACCAGTTCGGGGGAGTGCTCGCGGTTGGTCCGCGGCGGCGGCTAGAGGTGCAGCAGCGTGTCGCAGCGCCAGTCCATCTCGTCGGCCGCCGGGTCCGGCACGTTCAGATCGAACGGCAGCGGGGCCGGCGGCGGCGCGGCGGCCTCGTCGCCGCAGCCCGGGCCCGACGCGCCGTCCTCGCAGAGAACCGACGACGAGGAGCCGCAGTAGCTGCGGCAGTCCTCCTCGGCGGCCGGGGCGGCTGCGGCGCGGAGGATCCCGGCGGGCGCGCCGCCGCCGCTCCAGGACTCGACGGTGCTGCTGTGGCTAGACGTCGCCGCCCCCGCCGCGGCGGCGGGGGCGGTGACGGTTGCGGGGAGCCGCGGGGGCGGCACCGCGGCGGAGACGGAGGCGGAGGGGAAGTTGGTCCGCGCAGCGGCGCCGCGGATGGTCCTGGCGGCGGCGTCGTAGGCGCGGGCCGCGGCCTCGGCCGAGTCGAAGGTGCCGAGCCAGATCGGGGTCTTCCTGGCCGGGTCCCGGATCTCGGCCGCGTACCGCCCCGACGGCCGCCGCCTCACCCCGCGGTACTTCACCTCCGGCCCCCCCGCGTCCCCCGGCGCCGTCGGGACCGGGACTGGGACCGGCGGCGGCCTCGCCCGCCGCATCCCCCCTCGCCTCCTCCACGCGCTCTCCTCCTCCTCTTCCTTCCTCTCTGCCCTGCCCTGCCTGCCTGTCTTCCCGTGCGGCTTGTTGTGCCTTGTCCTCCTCGGCGACTCCGCGTTTGGCTTGGCCCGGCCCCCGAGTGGCCTTTCCTTTCCTTTCCTCCCTCGGCTGCTCCTGCGCCTGTTTGGTCGGCACGGCCCCGCAGAGGCTGACGCGCCGGGCCCGCCACGACCCGGGCGCCGCGTCGGTCCGTTGGGTTGATTTCCCACGACCGCATCAGGCGTCACCACGTCCACGTCCCGGGGGTGGGTCGGCTGCCTCTGCCTGCCGCGCCTGCGCCTCCTCCTCAATCCTCGCCACGGCATCGCATTCGCATCGGCATCGCCCCCGCCGCGTGGTGATGTGCTCGCCTCTCCCGCCAGACCCAGTGGTGTGGCGTGGTTGGGCGCGCCGGATTTTTGCGATGCGACGCTTGCCGGCCTGGCCTGGGTGCGCCCGAGCGTGTCGTGCTGGTAGCCGCGGTGCCACTAGCGCGGGGGCGGCATATTCGCGCAACTGTGCTGCCTGCCTGCCAGTGGCTGTGGACAGTGGACACCATCAGTTTAGTGCAAGCCAACGGGAGCTGAATTGGGATGGCTCCACTTTTTCCACGTGCAAAGCCAAGCCAGTGCGGTAATTAAAGATAAAAATACTCACCGTTTACCTATCTAACATTAACATCCATGCTCTTTGACCGTTTCGGAATGCGTGGAATCCATAGGGAAGACCCAGCTCATCTAGTAGGATTTCTGAAAAACAATGGGCTAGTTTGGCCGGTCACATTTTCACCTTATTTCGGCTGGTTTCGGTTGATTCAATAATGTTATGTAAGCCCTTGTTTAGTTTGCGAAATTTGAAATTTGGGGCTACTGTAGCACCTTCGTTTTTATTTGGCAAATAGTGTCCAAACATTGACTAATTAGGCTTAAAACGTTCGTCTCGCAATTTCCCACCAAACTGTGCAATTAGTTTTTCTTTTCGTCTACATTTAATGCTCCATGCACGGGCCGCAAATATTCGATGTGACAGGTACTGTAGCAACTTTTTGAACTTTAGGGTCCAACTAAACCAGGGCTAAGAGAGAATAAGCTGAAACAAGGTGATATATTTAGAGGATCTATAGGCAGAGGCCACCAAGGGAGACGGACGACAACCGGTCCCACTTCACGGGCGAGCCCATTATCATGTGTGTGGAGTCAGCCAGACACCGTCCATCCAGGTCCAAACGATTTGCCCCGCACTCGTACGCAAAACGCGGCTAGCTGGGACGCCACAGGGCAGGGCAGGGCAGGCAGCGGTGCGGCGCTGGTGCGTCACGCATCGTGTGCGGCCCAGGACCAGCAACATCACATGGTCGCAAGTTATCATTGCACACCGTATCGCTTTGCCGCCTGCAACTCTTTATCTCATCACGAAGGGAAAATGTATCACAGCGAAACGGTAACGCTACCACAACTCCTTCGCGTGCCGGCGTGCGGCAACCACGACAGAGCACTGACGCTGAAACTAACAGGCAACGCGCTGTGGCTCTCTGATCTGAATCCTCATGCACCCTCTCGGTTTTTGGTACAGCTGCGGACAGCCAGTGAGTAGTGACCCGTGATTGTCTACATCTCCCAGGACGTCCCTCCGCCATCATCAGACGTGACAGCTAAGGTAATCTTACAACCGACGAGAGGCAGGTCAGGTCAGGTCAGTTCACTCGTACGGGTTCCTGAAGTTCTTGAGGAGCTCCGGGATGTCGTGAGCGAGCATGTCGTCCACCGCCTGAACCATCTTGGGCTTCAGCTTCTCGAACTTGTCGATGCTGTATCCACCCAGCACCTGTTTGAAGTGCTCGACGTCGGGGAAGTCTCCGGCGGGGAGATGGTATTCCCTCTGCACCTGTTCCACCGGATCACGAGTATCAGTCACGTAGAGGGATGTTGGGCAAAAGAAAGCGGAAAAATGACAGTAACTTTGGATTTAGATGCCAGCAAATTAAGGTTAGTCGTAAATCTTCTGTTGAAATTAGACCCAGACATAAACATTCGGGCAATCAAGTTCTCTGTAATTACCTTTGTGAACTCCTCCTCTAAGTTGTCTATGAGTCGCTGTTGAGCCTTAGCTTTTCCCATCATTGCAGGCATCTCCTTCTTCAGATGACCAATTATGTAAGCATGGATCTTGGCAGCTCGAGCACGCTTAACAAACTCATTGACCTGGAAGAAATGGTGCTGTTCATTTCCAAATTCCAGTACAGAAAGGAGGAGTTCTGACAAATGACTCAACAACATTTCAACTTACCCGTCGATCACAGGCCTTTTTAGGAATGTCTTTCAGGTCACAGAGGAGGTCATCTTGCTCCCTCTCAAACAAGTCTTTTCCAATTGGTCCAACAGCTGAATCATTCACTGGCTTATCGTTAAAGGACCTGTAAATATTAGCGGCAAAGTGTCAATCCAGTTAATGAAAAAATAGAAAGAAAAAAACCAACTGCTAACAGTTGTAAAGACTCAGCTACAACCCAATACAAAATTGAACCTCCATCAATATGCATTTTTTTAACTTATTGTACAAGACTTGTAAGTTGTAACACCTCCATTGCTTAAAAGTTATAGAGGAGTAAGGTAACAAATAACAGGCATAAGAAATTACCCGATATACACACGCACAACCTCAGGAGTATTTAGCACTTTCCCAAGAGACCACATCAATGCACCGTACACTCTCATAAGCTGTAGCATAGAAGGGAAAAGTTATTCATCATACTAGACATTTTTTAACAAACAAAATAAAGCATACGCATAACAGGACATACAAATTGATTGCAAGAAAAAACTGTACCTGCTGTGTGTCAACTTGGTCGGCCTTGTTCAACACTACACGTATTTTGTCATCATGCCCACGTAAGGATGAAATGACACGTTTGAACTCATCACTTATATCAAGCTTGTGAGGGTCAAACAGAAGAAGAATAAGGTCACACTTAGCAGCAAACCATGAGGTTACACCAGTGAAATCATAGCTACGTTGGGTCCGTTGCTTTTCTCCAGAGAGAACACCAGGAGTGTCCACAAAGGTGATATGCTCTAGCAGCTTCAAGAAACAAAGGAGGATTCAGTTTCTAAATGAATGCACTCTACATGTACCTGTATCAAACTAAAGCTTACCGGATGTGGCATCTGAGAGCATTCAAACTTTGACAGAAATGCTCCCCCAAATGTTGTAAGACCAGTGAATGGCATGTCGGCTTGAACAGCAATAGTATTGCCAGGAATGGTCCTTCCATCAGATCCTGACTGAAGTGAAAACAAAATTAATTTGAGGGACAATTAGAAAAAAAGTAATGTATACACTGACAGGGCCAGCCAGCAGGTAATGCAAACTGATAAGATTTGTAAAAGGTCAGCAACAAAGTTTCGTTTTGAATTGAACAACTTAAATGAATGAAGAAATATCCCATGGGCATGCAGTATGGTTTAAAGGAAGCTTTAAAGGGTTCAAAAAATAACACAACAATGATTCTATTTTTTCAATATTAAAGTTTTATTTTCAGCAATCAACAGTTCATGATAATGGCTAGCCATATTGCATAGGAACAATAGAAGTTGTTGCAATGATATAATAATAGCAAAGACGAACTACATTGGTTTAGCCAATATAAGGAAAACATTCTCAGTACACAGCTACAGTATTGACCATCAGTCAGACCCCATATCCATTTTGTATGCAGATACAATATTCATGCCAACAGTTACCATGACAACTACGAATCTATCAGTGGTTGGCTCTGGTCCGACATGAGCTCCTGAAATCGAAACGGATAAAAAAATCAAATTTTAATGCAATCAGAGGCAATTGAAAACAAAATGGCCAGTAAGGCTGATACTCAAATCTGTTTGATAAGATGAAGCATCAAACCTGGGTAGCTTGTCTTCAGCAGATGCTTAATGAACGTTGTTTTCCCTGTTGAATACTGACCCAAGAGCATAACCATTGGCTTTGCATCAAAATCACTGTTTGTCTGGAAAATGATAGAAGCAATGAAGTGACATGTAAATAATGACAGAAGAGCACGATGAGCATCAAAGTACTTTAGAACAATAAGACCGATACTTCAAACAAAACAAAACTGTGAATGGAATTATTTACCAACAATGGGGAAGCAAAATCATTGTATCTGTAGGCGACTTCCAATGGCTTCAGTTTTTCGACATATAGTCTTTTCAAGCCATCAATTACAGAGGTAACAGCAGTCAGAGGCATCTGCACCTGCAGAATGCCAGATTAAACGCAAAATCAGTCAATTGCTAAACCACAATGCTCCACATACCAGGCAAAATGGTTTGTGATGTAATGAAAAGCATATTGAAAGCAGCAGCCATAGAGTTTGAACGAGATTTGAAATTCAACATGGTAATCTAATACCTTCTGTGCTGCTTTTGAACCAAACCAGTGATATATGGAAGGTGCTTGGACCTGAGTGGTACCTGAAGAGCAGATATAGCCATATAGGTATGTGATGTCAAAGATGATTCAGCCACATGAGTATAACTAGGGTTAAACATATTGGTTACCATTGTCATCTGGGTGAACTCTCTTCACAACAGCCTTGGATCTCTGGAAAGAAACAGTCCATCATAACATCGCAACAATCCATCATAGTATCATATTGAAAGGGGCAAATTCATTGAATGACACAGAATCTGAAGATTTCAGACTTACAGCCAGTAGCTCATCGACACCTTCCATCACAGGCGGATCCAAGGCGCTCAGGTCTGCACGAACCACCGTAAACAATCGAGTTTAAACATCCACGTCCAGATGAACTCACAGAAGGGGCAAAGGAAGGTCAAGTTCAGTTCACAGCCAACTACCTTCACGTTTCAGACTGTCCTGTGTGATCTCGTTCCCTGCTTGGGCCAGAGACACGAGCTGCAGTTTGCATATCGATCGTGTTAGACCATCAGTCCACAAACCAGCAGCACAACCTCACCATTCATCGTCAGATGCACACGCTATGACTAATGGATGTGAGGGGACGAACCTGCATTGCTGTGACGAACTCGGCGAATCCGAGGTACCCCTGCCGCTTGGAATCCGCGATCGCCCATACCTTAGCACGCAAATCCCCAAACAGGGAAATATCAGTAGCCATTCCTCAACGATAATCCTAGACGATATCACCAAGGCCAGGAGAGGAGCAGGAGGAGACCAGCGGCCCCGTGCTCACCTGCTTGAGATCGGCGCGTGAGAGCGCGGACATGCCGAAGAAGCTAGTGGCGTCGGCGCCCGTGACGCGGCCATCGCCATCTGCAACAGAGACCCCACGTCGGAGCAGTAAGCATCAGACCTCCGCGGATTTTTTAGGGCGGCCTGGGAGCTGAGGGGCAGGAGCGCCTTACCTGGGTCGGCGAGGGCGAACCACTCGGCGTAGATCCTCTGGTGCTCCTTGGAGCAGGCCACGCCAGCAGCCGCTCGCGCGATCTCCATCTCCGTCCCCTCTCGCCGCCCCGCCCAGGTCCTAGGCCGCCGCCGCCGCCGCAGAGAGGAGCAGGAGCAACTGCAGCAGCACAGATGAGACAGGAGGAGCCTGACGGGCCGCCTCGCACTCGCTTCGGCTTTCCCTCTCGTTTGCGTTGGACGGGGTGGCATTTTGAAACAGAGGACCCCACTTCACGGAGACGCTCCCCCGTGATTTCTTTTATTTTTTATTTAAAAAATATGGCTGGACGCTCCCCGATGCCCATGGCCTGATGATGACCTGATAGGCAAATAGGGATGGCATTTGGGAGGACCTGAATTCAAACTTGAAAAATCTCAAACGAAAAGAGAGGAAAAGACATGGGCCTGATATCTGGTCCAGATGGGCCGACAGACCATGGATCATTCAGGTATGGGCCCACCGGCCCGGCACCAGTCAGACTCGAGAGACTACCAGTCTACTAGTACCAGCTACCAGGGTGTTGTGGGCTTGTGGCGCAGCGGCAGACGGACGCCAGGATCTCCGTTAAAAAACCTCGGCCGAAACCTCAAAACCCTACTCCCGTCTCCTCTCAGATCTCTTCCCCTCCCTCACACTTCAAGCCCTAGCTCCGCCGAGCCCCCAACCATGGCGTCGATGATGGTAAGCGCCGCCTCCACGGAGCCCTAATCCGCAATCCGCTCTTGCCTCCACCCTCGCACGCAAGCTCCGATTCGCTGATCCTGATGGCCGTGCTGACGCTTTCGTTTGTGTTCCGCAGCAACCGCAGATCATCCTGCTCAAGGAGGGTACGGACACGTCGCAGGGGCGCGCGCAGGTGGTGAGCAACATCAACGCGTGCACGGCGGTGGGCGACACCGTGCGGACCACGCTGGGGCCCCGGGGGATGGACAAGCTCATCCACGACGACAAGGGCGGAGTCACCATCTCCAACGACGGCGCCACCATCATGCGCCTCCTCGACATCGTGCACCCCGCCGCCAAGATCCTTGTCGACATCGCCAAGTCACAGGACTCCGAGGTATCCATCTAGATAAAAATCTTTACCTGGAGCTGTGGAAACCTGCCTCATTGCGATCTATTAGATGCATTACTTTTGTTATGGTACTTGCCAGTTGCCACTGTGGGCAGACAGTTAACAAAATAAGAACCCTTATCAATTAATCCTAAACCATTTCGTGACATTTAATCTTTGTGAAGTAGGATCGGTTTGTTAAGGTGTGATAGGCACACGATTTTGGTGGAATGGCTCATAAATTCATAGTTTAGTCATGGATGGGCTGTGTGGTTGAGGCATAAGCCAAGGAATTGCAATTTGAACAGCGGGAATGATGACAGGCCTAATCCATTGCTATCCAACCCACTGATCTCTTCTGTTTGGACTAAGATATGTCGTGTTGTCCACAGGCATTTGGCTCAATGAAATGGTGTCTTAGAGCTTTTGTACCATGTCATGTTGTTGTATTTTTTATTTTCTTATTTGTTTCATTTTTTTTTCTTTTCTCTGTCGTTTAAGAGCTTCCTCGCTTCATTTTGAGTCATACAATCCTACGTTAAGCGGATGAATTTGGCATTCACAGAAGTTTCTTATTTTCTGTTTTAGTCTTGCTTGCAGTTTTTATTTGCAAGTATCAACATTTATGTATCACAACAGTTGAGTCTGCATCTAGTTCTGTGTTCCTGTTATAAAGCAATGATGCTGTATAATTGACTTGCAGCTTTGGCTTCCATTATTTTTTGCTGGATTTATGTTTGTTGGACTATGGAGCTTGGACATGCATGTTAAGCTCAACCTTAAATTTCTTATTTACTCAGGTTGGTGATGGGACAACTACTGTGGTGCTTCTAGCTGCAGAATTCTTAAAGGAAGCAAAACCTTATATTGAGGATGGGGTGCACCCCCACAGTCTAATTCGCAGTTATAGAACTGCAGGCAATATGGTCTGTAACTACCATCTTTTTTAACAGCCAACCTTTTGATTCTCTGCAACTATTTTCCAAATTTGATTATTCATTAACATGAATTTCTGTCAGGCAATCCAAAGGGTTAAAGAGCTGGCAGTTAGCATAGAAGGAAAAAGCCTTGAAGAGAAGAAAACATTGCTAGCCAAGTGTGCTGCTACAACACTCTCTTCAAAACTTATAGGCGGTGAAAAAGAATTCTTTGCTTCTATGGTTGTGGATGCTGTCCTTGCCATTGGCAATGATGACAGGCTTAATCTTATCGGGATTAAGAAGGTGATATTGCAATGTTCTCTTGCAAGATGTTCTGGGTTGAAAAGTCTTAAGATATTAGCTCTTGATATCATTCTGACTTCGGAACTGATATATTAAGGATTGGCTACTGGGCAACCAAGTAAACAATTATTTTCATCTAGAAGGGTTGTACTGTTCTATTTGTTTTAATATGTAGAAGGGACATACTTGGGATTCCATTTTTGCTTTGCCTAAAGAAAACAAGCTAGTCATTTAGTTATCAATTTTGTTCCACGAGGTTCTCAGGGTTGGTTTTATTATACAGAATGTAAGGAATTCATTTAAGGGGAAAAAACTATGTTAGGATATATGTTACAAATTTACTGATGAACCAAGCACCGATTCCACTACTTTCTAATAGCTATGATGTTTTTTGATGCTTTATTTTGCCTTTGATTACAGGCTACATAGTAGGTATGCCACGTAATATAGTATTCATTTGATTTTTCACTATAAGACATTAATGCCTGATATTTTGATGTATCTTAGGTTCCTGGAGGTACCATGAGAGATTCTTTTCTGGTGAATGGTGTTGCGTTCAAGAAGACATTTTCGTATGCTGGATTTGAGCAACAGCCAAAGAAGTTCCTGAATCCGAAGATTCTTTTGTTAAACATTGAACTAGAATTGAAATCTGAGAAGGAAAATGCAGAGATCAGGTATCCATACCGATTCACTCAAACCCCACCTGCTACAGAACAGAATGTGTGCTCCATTCTTTATTTTGTGTTGCTCTATATGCTTTTCAATGTTTGCTTATGCTGGCTCTATTTCCAACATACCTGTAGATTATCTGACCCTCTGCAATACCAATCAATTGTTGATGCTGAATGGAACATTATTTATGACAAACTGGATAAATGTGTGAAAAGTGGAGCAAAGATAGTTCTGTCTCGGCTAGCTATTGGTGATCTTGCAACACAGGTAGCCTGATGTTTTCATTTAACCAAATAAACCTTCTGCTTTTCTGTAATGCATACTTCTGCAGCCTGTCTCAGATAATTTGGGTCTGTACAGTATTTCGCAGATCGAGACATTTTCTGCGCCGGCCGTGTCACAGAAGAAGATTTGCAACGTGTTGCTGCAGCAACTGGTGGAACTGTTCAAACTTCTGTAAATAATATCATCGATGAGGTAAGCATGACATTTTTTATTTGCTTGTGAGCTGTTGAATTGTCTGTTTTTGATGGATTGTTGACTGGAAATTTAGGGTTAATGTCAGCTACCTAGTGCTGAGTGCGAGCTGATTCCTTTCTTTTTTTTTTCTTTTGTAAAGGTACTTGGTTCCTGTGAGGTATTCGAGGAAAAGCAAGTGGGCAATGAAAGGTTCAACATATTTAGTGGCTGCCCTTCTGGTCAGACAGCGACTATTGTGCTCCGTGGTGGTACAGACCAGGTCTTCTATTGAATATTGATACACTTCTGTTAGCCATAATCTGTTTTTAACATGTTATGAATGTCCTTACATTTCTTTGATTCTGTGCTAGTTCATTGAGGAAGCTGAACGGAGTCTCCATGATGCCATCATGATTGTGAGGAGAGCACTTAAGAACTCGACAGTTGTGCCGGGTGGTGGTGCTATTGATGTATGTCTGGTGGTCACCTTGTCAACATGGATGATTCAGCAGTTCATAGAATTTTATGCTGATTTTTTATGTTTTGTGTAGATGGAAATAAGCAAGTATCTCAGGCAGCATGCGCGGACAATTGCTGGGAAGTCCCAGTTCTTTGTAAATTCGTTTGCTAAAGCCCTCGAGGTACAATATTCCTGGTCCATACTTTTCCTTACTAGATTCAGGATTGTGCTTTTATTTATGCACTGCACTCAAAGCTTTCCACTAACTTCTTAAGGATACAATAAATGTGCGGCTGCTGGTTTTAAGTTGCATTTAGTGTTCTGTCAAAAAGGGCTATATTGTTGATCGACCATTTGATTCTGATCACTTACATGTGTTACGTCTTATATGTGCAACATTGTGTCCACTCATTTAGTCATTTTCAATAAAATCATCCTGCAGGTTATTCCACGTCAACTTTGTGATAATGCTGGATTTGACGCTACTGATGCTCTCAATAAGCTCAGGCAGAAACACGCATCTGGTTGGTTTCCTTAAGTTTTATTTTGAATTTAGTCTACAATTTTATTCATGACAGTACAGTTGTGAAGCGGAAAGCTATCTATTTTACTGATGCGTGATGCATGGTTAATTTGTTCAGGTGAAGGTGCTAATTATGGTGTAGACATAAACACTGGCGGAATTGCTGATTCCTTTGCGAACTTTGTGTGGGAACCTGCTGTTGTAAAGGTAATTTCGCATTTGGTTTCATTCATTTGCTTTTGGGTATCCATGTATCTTAAGTTCACAAGTTCACATGCTGATGTCTTGAGAACTTTTTTGTTCAGATCAATGCTATAAATGCTGCAACCGAAGCTTCCTGCCTTATTCTTAGTGTTGACGAAACAGTGAAAAACCCAAAGGTAAGGAGGCATGCAAACGACTAGGGTCCATTATAGTAAAAAACAATGCCTTTACTCTTCTTTCGTTTCATGAGTGGAGTTGAGACTCCCGTGGCAAATCCGCTTCCCTCCATAATGATATATTGTTTGGCCATCTCTTATGTCCTATTTAGTCCAATCTATCCCCTCTGCTGGAAAGTTCCGAGTCACTAAACAAAAAATGATTATAGAAATAGTGTAGTAGATTTCGGTACTTGAAAGAACATTTCTTTCTTTCTTTTTGTTCTTTTGCATCTTTAGAGATTGGTTTGACTGCCAAGGAGGCAATGACTCCACTTTGCCACTTCAAATTGCACATGTTCAAACCATAGGTCCATGAAAGCCCATAGCATTTCTCCTAAATTAAGGCTTTGCGACTTTGAATTTAGACGGTCACTAAGTTGTTAATAGATATTTTGGATGTTCCTTGCAAACAATTTGTTTTGTTTAAAGCAATTGATTCGTCACATGAACTAATTGCCATATTTCCTTTCCTCAAATTGTGGGATACTCTAGTCGGAGAGCGCACAAGGTGAGGCTGCAGCTGGTGCAATGGCTGGTCGTGGTGGAGGGGCAATGCGAGGACGTGGTGGCCGGGGCATGCGCAGGCGATGAACTGAGCCACGTTGATCCTGTAACATTATGTTTTGATCGCCTTTGTGGGTCAGATTATTTTTGCCTGTTCGCGCGGTGCTGTTGTGTCGTACTGCACATGTAATGTGAGTTTATGGACACGCACTTATTATTGTGTGCTTTCGGTTGGGAAGCAGTAGCAGACTTTTTGTTTCAGCGGAGATACACCAGACGTTTATCCATGTAGCTTTCCTGTTGTGATATAGTAGTAGACCTGAGCCTTTGGTTACAAATTGTTTGGCCCATATCTTAGTTTATTGGCATCAGTTTTTTGAATGATCGTTTGTGATCCTCGTGCGCTCAAGCGTAAAGACATTAGACAGGTGCTAGTACCCTTGGGCCTGAGATGCTATTTGCTCACACTGAGTGGCTCGAGCAAAATTTTCAGGAATGGGCGTGTTGTACAGGGCTAATAACGCCAATTCTCTGCGACTAAGGGCATATCTGTGTGTTGTAGAGTTGTGCGCACCTCATCAAGCTCCGAAATTGCCTGCGACGACATTCTTGGGACCTAAAGGGAAGCATCATCAACACCAATCTGCTTGATCTGTGCAACTGACATGGTAGGACACAGTGACTGAGGAGGACAGGGTAGCGATCGGCAAGGGGCTCCTCGGACGCCCAAGCATCATATACCTCGATCAATAAAGAACCAAACAAATGACACTAAATCAAACAATTTAGCTCCAAGAATAACTCAAACCAGGGTGTCACTCACAGCAGCAATAAGACTCAATGTACATGATACCCACGTCATATAGACCGGCCCCGTTCGCTTGGCTGAAATTGGCTGAAAAAACAAGCCAAAGCTGAATTGTTGTGAGAGAAAAACACCGTTCCGGCTGAAAAAAAGAAGCCGAACAAGCCGGCTTTTAAGGTAAGCCGGGTATATAAAAATTCATTTGCTAAATTTAGCCCACATTCGCAACCAATTAAATGGCACACCTACAGTAAAGGTATTGGTTCGATCAGTATTTTAAGAATATATATGCCCTTTACACAATTTAGGGACTTATACTACTCCATCCGTCATAAATTAGAAGTTATTCTAGCTTTCTTAAAGAGTCAAAGCATATCAAATTTAACTAAATTTATATAATAAAATAATAACATTTATGATACTAAATAAGTATCATTAGATTCTTTATTAATTATATTTTCATAGTATACATATTTGATGTCATCTTTTTTGCAGTTTTTTTTTTGTTTTATTGTGCCGTTCATTAGTTACTGAACCCTAAAGCCCATTCCAGTCCAGGCTCCAGGCCAATCGCTAGCTCTAGTTTTTGCCGGCCGCCACCACCCACGCACTGGCATGGCGCAGCGCGCACGACGCACCACACGAGCTGACCAGCGCACGGCCACAGTGGCCGCACAGCCGCCGGCGGCCGGCTACCCACTCTAGCAAGATTGCGAGACTGTGACGACATCGAATGCGGCGGCGTACGGCGGCCTCGGGCGCTTCCTGCGGCGTCGAGAAGCT
Organism: Miscanthus floridulus; assembly: GCF_019320115.1. NCBI lineage: Eukaryota > Viridiplantae > Streptophyta > Magnoliopsida > Poales > Poaceae > Miscanthus > Miscanthus floridulus. The sequence continues at coordinate 12,412,745 of NC_089587.1, forward strand.
GCGGACGGGGTTCGCCATTCGTGGGCTCGGCGTCCGGGGATCCGGGCAGCCAGCGACCGTGAGCGACGCGACCTGACTTCACCTGAGGTATGTTCTTCCCCGCACGTTCCATCCTCATTTGGGACCCGACGTTCCTGCTTGTGGTTGCGAGTCACGTTCCATCGTCTATCGGGACGGCGTCCCGCCATGTTCCCGCGAATCGGAACGAAGTGGGCACGTTCCCGTTCCCCGGCTGCTAAGCGCCCATCGCCTTCCCGATCCCGACCTCCCGTGCCAGCCAGCAAGGGCGGCGGCGGCCTACTGCCTGCCTGCCTGCTTGGTACGGGATATTCTTTCTTTATACTTATATAAAGCAACATGTCAACGCTCGACGAAGTCGTCGTCCTCTTCGGCTGACTCGTAGCAACTGTTGCCTCCATATAAGCACCATGTCTATACGGCCGGGTTGCCTATCTAATAAAGGCTTGCTGTCTGCAAACATTATACAATCACCATGGTGGTGCTCCTCATAAAGCCTCTCTTGAGCATGCTCGCATTCTTCCTCATTTGCCTTGCCACATTCGTGGCACAGACCTCACTGGCAGCTCATGGAGCAATCGCCGACTCCGACCAGCTCGCGCTCATGTCATTCAAGTCACTCGTGAGGAGTGACCCGTCGCGAGCCCTAGCTTCGTGGGGCAACATGTCCATTCCCATGTGCCGGTGGCGCGGCGTGGCGTGCGGCTTGAGGGGACATCGCCGGGGCCATGTGGTGGCTCTGTACCTCCCAGAGCTCAACCTGACTGGCACCATCACCCCTGCGCTGGGAAACCTCACTTTACCTGAGGCGACTCAATCTTTCATCGAATGGCTTCCAAGGGATCCTGCCTCCAGAGCTCGGTAACATCCATGACCTCAATGTGCTGAACCTAGGTGCAAATCAGTTCTCAGGAACGATCCCTAGTTCACTGGGAAACCTCTCAGCGTTGATGATTCTTCATGCTTTCGGCCATTGTCCTTTAGAAGTATTGGATCTATACCATCTACTCTCAGCCATTGTCCTTTAGAAGTATTGGATCTTTCTCACAACAATCTTTCTGGTCCGACACCTAAAGAACTCTTTTCCATATCAACCTTGTCGAATTTCATCAACATTTCAGATAATTTCTTATCTGGGTCTTTGCCATCAGAAGTTGGAAGTCTAGAAAATCTGAACGGACTTGGTTCGTGCATTAGAGCATGAGAATGAGATCGATTTGTGTGATTGCATGATATATTTTACTACTATTTTCAGGAAGCACCATTATTCTTCCAAATAAAGTTGTAGTCCTTTTCTATTGTTTGTTTGAACTAAAGCGTTTGTGTGTTGATTATACCGATCTTAACAAGGCATATACCCAAAAGAGTTGTGGGCATAATTTTCTTTTCACAAATCTTGTATGCATTTTTTTTTCTTATTACAAATCTTGTGTTCACAATTTTGTTTCATTAGTATCATGCATAATTTTATTCATAAAATCTTGCGCACATAATGTGGTTTTGTTTAATAAATGTTGTGACTGAGCTCGCCCTGCCGCTAGAGCGCCCTCGGGCATCCGGACTGCCAGAGTATGATCTTCGGTGCAAGCTCCTAAGCCCAGCTGAAAGTGAGATGCCGGATGGTCACAGCATTCAGAAGAGCAGGCCAGAAGAAAAACAACCATTCAGATCAGGACTGCCAGAGTATGATCTTCGGTGCAAGCTGACTGTGATCTTCAGCCGGATGGTCGCAGCATTCAGAAGAGCAGGCCCAGAAAAACAACCATTCAGATCAGCTGTGACCGATCATCCTTGCTCTTACAGGCTTCGTCATCGGCACAAACTGAGCAGGCTGGATCCGCAGGTGGTACGACGAAGCTGGAGAGGACGCGCACGACGTCAAGCATGGTGGGCCGTGCCTGGCTGCTCTCACGGACGCACGATGTGCCCACCCTGAAGAGGCGAGCGATCAGGCCGGCGGGCAGCCGGGGGTCAGCCACGGCCAGGACTGCCGCCGTGTCCGTGGGTCTCGACACGACGCTCCGCGCCCAGTGCACGAGGTCGATCTCGTCGCCGAAGTCGCCGAGCGGGCGGCGCCCCGTGACGAGCTCCAGCAGCACCACGCCGAACCTGTACACGTCCGTCTTCTCGTCCACCCGCAGCGTGTACGCGTACTCTGCACGGAGACCACTCCGTGCCTGTCACTGTAATGGCAACGCAACAGACAACAATATGTCTTGTCGAGCGCACGTCACGTTCTTAGTTCTTACCTGGAGCGATGTACCCGAACGTGCCGGCGACGACCGACACGGACTCCTCCGCCGCCACCGCTCCCGTGCCGCCGGAGCAGGACGCGCCGCGGCTAAGGAACTTGGCGAGGCCGAAGTCGGCGACGTGCGCCTCCATCGCCGAGTCCAGCAGGATGTTGTTGGACTTGACGTCGCGGTGCAGGATCCTCGGCGAGCACTCGTGGTGCTGGTAGCACAGCGTGCGCGCCGCCTCGGTGGCGACGCGGTGCCTGGCGGCCCAGCCCAAGAGGAGCCCGCCGCTCTCTCCGTGCAGGCAGCAGGACCGCGCCCAGCGACCTCGTGGGCATGTACTCGTACAGGAGCATGTTGGCCTCCGTGCTGGACGCGAAGCCGAACAGCCGCACCACGTTGCGGTGCCGGATGCCGCCGAGCGTGGTCACCTCGGCCCGGAAGCCGTGGTCGCGGCGGCCGGGGCCCGGGAGACGCTTGACCGCCACCTCCGTGCCGCCTGGCGTCACGCAGCGGTACACGGTGCCGGCGCCTCCTCTGCCGATGAGGTTATCCTCCCTGAGGCACCCGAGCACGTCGTCCATTTCCAAGTTCAGGCTCTGGAACCGTGTCATCTTCCACGCTGTAGGCCGCCGCCGCTTCGCCATCTCCAGCCACGCTCTGCGCCCCCACCTTAATTAGTCCGAGGCACACGACCACCACCATGGCGCTCGCGGTCAGCACGAGGCACAACAGCGTTCTCGTCTTGAAACGGCGTGAACGCTGCAACTGCAACAACATGGGACACGAAGCGGCAGTGACGTTCTCCACACAAATGCCAGGGTTGCCTGCAAAAACTATTTCGTTTAAATAAACTTGGAGCAGCCGTTTCGTCAAAAAAAAAAAACAACAACCTTGGAGCAGCCCGTGTTGCGACAGTGACACACTGCCAGTGAGGTTGTTGTAGGACACATCGAGCTTGGTGAGGCTAGGCATATGAAGAAGTTCCATCGGAAGATCCCCAGAAATGTTATTCCTAGACAAATTCAACCCTGTGAGGACCTTCAAATTTGCCATCTCCTGGGGTATCCCTCCGGTAAACTGGTTGCCACCCTGTTCGTTTGGATGAATCTGGAGGATATGTGAGAGAATAAACAGTGTTTTCCAGCTGTGAACAGTGACTTCCGGCTGAAATTCAGGACAGCCGAACGGTCCCTGAGATCGAGCACGGTTAGCGAGTCACAGCGGCTGAGCTCTCGGGGATTGCCGCCGGTGAGGGCGTTGGCTCTTGGCTGAGCCAGGACAGATTCTTGAGATGGCCAATCTCCGGTGGCAAAAGGCCGGATAAGTTGTTCGATGCCACCGACAAATAGCTCAAACTCTCACTGGGGTTCACCGGGAGCTCGGCAGAGAGCAAGTTATTGCTCAAATCCAGCCGGTTGATCTTGGGAAGGCCAAATAGCGCCATTACGTGTATGATCTCGTGGTTAGGGATTGACACGACTGAGGGCTGGTTGAGAGTTGAGGCTCGTGTGCGTCAGTATCAGGTACTATATACACAACGTTGGGTCGTGACTAGTACTGGGATCAAGGTTTTCATTTTCAAAAATTAAAATTTATCAGAGTCACAGATAAAGAGGATAAACAGGATATATCGAAAATATCGGACCAAATTCAAATAAAAATTAATTTGAATTTAAGTAAATTTAAATAAATTTAAACAAAATTTGTACGAAAAAATAGATATTTTCTTATCGGCACCTACGGATTTCGGCCGAAAAAGGAAACCATGACTGGGATTCCTTGTACATTTTCTTTTTATAGCTTTGTATATAAAATGAAATTCGTTTGCACTTCGCACCGACACAAGCCTCGTGGTTTGAGTGTTCGTCTTATTAAACTCCTCACTTGCTTACACATTGTTGTTTGTCTTCCAAATCTACTGGGATGAATACTACAACTTTTGGAATCACTGCCTTCGGCAAAAGATCGAGATGTGTTTCCACTATCGAATCTCGACAGTAGTGGTTCCATTCAGTGTCTTCTTACCGGAAAGTCACCTGCTCAGCTGCTCTTAATTAGTCGATGTAAGACTATGGATCGGATGACGGCTCTGGTGCATGCTGCAATAATGTATACGTATGCGACAAGAAAACAAGTTAATTAAGCACTACGATTAGTTTGTAAATCTCAAGATCATCCGTCTGCCATTTGGATGTGCTTGTAGGGGTAATTGGTACATGGTATGCGAACATCTATGTCCACATTATAAGCATCTTTTTGTTTTTTTTAATGTCACTTAACAGTTTTTAGGCCGCCACCGTGGTGTAAATTTAAGGATCCTGTGTCACTTATATAATTATGGAATTTCTATCCATCATCCGGTTGATGGTTAATTATGTTACCATCCACTGTTTGTTGGTTGCCATTTGTGTCTCGTGGGCTCAATTTCATTTTCTTTGACGGCCCATTTGTTGCGCTGCTACAGTATGTCACGTGGAGGAGAGAGGATTCGAAATAGTTTCTGTTGTCTTCGTCTTATCTTTTCAACCTCGCCTTCTTCCATACTCGGACAGAGTTGTTCCCGGCGAAGTTGCGCGGGCGTGAGTACTGATCATCGACGTGAGGGAGGAGGGATGCTTCTTTTGAGATCTAGCTGAGTTTTGGTCCCTCACCTCAACTCCCCCTCCCCTGCAGGCCTCCGCAGGTGCTTCCCATCTCGTCGCGCCGCGCCTGTTGTGCTCCGCCCGACAGGTAGAGTGTCTCCGGTACAGGATGTCTCCGGTGGGCGGAGTGGGCTGCTCCGCCCGACAAGTGCGCGTCTCTGAAGACCAGTGTTGATTGTTTCTCCGATTCGATTCAGTTTCCCCCATTCTATTTTAGGTTCAGCTGATGGCAGCTCCATCCCCTTCTGCATTTCGCCTCCAGCATGATGTGTGAATTAGTTCGCCGTAGGTTTCTTCTTAGTAATTGGATGCGGCATTTTTAATTGGCTATTAGTTAGTTGTCTTGTAAATTCATTGTGTAGTTTTTTTATACACTGTAGTCGTGTGATGGTTATTTGTCTAATGTGATTCCGTATCCCCCAGTCTATTAAGGTTCATCTCATGGGACACCGTTTGTGTATGTGTTGTGGTTCCGTTTGCTTGTGCCTGACACCGTTTGATGCTGATGGTTTTGTTCAGTTTGCAGTTAGTGGAATGTGTGCCTGGTGTGCATTTTGATTTTTTTTCTTCATTGAATTGGGATGGCCACTGCTATTGCTAGGTAAATGGAGTAGGTCTCTATCGCTAGCTATTAGCTGATGATGATGTTTCTGTCTGGTTGGTTTCCTGTTTCCTTTCGCAGTTACCATTGATTATTGAAGAGATTCAGTGTTTCAGTTTAGTCATTTCAGTATTTCATCTCACATTGTTAATTTTTCAGTTTAGTTCATTTTGGAAGTTGTTATCGCTTGTTGTGTCATTATCTAGGAAGGGTGATATATTGTCAATGTTCATTTTCATTGTCTGTTTTAAAACTTTAGTTTTTTAGTCTTTATGAAGTTCAGATTTGGTTTCTCCGTGATACCTGTGTTGCTCCTATGTTCAGTAGTCTGGCATGTCATAGTAGCAGGTCGTTGTGCTTTTCCTGTTGGCCAGCTGCTGCTTGGTTTCTTCTTTGCTAATTAGCAGCTCGAGCTTGGAATTTTAGTTTAACTTTAGTGTCATTCATTGTCAAATTATTTTAGTAACTTTAGTGTCATTAATTATATATTCATTTTAAGTTTTAATTGATTTCTTAGTTTTTTAGTTTAGTTTATCTGTTAGAGTTCAAGTTTCAGAGTTTCTAGACTTTAGTTTCAGGTTCGTTGTTATGTTGATTTTTTTAGTTTCAGTTACACTGTTTAGTGCCTTCGGTTATAAAACTTCAGTTGTTTCAGATTTAGTATGTCTGTTCAGTGCTTTCAGTTTTAAAACTTCAGTTTTTTAGTCTGTGTGAAATTCAAACTTGGTTTCTCCGAGATACCTGTGTCGCTCGTATATTCAGTGTAAATTCACATGTGTGTCAATTTAAATGTTGGCAAGGAAATATCAATGTAAACTATCTCATCTATATACCTTTGTTTCTAGGGATCTTGCGCTTACTCCATTGACAATCCTTACATTTGTGTTTATTTTATTTTCTGGGCTGCCAACCTGCAAGGAAAAGGCAAATTTCAGTATAAGTTGTAGTTCAGGTCCAGTAGAATCCAGGTTGTTTTATTATTCAGTTTTGTAGAATATATTTTCAGTATTACTTTTGTTCAAGTTCAGGTTAAGTTCAGTGTAGCCTATTTTCAGTTAAGTTCAGTTCACGTCCAGTAGAATTTATTTTTAGTTTTATTTTAGGTTCAGTTCAATTTCAAGTTAAGTTTAGTAGAACCTATTTTCAGTTTACGTTAAGTTCAAGTTCAGCAGAATCTATTTTCAGTTTAAGTTTTGGTCGACCACGTAGAATCTATCTTCAAGTTTCGGTTAAGTTCAGTGTATCCTATTTTCAGTTTAAGTTCAGTTCAAGTCCAGTAGAATTTATTTTCAGTTTTACTTTAGGTTCAGTTTAATTTCAGGTTGAGTAGAACCTATTTTCAGTTTAATTTCATTTCTAGTCCAGCAGAATCTATTTTCTGATTATGTCTTTAGTTGAGTAGAGTCTGTCAGCTTTTCTTCACTGTCTTTGTGTAGCTAATGCAGACTCTGATTGAATTGAGAAGCACTATCACTCACATTAACACGTATTAGGAATGTCTTGTTCTAAAAAATCTCAGTTGTGGAACCACAAAATGTGAGCTAGATTTTCTTTTTTTAGTAGTGAATAGTGATGGACAATTGTTTCCTAGAGAGTTCAACAAAAGCCACTTCAAGTTTGACTTGTTGATAAGTGATAGCAACCAGTCGGATAGAACTAATCAAGATAGCTGAAAGTTCAGGGCTCATATTGTGCAACCTAAAGCAAAACTTTATTTGGTTTGTTTGCATACAAGTATAAAGATCTGGACTTTTTCTGTTTGAGTTTTGACACTATATGGCCTTGCAAAAGCTTAACAGGTCCTAGAACTTCTTTTCAGTGTTTTTGTTTGGCTAGTAGCACATAATATGTTTCAGTACTGTTATGTGTGAATTATTGTTTCAAGTTTCAGAGTCTGATATTCAGCTGTGCTTCCTCTGAATTTTTCTCTCCACTATTTTGCTCTGTATTTCAGTTTGCATTAATTTTTTTTTGCTGTCCAATCCTTCTTCCTACTGCAGTTGAAAGTTGCAGGCTTCACTGGCCGTGACACACCAGCAACAATTCACAATTGAAAATGGGGATTAAATTTTCTTACATGGAAAAGGTCACCGTCCAGTAGTTGCAGCAACTAGTTGGCAAATTTGACTTGAAATGTCCCGCTCGTTCGTTTCTTTTTGAGAAGCTTCAGCAAGCTATTTTCTTGTTGTCTGATCTTTGCTCGTGCTTGCTGCTATGAGAGACCGATCAGTAGTTTTTCAGCAGTGACCCATCCGACAGCAGCTGGTTTTGTGTGATCAGTTTTTCAGAACTGTAGACAGCTGCTGCTCGGTCATTTTTTCAGTTTGGCTATTTTTTCGTCTAGCACCGTGTCTGAAGGAATGCCATAGCTGACTTGCCCAGAACTCAAATATGCTCTATTTCTTTCGCACATGAACTCCTCTATCATTGCTGCATGTGTTGACTGTGCTTTTGTTTGTACAAGTGTGGACCATTTCAGTTTTTTTGCTGAATCTCAGTTCAGTTAATAACTTGTGACATGATATGTCCCACGCACATTGCGTCTCCATACAATAGGCTTATTGCATATTGCAGAGGCCATCACCTCTGTCTCCATTTGATTTTCATTGAAGGACCTGCTTGGATAGGGTCTTGTTTGTTCTCTAAAAGACTGCAAACTAAATAAGAGGGTGTTTGGATGCAGGGACTAAAGTTTAACAGTTGTCACATCGGATGTCACATGGGGTGTCGCATGGGGTGTTTGAATACTAATAAAAAAACAAATTACAGAAGTCCTCAGTAATCCACGAGACGAATTTATTAAGCCTAATTAATCCGTCATTAGCACATGTTTACTGTAGCACAACATTGTCAAATCATGGGCTAATTAGGCTTAATAAATTCGTCTCGTAAATTAGTCTCAATCTGTGCATTTATTTTTGTAAATAGTCTATATTTAATACTCTATGCATATGTCCAAACATCCGATGGTACAGCGACTAAAGTTTAGGGGGTGGAACTAAACACCCCCTAAGCTGACATGCAGGTTTTTTAGCCTTTTCCTGACATAACCTTGGAACTATAAAAAATATTTTGGGTCACTTGCACCTTTTTAGTATTCTTCTTTAATGTTAGATTTCTTTTACATATTATTTATATATTCTTGTTTGTATTTTTCATGCTTGATGAACGGAAATCCTTAAATTTTACATGCATAGAAAGCAACATTAGTTTTAAATCTTACACTACCTAAGTAGTTATATTCTCTAGTTCGGCATCTCACCACACCTAATTTAATTCATTCCTCCGCCATTGCTTCGGGGACGATAGGACTGGACCAGTCTTCAAAGAAACTTTATTTGTACCCGCCCACCCTTTTTCTCTTGTCTCAATTTCTAGTTGTTGTGGATAGTCAGTGTTTTATTTATTATATTTTCTTTTTCTTTTATTTCTATTGATTGTTTTGGAGTGCAGTTCAGTTTACCATTTATTCATGTTTCAGTTTTTGGTATTTATTTTTGTATAGGTAAGTAGCCTTGATACATTTATTCAAGAATCACTATTTTCAGAGCTTTGTTGTTTTTCTAAATCAGGTGGCAGAAAAAAGGAAAAATCGTGCTGAGCTGATCATTCCATGTCGCTCCTGCAACTACAGTCACTCGGCCTCTGTCGAGAACGGTGGTACATCTATGGCAAGCCAAATATTCCACAGTCATCCATGGACACCACTTCAGCTGTGTGGTTTGAACTCGTTATATTTCGGTAGAGTGGCCAGTGGGAGGAAGCAGTAGAGCTAAAAAAAGGAAAAATCGTGCTGAGCTGATCATTCCATGTCGCTCCTGCAACTACAGTCACTCGGCCTCTGTCGAGAACGGTGGTACATCTATGGCAACCCAAATATTCCACAGTCATCCATGGACACCACTTCAGCTGTGTGGTTTGAGCTCGTTATATTTCGGTAGAGTGGCCAGTGGGAGGAAGCAGTAGAGCTAATGGTCCGGGCCGGTGACCCCAAAGCTCGGGACTTGTCTGTGAATAACTGGAAGAGGTTGAGTTGCAGCCTTGAGGTTATAGATCATCAGGTTCCCCTCCCTCTGCTTTCACCTTACCATACAGAATAACAAACACTCATACAGCTATATACTAGAAACCAAACCACCAGGAATCTTCGGCTTGTTGTACACCAACACAATTTATGCACTAACTCTTGCAGAAATATGTCTAGATCTTACATCGCTTTTAAGCTGCAACTATGTCACCAAATTAAACATAACAATTTTACATTACAGTAGTCTTTCTGTTCTTGTTCTTCAGAGCATCATGAGGAAAGAGATGAAATAGGATGATCTGATATTTGTATATAGACAAATCTGTGAAGAACAGGATGATTGGGTATGTTTCAGTGAATGATTTGTAATTACCTTTTCTTGATCTGCTTCATTCGCATCTTGTTCTGTTGGCTTTGCATTGTGGTTGGCTCGAGCTCTTCTCTCTGTCTTCATCGATGGTATTGGGCAGATCTATTTCAGGCTGTCCTTCCTTTTATTCTATTTTTTCTTGGCCTCCAAGTTGACCAGGCTCGGTTAGCTTGCAAAAAGGGTGTGGTTGGAAGACTACACAGGGTCACGTGACTTTGCCTGTGAGTTGTGTTTGGCAGAGATGGAGAATCTGGTTGATTTTTTTGTTTGCTGGCAATCAGTTTTTTTTGTTGCTCTGCATAGAAAATCTAGTTGACTCTATTATGTTTTTTTCAATCGGTTTTTGTTGTCTTTTTTTTTAAAATATATCCTACCGATGACGTGTTTGATTTTGATTGGCTTAAAAAGTGGATGATAACTGTATCGACTATGAATTGGATGAACGTCGAAGGACTTATAATTTAAAACGGAGTAAATAAGGCCATGTTTGGTTCTAAATAAGTCACCTACTTATAAGTTAAAAAGTGAAAAAAGTGATTTATTTTGCCAAACATCATCAACTTATAAGTCACCTCTGCTTATAAGTTTTAAGTTGGTTCACCCCTGCTTAAAATTTATAAGTTACCCTTTTTCGCGTGAGGTCCACACCTTTAATGAGCTTATAAGTCATCTACAACTAAACAGACATGACTTATAAGTCATCTGACTTAATAAGTCACCTGACTTATGGAAACCAAACAGGACCTAAAAAAGAAAAAGGTACTACACTAGAGACTCGGTCCTGGTTGACACCAAGGCCTTGTTTAGATTGCAAGTTTTTTCACTCTCTTTCCATCCCATCAAATTTTTGGACACATGCATGGAGTATTAAATGTAGATAAAAAATAACTAATTACACAGTTTGATTGTAAATTACGAGACGAATCTTTTAAGTCTAGTTAGGCCATAATTGGACAATAATTACTAAATACAAACGAAAATACTATAGTATCAAATACTAATTCTTAACCCCAATCTAAACAAGGCGCGACCTAACTCGGCGAAGATTTCCAACGCCACACGGTCTTGCAGCATGACTAATTAAAGCAGGAAAAGGATGGCTTTGGAAAGGAGAGCACAAGATTAGAGGACGACCCCATTAACGCTCGCTGAACCGGTCAGTCGTCGCCCTTATCGGCTCAGTCGTCGCAAGTCGTGCCTAGCTCAATCATCCTGAATATAATAATAATATAAGCACCATGTCTAAGACTTGCTGTCTGCAAAAAATTACTAAATCACCATGGTGGTGCTCCTCATCAAGCCTCTCTTGCGCATGCTTGCCTTCTCCCTCGTTTGCCTCGCCACAAACGCAGCCCATGGAGATGCAGCACACGACTCCGACCAGCTCGCGCTCATGTCATTCAAGTCACTCGTGAGGAGTGACCCATCGCGAGCCCTAGCTTCGTGGGGCAACATGTCCATTCCCATGTGCCGGTGGCGCGGCGTGGCGTGCGGCTTGAGAGGACATCGCCGGGGCCATGTGGTGGCTCTGGACCTCCCTGAGTTCAACCTGACTGGTACCATCACCCCTGCGCTGGGAAACCTCACTTACTTGAGGCGACTCAATCTTTCATCGAATGGCTTCCGTGGGTTCCTGCCTCCAGATCTCGGTAATATCCATGACCTAGACTCTGCAGCTTACCTACAACTCCCTCTCTGGGCAGATTCCACCGTCACTCTCAAACTGTAGCCACCTGGTAGAAATTTCTCTCGACAGTAACAATTTCCATGGGGTATTACCCAGTGAGTTCAGCTCTTTGCGTGATCTGCAGGTACTCAGTCTTGGCAAAAATTGGCTTACAGGAAGAATCCCTTCCACCATTGCCAGCCTTGTAAACCTGAAAAAACTAGTCCTAAGATATAACAACATGACAGGAGAAATCCCGACGGAGATAGGTAGCCTTGCCAACCTCAACGTGCTGAACCTGGGTGCAAATCAGTTCTCAGGAACGATACCCGGATCACTGGGAAACCTCTCAGCGTTGATGACTCTTTATGCTTTCAAAAATAACTTTGAAGGAAGCATTCCACCACTACAAACACCTCTCGTCTCTTAGGGAGCTTCAATTGGGGGGAAACAAACTCCAAGGAACCATCCCTTCTTGGTTAGGCAACCTCTCTTCATTAGTATTCCTAGATCTTCGGCAAAATGGTCTAGTTGGTCAGATCCCAGAATCATTAGGAAATCTTGAGATGCTTACGATACTTTCTCTCACAAAAAACAATCTTGCAGGACCCATACCTAGTTCGCTTGGCAACCTCTATGCCCTCACTCGACTTCTTATAGATTATAATGAGCTGGAAGGCCCTTTGCCCCCTTTATTGTTCAATAACCTTTCCTCTCTCCAAGTTCTGGATATAGAATACAACAACCTGAATGGGACTCTTCCACCTAATATCGGAAGCAACCTTCCAAAATTAAACTATTTTTATGTATCAGACAATGAATTTCATGGCATGCTCCCGTCATCCCTTTGCAACGCCTCCATGCTTCAATATCTTCAAACACTAGAAAACCTCCTATCTGGAACGATTCCAGAATGCTTAGGAGCTCAACAAACGAACCTGCACGTAGTGTCATTTTCAAAAAATCAGTTTGAAGCAACAAACGATGCTGATTGGAGCTTCGTGGCTAGTCTAACCAATTGTAGTAACTTGGTTGTACTAGATGTTGACTCGAATAATCTCCATGGCGTGCTGCCAAATTCAATCGGTAATCTCTCAACACAGCTAAAGTATCTCAGCACTGCATACAACAGTATAACTGGAACAATAACAGAAGGAATCGGTAACCTCATCAACTTGCAAATACTTTACATGTGTCAGAACATTCTCATAGGTGCTATTCCAGCATCTCTCGGCAACCTCAATAAGTTGTCTGAATTATATCTGTACAATAATGATTTGTCTGGACCCTTGCCAGTAACTCTTGGCAATCTTACACAACTTACTAGTCTTCTCCTCAGTATAAATGCTATAAGTGGACCTATACCATCTAGTCTCAGCCATTGTCCTTTAGAAATATTGGATCTTGCTTACAACAATCTTTCTGGTCCGACACCTAAAGAACTCTTTTCCATATCAACCTTGTCGAATTTCTTCAACATTTCACATAATTCCTTATCTGGGTCTTTGCCATCAGAAGTTGGAAGTTTAGAAAATCTGAACGCACTTGATTTATCTTATAACATGATTTCTGGTGAGATTCCATCCTCCATTGGTGAGTGTCAAAGCCTAGAATTTCTCAATTTATCAGGAAACATCCTTCAGGGAACAATTCCACTGTCACTAGGAAATCTGAAGGGCTTCGTAGAGCTTGATCTTTCTCACAATAATTTGTCGGGGACCATTCCTGAGATCCTTGCCAGGCTAACTGGCCTTTCTATACTGAATCTCGCATTCAATAAATTCCAAGGTGGAGTTCCAAGTGATGGGGTATTTCTCAATGCAACAAAGATCTTTATCACTGGGAATGATGGTCTTTGTGGTGGTATCCCTCAATTGGGATTGCCACCTTGCCCCACCCAGACCGCCAAGAAACCACATCGAAAACTTGTCATAACAGTCTCCGTATGCAGTGCATTTGCCTGTGTCACATTAGTAATTGCATTGTTTGCACTCCGACAAAGGAGCCGCCAGAAGACAAAAGCACACCTACAAAGGTCGGTCTTGAGTGAGCAATATATGAGGGTTTCTTATGCCGAATTGGCTAATGCAACAAATGGTTTTGCATCCGAGAACCTCATAGGAGCTGGGAGCTTTGGGTCAGTTTACAAAGGAACAATGAGAAGCAACGACCAGCAAATAGTGATCGCTGTTAAGGTTCTCAACCTCATGCAGCGCGGTGCATCTCAAAGTTTTGTTGCAGAATGCGAGACTTTAAGAAGTGCTCGACATCGGAACCTTGTAAAGATATTGACTATCTGTTCAAGCATTGATTTTAAGGGCCATGACTTCAAGGCCCTCGTGTATGAGTTTCTACCGAATGGAAATTTGGACCAATGGCTGCACAAACATATCATCGAAGATGGTGAACAGAAGGCATTAGATCTGACTGCAAGATTAAATGTTGGAATTGACGTGGCATGCTCACTTGATTACCTTCACCAACATAAGCCGATGCCAATTATTCATTGCGATCTTAAGCCAAGTAATGTTCTCCTGGACAGTTCCATGGTTGCTCGTGTGGGTGATTTTGGGCTTGCAAGGTTTCTACATCAAGATATAGGTACATCAAGTGGATGGGCATCAATGAGAGGATCAATTGGATATGCAGCTCCAGGTACCTTTCATTTGCTTTGTTCAAATGTACTCCACAATGATGGCTTCAACCAAAGCTCAAGGCTTTCTTAGTGTCAACTTAGATTTATATGTTGAGCTCAGCAAAGCTAACTTTTTACAAAATTTTAAGATCTTATATATTGAAATTACTAGAAACTACGTACTTTACTACATACTTGTACGTAGTGCTTTGGAAATGAATTTTATACAAAAGTTTACTAGATGAGTATATCAGAATTATTAGGATGTTATTTTATCGAATTTAAAAGAAAATCTCATTTTGGTTTATTTCAGAGTATGGACTGGGCAACGAAGTATCCACCCACGGTGATGTCTACAGCTATGGAATACTATTGCTGGAAATGTTTACTGGGAAAAAACCAACGGACAACGAATTTGGTGGAGCCATGGGGCTCCGCAAGTATGTTCAAATGGCACTACCAGACAGAGTGAGTACTATCATTGACCAACAGGTACAAACGAAGACAGAAGATGGTGAACCAGCCACTTCAAACTGCATGCTGAGAATTTCTTGCATCACTTCGGTTCTGCAAGTTGGGATTTCCTGTTCAGAAGAGATGCCCGTGGATCGTGTGTCGATTGGAGATGCTCTGAAAGAGTTGCAAGCAATTAGAGATAAGTTTCATAAGCTCCTCTGTAGTGAGAAAGCATCATCATCCCACTGAAGGGTTTTCCAACTGCATCCATTAGGTGGTTTGTGCATTAGAGCATGAGAATGAGATCGATTTGTGTGATTGCATAATATATTTTACTACTATTTTCAGGAAGCACCAATATTCTTCCAAATAAAGTTGTAGTCCTTTTCTATTGTTTGCTTGAAGTAAAGCGTTTGTGTGTTGAACTGTTGATTATACCGATCTTAAAAAGGCATATACCCTAAAGAGTTGTGTGCATAATTTTTTTTCACAAATCTTGAATGCATTTTTGTTCTTATTACAAATCTTGTGTGCACAATTTTGTTTCACTAGTATTGTGCATTATTTTATTCATAAATCTTGTGCACATAATTTGGTTTTGTTTAATAAATGTTGTGACTGGGTGTGGTTGTGCCACCGCACCCAGCTCGCCCTTCCGCCCAAGGGCATCAGGACTGCATGGCAACGCCACAGACAACAGTATGTCAAGCAGGACGTGATCAACGCTTTCAACGCACTTTGGTCCCTCGATGCTAGAAGTTTCTGTCTGCTCAATGACGCGTTGATGATCTTGCTGCGCAAAAACGAGGCTCCAACAAGGCTAAAGGACTACAGGCCAATTAGCTTGATGCACAGCTTCAGCAAACTATGTGCCAAGTGCCTGGCCAGGCGCCTAGCGCCGAGGCTTCAGGAGATTGTGGCGCCCAATCAAAGCGCCTTCATCAAGGATCGGTCAATTCATGATAACTTTCGAGCTGTGCAGTTGGTTTGCCGTTGGCTGAATTGCAAGAAATTCGCCGCGGTGCTGCTCAAAATCGACATTGCCAAGGCCTTCGTCTCCGTCGCGTGGCCGTTCCTACTGGAAGTGCTGCAGCACATTGGTTTCCCGCGCCGTTGGACCAACTGGATTTCGATCTTGCTGTCAACGGCTAGCACCAAGGTACTCCTTAATGGCAGGGTGGGCAGAAGGATCACGCACGCGTGGGGACTCAGATAGGGCGACCCAATCTCTGTTATGCTCTTTGTCATTGTCATGGAAGCACTCAACTCCCTGATCAGGGAGGCTGATCGTCGCACGGCGCTATCGCCATTGCCCGGGCAAGCCATCAAGCACCGGGCATGGTTGTATGCTGATGACCTGGTCGTCCTTGTTGCTCCCACCACGAATGATCTGCAGTGCTTGCTGCAGATCCTGCAGCTGTTCGCTGGTGCTTCGGGCCTAGTCACAAATGTGGATAAATGTGTGGCATCACCCATTCGTTGCTCCGAAGAGTTGATGTTAGTGGTGCAGCAAGTGTTCCCCTGCGTGGTGGCTCAATTCCCCTGCAAGTATCTGGGAATCCCGCTGTCCCTAAAGCGCCTGAGGCGTGCTGATGAGCAGCCTATCGTGGACGCGGTGGCGGCAAGAATACCGACATGGAAGTCTGGTCTTCTCACTCATGCCGGCCGCGTGCTGCTCACCAAAGTAACTCTATCAGCGATCCCCATCCACATGAGCATTGCCTTGTTGCCTGTCTGCTTGGGCTGTCAGCCAGATCAACAAGCGCAGGCGCTCGTTCCTCTGGGCGGGGTACTGATTCGACCACCGGCGGGATGTGCAAGGTGGTTTGGACCAAGGTATGCCGTCCGACGTGCCTGGGGGGACTCGGTATCCTTGATCTGCGCTTCTTTGGTTTCGCTCTCAGGCTCCGCTGGGAATGGCTCAGTAGGACGGCGCAGGTGAGCTGCTGGGCGTCGCTGCCGTCAAAGGCGGAGACGTCCGTGGCGGCGATGGCCGCCGTCAGTATGTCGGTGGTCCTGGGAGATGGGTGCTTGACCAGGACTATGGACTGACGCTAGGCGCATGTGGGGCCCCTGTGTCACTTTCACCCCGAACTTGTTCGCGGCGATCTCACCCTCGGGGAAGGAAGAGGTCGGTGAGGGATGGACTGCTCCAGAACCGCTGGGCCGCGCGACATCGTGGCCGCGCCCACCACCCAGGTGCTGTGCCAATACCTTCATGTTTGGGAGCCTGCTGCGCGGAGTGGTGCTTTGATCCCGTGCAAGCGGACCGTTTCGTCTGGAAATGGTCTGCCGACGGGAAGTACTTGGCAATCATCCACCTACCGAGCATTCTTCGCTGGCTCGACGTCGCTGCTAGGCGCCAGGGAACTATGGAAGACAAAAGCACCGCCCCGCGTCAAGTTCTTCACTGC